>NC_091790.1:136483750-136792500 GCF_041296235.1 Equus asinus | reverse complement strand
TTACTCTATTCATTGCTCATAATGGTCTCACGAGTTAGCATGTTTTCGTTTCATAGGCTAATTTATGGGCAGACCTTCCTATGCATTCCTCCAGTGTCTTCACACAGGCTGCCTCCCAGGCACCAACAAGCCAGCCCAGCTCTGCCTTGCAGCTCCCCTACTGCCTAAAACTCTTTAATAAAGCCTATAAGCAGGTGTCTAGGGACCTGGCTCAGCCACTATGCAGCTGATTTCCTGGGAGAATGTAAGCATGAGCACAGGGGAGCCAGAGAAATTAAATGGAAGTTTTCTTCTGGGTAGGGGGAAGTGGGGGTGGCTTTCTCACACACATTAGGCGTTCTCAAAGTGACCTAAGTTTGAAAAACAGGAAAGAAGCTTACCTTTATGGCATGACTAGTACCTGGTTCTCTGATCAATGTATTGTTAACCTAACAGATTTGGTGTTTTTAGCTATGCAAGAGCAAACTTCCTATCAAACATTTGAAAGCTAGAATTTCATCCAATCAATCAAGCGTTTATTGAGCACCCAAAACTCAAATTTTAGTCTTCAGGGTGAACTAAATTCGTGTGATTTGCAGAAAATATCTATTTATGACATTCCCTTCACAATCCGTAGGAATGTGCCAAGCCTCACGTGGGAACAGCTTCCTGTCTCGCAACCATACACGTGGAGTTCAGTCCTTCCTTGACCTACTTCAAAGTGTGTGTGTGTGTGTGTGTGTTTTTAATGGAAAACAAAGGAGCAAAAAGTCTTTGTGCCTGAATGAGAAACCTCCCTTCCTCTGAGGGTACACAAAATGAGAGTAAGCCACCAATAACAAGCCACTTACTAGAGTAAACAGGAACGTCATAATGTGTGGGCACACGGTGCCCTCCTTCACATTTCCGAACGTCTGTTTCTTCCATAAGACAAAATTTGGAGACATATATCTCTCACCAAATATGTGTAAGTAGTATAAACTAAAAACAAATGACTACAATGAAAAAAATTAATTTATGTTTGTAAATTGTGAAGCATACACTTGACCCAAAAGAAAAAAAATTAGGTCATTGGTTTTTAGTACTTTCTCTCTTTGAATACAGCCACTGTTTTCCAGTGAGAGTTTGTTAAATCTCTTATCTAACCCTCCATTTACAAACAACACAGGACTACTCTCTCTAGACAAACAAAATTAGTTCAAGAAAGACCAGGAAAAAATCCTCAAGTAGACATGTCTTATATGTTATTCATCTTTGAAACTGCTTATTTACTAAGACACAGGACTTTATTAAGACACAGGACTTGACATTTGTGTTGTATCTCCCCTTGAAAATGCAAATTCTGTCATAAACGCATTCATAGAAGCCCAATTTCTTGAGTATATTTTCCTATCCAAAAGACTGTTAAAGTGAATTGCAGTTGAAACTGAAATTCAGGCAACAAGAAAGAAATGTTCCCCTTGTAATATATTTGAATATACAGAGGTTAAACAAGAAGTAGGAAAGGTTTAACTAGAAAAGTCCCGTCTTTCCTAGGAGTGAAATTCTTCACCTCTGGAGACAGACAAAATAGCATCCAAATTCTAAGACTGAAGTCATCAATATATTACTAAGTGACGATAATAAAGAAAAACCCAGAAGAGACCCCCAAAAAAGAAAAAAAGCACAAGAAATTTTTGGAAAAAGGAAGTTATTGGACATTGTCAATCTACAAATATTGATTGAAATTTTAACTAACATGAAAAACATAACCACAGTCATAAATTAAAGAAAAGCTCATCCATCCACACTTCATCTCTCTGTGATTCAGACATACGTGTCTTTTTTAAAAAAGCGGAATATATAATTTTTAAAGACACTTTCTCTCTTAAACAAACTAAAGCAGAGTTGTGGGTTATTTTTTCATTTTGACCCAATTCTCAGGGCACTGAATCAGCAGTTAAGGGGCAGAAAGCTTTTCCTTCTCAGTTCCCAAGGGAATATATTAAAAAGAGTTATTTCTTGTAAAAGGGGGCTGCATCGTCCCAAATGCTGTCACGCTACTTCTGTAAGAGTTTATTTTGTTGGGGGCAAAAGAAAACACAGTGTTCTCCCTCCTCAGTGGGGAATCCCTATGGGTTTGTGGTTTCTTTCTCATCAAAGTAGTCATTTCTTCCCTTGGACGTTGTTTGGTGAGGCAGAGCCTACCCTGTAAAACCAACGATGAGAATCTTATTCCTTCACATTGACTTTTTTAAAAAGTTAAACTCAAAATAACTCATGGCATAAATAAGAGCTGAATAGATCCTCAGTTTATTGAGTGATGTGAAAATTGCCCATTGTCATTTGTGTCATTTGAGCATTTGATTTCCATAATATCTAAAATTTCATTTTCTTGTTCCATCTGCTTATTCGATGATCTTCACGTAGAGAGTCAGGAGGCAGAATTAAAAGCATTGTTCTTGCTGAATCTAAAGGACGCTGGCAGCATACTTGTCATTTTCCAGAAAGAAATGTCTCTGAACTTTTTATCTGGGTCTGAAAGGGACAATGCAGGGAGATTAGTTTTTACTCGGAAGCTAAGCACTTTGCAACTCAAAAGTCAAAACAATCGAGTCACATTTTCTATAGCCTCCTAGAAAGTAAAGTCAAATGAGTCCCAACTTCTGAATAGCAAAGTGAATTTCTTCTTAGTCTCATTTGTTTGCAACAACTGAGCTGCTGGACTATGTCAGAACGTCATCCTAGTCACAGGAAGATCAGCTTGGAATGGATGCTCAGAAGTGAGGCCCTAGAGACTGAGGAAACCCAGAGTGGAAACTGGACTCCTCCTGCCCAGCCCAAAGGAGGCTGGTGCAAGAGAGGGCATGTAAATGTAAGGGAGGTGACAGGGACAGCTGAGTTTTTGAAATAAGAGTTCAATGGCAGATAAAACTTGATTGGAAATTATCCATTTCAGTAGCCTATGGAAGAAATTAGATTGGGAATGAAAAGCTATGATGTATTTGAGGAATGATGCAGAGAGAATAATGCCAAGAAGTGGTCATGAAATAAAATATCCTACCCTGCTCATTTATGCTATTTCACTTTACTTATATGTCAAAACCAATAAACGGTCTTTTAACAAAGATCATAAGGTGCATAAAGGTATAGAAGATTCCTTTATTCCTTTTTAAATGTATTATTTATAATCAACAACTTTCCTATATGGATTTGAAGAATTTATTCCTAAAATGGCTATACCCATCAACCCAATCTCCAGTGTCTCTCTTCTGGCCAATCTGAGCAGTGCCTCTGTGCCGGAATCAGTGACTCACAAATGGTGTCTTGTGAAATGGTTTATATAGTGAGTCTTCCTCTCACCATTTGCAGTTGGCTTCCCCTGCTTTGAGAAGGCTGTCATGAATTCAGTGCAGAATTTCTTACAGATTTGTTTTCATTCTCAAAAAGGTTTCAGTGGCGATACGAGGAGTTTTGTCCCCTCCCATGGGGTCTGTTGGTTCATTTTCTTGGAGCAACAGTGAATTTGATATCTACTGTGCTTAGGTGGATTGTTTCAAATACTATAGCATTGTTCTTGCTGAACCACAGGATCTCAAATCCTAGCTCTTATGCTTACTTACAGATTACTCTGTCATCTTGAGCAAGTTACTTAACCTCATCGTGCCTCACTTTCCTAATGTGTAAAATGGAGATAACAATAGTACCTTCCTCACAGAGTTGTTTGTGAGGATTAAATGAACTGATACACCTAAATTTCACAAAACAGTGTCTGGCACGTAACAACGCTCAAATGTTAGCTGTTATGATTTATATTATAGTTGTTACCATTGTCATTAGGCCTTAAACACTTGTTATCTTCTAGCTTGGCACCCAGTTTCATTTCTGTGTTACACAGCATAGGAGATATGGAAACTCAGAGCATTTGTAAAATACTGTTTAAATCCAAAAGGGCCTAAGTATAAAAGCAGAATGCCCATAGCCAGAGGTTTGTAAATCACAAATACCTAAAAGGGCTGTGGTCTAAGAATATAAAACTAAATCAGTCACAGCTTGAGAATCCCCTGTGAAAAGTGATATAATATCCTCTTACACCATATAGAGAAAGACCCTTGAGGACAGCAAGCTATTTTTGTTCTCCTGCTATATTTCTAACAGGCTTTCCTTTCCATCATGTATTGAATCCTCCTTTTCTGTTTACTCTGGCTTTATTTTCTGAACGCTTCCAGAATATTTCATTTGCTGATTTCTGGATCATCTTCCAATGTCCTTATCTCAGATGGGACTTTTTTTCTCCAGTGCATTTTTTTTCCCTAAACACACTGAATCATGACTACAGTTGCACAGATTCAGACTCATTTTCTCTAAAGTTTTATCAGAAATCAGCTCAGGATTGCATGACACACTTAGATTTAATTGAGAAAGTTACATCTTTAAATTCCTCTGGAGAAAAAAGACTGCAGGACTTTCCTGCAAAGTTACTGAATGCTGACTCTCTGGCTAGAGGGTTTCTCCTTCGTTCAGCTAGCTTTAAAGATTGTACTCATTGACAGCTTTCAAGTTGATATGAGAGCCTTCATGCCCTTTGGTTTATCAACTGCTCTGGCATCTTAACAAAAAGTTCTGTAGTTCCTCTGCGTGAGGTTTTAGTATGCATGTGAATCGAAGTCAGGACGTCTCCCATTGCACTTGAGTCTACTGGAACAGGAAGCTTGTGCTCTTTGATGATTAGGATTATCAGCACTGAAAGGCCAGCAGGGAACCAAAACAGGAGTCAGGAACTGAGGACACTCCCTCTGTACCCTAAATCCATTCAAATTGTGACCCATAAACCAACAGCATCAATCACCTGGGCACTTAGAGAAATGCAGAATCTCAGGCCCTACACCAGATCTTCTGAATCAGAATCTCTACTTCTAGGACCCAAGAATCTGTGTTGTAACAGGCTCTCTCAGTGATTCTGATACATGCTAAAATTTGAGAAGCACTACTGTAGACTCTTTTATTATTTATATTTGAATTGGATATTTGGGGAGGGATTCATTATAATGGCACTACTTTCAAGATCTCATACTCTTATAAATAAGCCATGCCCATGCCTTTTAGAGTTTAACATCAAGGAGTAGATTAAAGGGCATTTCAAGCTTGTAAGATGCATGAAGGGATGAAGAAGCAAAGGTAAGCCGTGCGTCCTTTCTAGATGTCTGTGTATCAAAATCGCCCTGTCGCTTCAAGAGAGGACAGCTGAGAAAACCACCAACCTAATCAAATGTCAGTCTTATTTGATCCATCCTCTCTGCTAGACAGACAAAAGTAATTTCTCTCCACAGCATTGCCCACTTCAGTTATAAGCAATTCAGGGAAGATGATGGAGATGCAACCTCCATTCCCCAAAACTTTGCGTCCACACAAGGCAGAGTGATATACACACCACTGAGACACAGTGCTGGCTGGTGCATTGTTGAGACATCTACAGTGGCCAGCCCTCCCAGGAACATTCACAAATGAACAAAATGTCATTTCCAGAAATTGATCAGACTCTAACCAAATCGAATAGAAGATCAGAATCCCTTTTATTTTGGTTTTTAGTTTTTATTAACTTATCTCTCTCCCACAAGAATTCTCTTCTCCACATTTTTACCAATCCTTCCTTCCTGTCTCCTAGTTCTTCTGGATGGTTTCAGTGAGGCCTGCTCTAACGGAAAACCCAGTTCTCATCTCTGACTGATCTTGGTGTTCTGTATACAAGTGACTAGAATATAGACAAAGTCCTAACCCAGGCGGTCACTCAGAGGTGACTGCATTGCTCTTATGCGCCTGACTACTTTTTCCAAAGGAAACTCCACGTTGACTCTGAAAGTATAAAATTCCTCTTCGATTCCCCCTGGGTCCACTTGTCATGTTTCCCCGGAGAAGCTGGAAGAAGCTCTTTCTAGTGTTTCTAGATCCACACAACATCCTGAGAACACCCTTGAGTGATAAAAAAAACACTTCTCTAGAGTAGTGCTATTGTAGCTCCCCAAAAAATTTCTAAAGAAAAGTTGCCCTGAAAAAAGTAATCAAGAATTACCCCTATGGGAAGATAAAGAGACCTTGAATGTTTAGAAATATCATCTAGAAATAAAAATGCTTGTGAAAAAAAATTAACGCTACTATGACTGAAGCAGGGTAAATCCTAGTCTGAAAAGCAGACATATTATAGGCAGGGAAAATGTAGGGCGAAAACAATAAGGTAAAAATCTTCACTGAAACCTAGAAGCATTCAGGACTTGAGGCTCCAGGTCTAACGTGTGCTGCCTTTGAAATAAATATATCACATTCCAGAGAAACATTTTCATTTCTCCCCGTAAACTCTCCACATTTGGAAAGCAGTTCAATGGTTTAATGTGTCAGTGAAACAGATGACATTCCTAAAAGTTTGAAATAATCAAATACCTAATGAAGAAATTTATTTGAAGAATATAAATTTTGTTTGAAAATGTACAGGTTGTTCCCCTTGAAAGTAAAGGTCTGGAGAGAGAAGCAGTACAGTGGAGAGATATCATACTAGGGGTGTTGGGTATTAACATTAGCCTAGAAAAATCAAATCCTCATAGAATCAAAATTATCCTCCAGAATCTCTTAAATCATCCATTAAGTACAATATACATCCCTGTACAGAAATTCTTACACACACTAAAGTTTGAAAATACTTTGGGTCTTTTTTCTGGGCATTTTTCTCTGCTGGGAACACTAAATTTATTGCTTTAAAATAGCTTCCAGAATGATAAGGGACCATATGCAAGAGGAAGGAAATGACATTGATAATTAACATCATTAATTTTTTGCTAAATCTTTTTGGAGAATTTGTAAAAGTGATATTGTTTTAGAAGAAAATAAAAGCAACAGAAGAGATGAAAAAAAGAAGAGTCCTTGACTCTACAATGTGTAAAACAATTTGCCTTTCTTCAATCACATACCAAAATATTCAGATATCTCATTGTCCCCTGACATGTCTCAAGACACAATTCACAACTTCAAATAATTAGGTAAAGGAAATCAAACTCTTCTCAACATCCCTCATCAGATGTAGTATATCCCCTTTTGTTTTGGTCCAATAACTGAGTTCAATAATGTTGATAATGAGTGAGAAGTAAGCCACACTTCCAATCATATCACAAAGAATGGGAACACATAAATTTTTTTCACATGAAACTAAAAGCTAATTATGAAAGCTCGTCTCTAATAATAATACTTTAAAACTATCCAGAAATCAAAATTCTTTCTCATGGCTGGGGCAGACTGGTCCATAAAGTAGGACTCTGATTTTCAGTTATTTGAGTGTTTTCTCTAGAATTTCTGTTTTCTGAGGAAATGCAGTTTGGGATGGTGTCATGGGGAGAAGGGACACTGAGTATATTTGATTCAGACAAAAGCTTGTTTCCTTTTAATTGAAATGATAAGGGGAGCAGCAAAAAGACATACTTTTAAACAGGTCTCATGTAAAGATAGCCATTGTAAAAAAATGTTTCGATTGCATACATAAATAGTACTTCAATGGAGAGCATCCATCTTAGCGTCACATGCAATTGAATTCAGCTGATAAAGGCCTTGCGTCTCTCCTTTATGAGAAAAACAGTGATTATGGATTTTACATGTAATAAATTCAAGGGCCTTGAAATGTTCTGAATGATTTGCATGCAGTGTAAATAATTGAAAAACGTAAACCCTTGTTACAGAGTGAAAAGCAGATGTATTATCAAAATTAAACTACCAAGTTTGTAGACAATTATATTTTTAAATATTTTATTTGAACTTTATCTCAAGATGGGAATGTATTAAGATAAACCACAAATCATGAAGACAGGAAGTATTTTCAGAAAGAAGAATTCATATGCCCAATTTGAAGATTACTGTGCAAAGAGAAACAACTTTCTACCAGGGCTACCGGGTATCAATGACAGGATATAGCCAGCCTTAGGGATGCTGTCTTCTAAAGATACCCTTGCTGGAAACTTAGAACTTGACATCACTTAAGATGCATGCCGCCCCCCACCCTGGGATGCTGCCCAGGGTTGTAAGTTTTCTTTGATGACAGTAGTCTGATGCCTTCAGACATTTACAAGAATAAGATGGTTAGGAAAAAATTACTCTGGAATTTGTCAAATCTTGTTAAGCAGCTCTTGCTTGGGCACTTGATAAAATGATCATCAAATTAGGATTTAAAATACTTTCAGTGAACAATATTATAAACGTTATCCAAAGTCATATTCATTTAGATATAATAGGCATCTACTCTCACCTTCTGTATAAATGTTGTTGGGTTTAAGTCCTGAGGGTAGAGATGAGAGAAACAGCAGAGACAGAAAGATGAATCAGGCAGACACATGTAACAGCAATTACATGTTCACTCAATATGTATTCTAAATGTCCATTAAGTAAAATTTACTAAAAAATTAACCTGGTAAACTTAACCAATAAGGACCACAAATCTTTTTTTCCTATAGTAATCATATGTGCTTTAATAACTTCAAGATATGAGCTAGAAAAATCCATCTTTTTTTGAGTCAGAAATGGGACTTTATTCACAAAGAAAACATTTGACAAGATCTGGCATCCATTCATGGTAAAAACTCTGAATAAAATGGATATAGAAGGAAAGTACCTCAACATAATAAAGGCCATACATGAAAAACTCACAGCTAACATCATACTCAATGGTGAAAAACTGAAGGCCATCCCTCTAAGAAAAGAAACAAGACAAGGATGCCCACTTTCACCACTATTATTTAACATAGTATTGGAAGTCCTAGCTGGAGGAAATAGGCAAGAAAAAGAAATAAAAGGGATCCAATTTGGAAAGGAAGAAGTGAAACTCACTATTTGCAGATGAGATGATTTTATATATAAAATACCCTAAACAATCCACTAAAAAACTATTAGAAGTAATAAATGAACACAGTAAAGTTGCAGGGCCCAAATCTTTATTATTCACGGTCTTTTAAAATGTCTTTTCTTTCGCGTAAAATATCTAGAAATTGACTTATCGATTCTTCTTGCCTCGCTCAAGTAAATATAATTTGCACCCTTCCTTCTGTGCTAAAATGAACTGATGAGAAAATATTTTTAGAAGCTTCAGGGAAGTGTAATCATGCATAATCACTAGAGATCACTCTGAACCTACAGCGAAGTTTATTTCTGCTTTAAAACAAGACTTAGCAGAAATAAACTTGGCAGCTTTGATTCAGTACAAAGTATTATGGAGTTAGTACTATTTAGACCATTTCAAACTAATTTTTCAGTATTTTAAATTATTTATTTATATATTGGTAGAGTGGAGGACGTGGTTTTGTTTGCCGTAAGTTTCCAAACATACTTATGATAGCCCCTAGTAACTGAACAGCAAGGAAATATACTCCTTGCATGCTTTTCATTTCTTTCAATATTGTTGATGCAAATTTAGGAAGTAAGTTTATAGTCAGCTACCTTTTTTACTATAAATTAGTCTGTATTGTAACCCCCAAATGATGTAAAAATTGGAGGAAGAGCAGAATGCTTGACGGTGCTCATTAATGTGTTCGACTTTGGCAGAATCTACTATTTCATTCCTTGTTAATTTTCACACAAATGGAATGGATTGTTTACTGTCAACAACACAAACCCCATTAGTTTGATTCATTTATTTTCTATGATTTAGTTGCCAGGCTTTGCTGTGTCTCTGAGAAAAGAATTTAAGTCTTAAAGTTGGTTACAGAAATTACCCTTTTTAGAAGTCATTGTGCATGGTCGCACTTATTTGTTTCCATATGTACCTCCCCACCAGAAGGTGACTTCCTTGATTGCAAGCACTGAAGTTTATCTTTGCATCCCTGGGACCTAGACCAGGATTGAACACAAAAACACAAGCATAGTTTCTGCGTGAAGCTTAGCTACCATTTTGAAAAACCAAAAGATCTTAAATAATAAAATACGCATTTTGATCAAACTCTAGCAGAATAAGTCCTTTAAGAAATATGTGGTTGTTATTTTGAATTCTCCTTTGCCAAATTTGTTTTAAAGCAAAGCAAAACCAAAACATCTCATAATTTTTTCCTTAGTATGCTATTGTCTCTAACCATATAGAGTCAATATAAGAAGCCAAACCTATCCACCTGATTTTCCATTTTACCAATGAGAGAGAGAAATCGCAAGCATTTTTTGTGAAAGATAAGAGTCTTTGATCACCTATAAAACGTATCATGAGCATGAAGTGTGCACTGAGAATGAAGCGTGCACTGGTTTAACACTGGCCAAAGTTTTCCAGTAGACACGGCTTACCTTCAGCATTACTTCCCTGGGCCCTCTTTTTGTGAACCTCTCAAGACTGTAAGTTTCTTGGGAATAAGGACTGTGTTTGACTGCTTTAAATTTTCTAGCCTAGTGCCTGCATCCAGTGCAAGATCAATAAGTATTTGTTAAAGCACATTCTAAATCTGCGTTTTCTATGATCCTCCATCCCCTTCCCTATACCTTCTTTCATTCTTCTATTCTAAGTTTTCTCTGAATGAATGATAGGGTTAAATGTGTAAACCCTTCCAGAGGTATTGGCATTTCAATAAGGAAAATGGCCATAAGCTAAAGAAATGAAATTATATGGCACTTCAGGCATTGGGAAGATAGAATGAATTCTCAGGGACAAGAGGGTATTCCCCAGCTCCCTTTTACACCCCCCACAACAAAAAAATTATCCAATGCAAAATATCAATAGTGACGAGATGAGAAGCCCTATTCCAAAGGTGATTAGGAAATAATTTAGGATATTGTTATGCAGTTTAAGTTATAATTATTTCTATACAGACAACAATATGTAGTTAATCTGATTCCCCTAGAGGTGTGGCTCCTACATCTGCATTGAGCACTGAGCAACAATGCCATCCTAATCTCTAGGAGCCAAATACTCAGACCCCAACATAGAAGCCAAGCCTCCCATATGAAAACAAAATGGCTCACATCAGTTATGTTCAGCATAGCTCCTGGCTCATTTTTGAGAATTTTACCTCCTGGTTCTCTCCTCTTTACTGCTAAGGAGACATCAGCAACAGGTCAATGAAATTCTGGAGCAGCATTAACAATTTCTGGATTATTTGGCTCATTGGCCATAGAAAAAGGGCCATAAAAGTCATGTGACAAATCTTTGGATGTTCTCAAAAATTATGGGTCTCAGACACATTGCAGGAAAATGAACCTGTCTAGTCTATATGTCACCATAATGTAATGGGGAAAGAAGATTATGCTGGGGACTGGGCTTACATTGCCCTAGATGGCTGTTTACGTGTAATACTAGTGATCTATGCACTATCACTCTGATTCATGGATATAGAGGATGGCACATGTTGACAGATGCTTGGGGAAACTGTTTTGCAGGCTAAATGTAGATACTTTGGCTCATTTTTACATTTACCCTCTGTTCACTACCAGACACTTGCCGATGTCTCCCACTGAGTATCTTCATTTCTTTTGAACAGGTGAGCTGCAAGATTTTGCATTTTTTCCACCAGTACATGATGGCATGCAATTATTTCTGGATGCTCTGCGAAGGGATCTATCTTCACACCCTCATCGTGGTGGCCGTGTTTACTGAGGAGCAACGCTTGCGGTGGTATTACCTCTTGGGCTGGGGTATGTATTTTCTCCAGCTGAGTTTTGAGCCACCTTCACTTCTGTCTATATATTTACAGTCTTCTTCTAGTCTTCATCTCAGAGAACAGCCAGGGCCCCAGGTCCTTTGAGGAATGATGGGACACAGGTGCTGGCAGGAAATCAGTCTCCAAGAGAGCTTGGTAGAAGCCGTTTAACAAGTTCATAAGGGCTGTGATGTGTAGTAGGGTCAGTGCGGAAAAGGAGGGGAATGATTATGAGAATGTCTGCAGGAAACAAACACAGGTAACAGATGAATAAAAACATGCCCTGATTGAGAGAAGATCTGATTAGGCCCCTTTAGTTTTATTTATCACCTGTTTATAAAGCAAAGGTGAATTTCACATTTTGAATTCAATATCTCCTCTGCCCTGGCCCCCCTTGCCTTCCTCAAGAACATTCATTCCTGTCAATCCATCAGCAAGACTCCACCAGTGAAAGGTCAAGAAGTGGAGTCCACCTGAGCAATAGACATAACCACATCGGCCTCCGAGTAGAACCTACCTGACACCATAGCACATGGCAATGGCTTTGAAAAGCCTACAGTTGGATTGCTTAAGATGTAGCTGCTTCTGTATAGATTGGCTAAGGCAGGGTGCTGAGGTGCATGAGGACTCTCTAGAATTGTTTCCCTTCCCCCAGGGCTGCTAAAAATCTAGCTCACTCTGGTGGAAGGGGAGCAGATGGATAGTGAGACAGTAAGAGTAAAAAGGCTCTTGGACAAAGACACATGCTGCCTTATCAAAAAAAGGCACATCCCATGAAACTCACATGCCAGAGGAGGATCATGACTATAGAGCCAAAGGCTGCCCTTACTATCCACTGACAGGGTGACTTTGACTCTTGGAGTAAAGTCTGTGGATTGCTTTCAACTAAGCCTGCCCTTTAATGCAGCATTTTGGGGAGCCCCTAAAAATATTTATAAGAAAGGAAAGATTTAAATGAGAAGGGAGGATAATCCAAAGGCTTTCTGAAAAATAAACGTTTGTATTTAAACCCTTGCCCAACAGGCATTGTTACCAACCATATAGAAATGTGTCTGGGAAGTCATATAAGCAGCCCGAACTCTTTGCCACAATTTATACAGGGCTGGTCCTGTGCGATACTTATTTCCACAACACCCCTCCCTAACAGGAGTACATGGATTTTAACCAAACACATGACCCAAACCCAATGGGATAATCCAAAATGGTAGATCAATGGGGCAGATATTTGGAGTGTCTCAATGTTGAAATGATGATGCTACAACTCTTTGGTTGCAAGAAACAGGGAATAAGTTGTTCTAATTTAAGCAGAAAGAGAGAAATTATCAGAATCTAGAGTATCTCATGGAAGTCAAGAGCCAAAATGCAGCTGGGCTGCTAAAAGGGCTGTACCTCTGGGACCAGGCAACGAGGAGAGTCTCTCTCTATCTTTTGTCTCTGCTTTTCTCTGAGCATCTGTTTTAGCCATCTCTTTCTCTGTAGATAATAGATCACAGAGTCTCTGCTCCTCCAATCCTAATGGTTAAATACAACCTATCCCAAAGGTTCCTGAGTTCACATTTTTCTGTTCCAGGTACACAGAAAGACAAAATGCTTGTCTTTAAGTCCCAGTTCTGAATAGCAGGGCAAGAGAATCTGATTTGTCCAACTGAAGTCAGGGGCCAGCCATGGTTCAATGAACTGTGGCCAAGGACATTGAGAGGGTTGTTGTCACATGGTGCAAACATGTCTGGGATTGGGTGACCCATCCAGAAAAAACGGGAGAGGGTCTTTGTGAACCGAACATTCCTCTAGAATACACCCCAAAACACCTCATCCTGTAGGCTGCTCTCCTCAATGAGCAGCAACAGCAGCAGCCCCAGCATCCTGTTTCCTTAACCATCCTTTGGGGTTAGAAATCAGGCTTGTGACTATCCTCCTGCTGGTCCCATAGCAGATGCTGGGTTCTCATGCTCTTTCTTGTCCTCAAGGTCAAAATCACCTTTTATCGTTTTTTTTTTTCTTTTAGCTCCAGCCTTCTCCAAGAGGTTGATCTTTCCTTTCCCTGCCCTTTTCAGCCTCATATATGTAGTCTCGTATATGCCCTCTCAATGATTTCTAGTCTTCCAAAGCTGGTCATACTAGGAATCAACTGAACACAATTTAATCCACCCAATAGCAATTCTGATCATCACAATAGTAATGATTAGTGCTGGTCAGTTGCCTTGCAATTAAAGACCTGAAAATAACATCCCACCCAAGCCTGCCACACACACACAGGCACCATTTCTGTCTGATCCATTTTGCTTATTTCCTTTGAAATAAAATATATGGCATGCTTCTTGTACCGGTTTTGACTATTCAAAAACATCTATCTGCCACACTCAGAAAATTTTCCACGGAAGAAAAAGGCTGTAAATTTATTCTTGCCTGTGACATTCAGCAGAGATGAGGACACCCTGAAAGGAACAATTTACACTGATCTTTCTATACTGATGCATTGTGAATTAGTTATAAAACTTTTTGGCATCATCATAGACAGCTCGACGAAGACATCTTAACATGCATAAAGAACTCAAAGGAAAAAAGGAACAAGCTTCTCAGCTGTGTCAAAAAGAAAGTAATGAAAACAAGTAAAATATTTATGGGATACCTTAACTTTCTTTAACCAGAAAATAACTTAAAACTTTATCAGAATGATTCAAGTAGAATCCTAAGGAACATTGCACTCAGAAAGGTAAAGACAGAATTGTCAACTTAAAAGAATGAGAAGGATTTGCATTTCCACAGATAGATGATTGGAAAGACAGATAGTCAACCAATATAGTTCTAAAATGTAATTATTTTTTAGCATGCCAGAGCTAAATCTTTCTCCACTCCTACACACACACACACACACACACCAAAATTCCATCAAACTCCTTGCTATTCAAAAATCATAGTACCAAATCTCAACTCTGAGAACAAAACTGAGAGACAGCCATGATGACATATTTTAAAGCAATAGTCCTCTCTTAAAACTTTAGGCAAGCATTACCTTTGGATGGGAGCAAAACAAGTAAAATTACAACCAAAAAAACTGTTTAAGAAAAATAGTGTCACAGAAACTTTAAAGAATTTAATGGAATGAAGAAGAAGAAGTTTCTACTGGATAATATTTGTATTGTCTTTTTGAAATTATTTTCACACTGAAATAGTATGATAGGTCCTAAATTTTACAATGCCATAAAATAAGGCATAACCTAGACATTGAAAAGAGTCTGAAGGTGTGACAGCAGAAGATTTGGCCCAAGAAAGCTTCGTCCTGAGACCTAACCTTGTTTGTAGGCAATGTACATCCCATTCATTCACTTCAGCTGTGAATAATATTACCCACTCCAGGATCTGGAACAGATCTCAAAGTATAAGAGATGTTATGAACATCACTCTCTGAGTGAAAAGCATCTAGTGGTGAAATTCTCCCCAACAGAAAATGAAAGAAGTCTTCTTTCAGTAGTTACTCCCTTACAAGTCTACGCAAGACCACTTATTGGTTGATTTCTTTCAAATTGAAACAACTTCAAATACTGAAGTTTAATTATCAGAAAAGTCATTTATTTTACAACCTTCTTCAGATTGATTCTTCACCTTGCTGGTTCTCCTCTTGCTGTAAATCAAACTAGGAAATTCCCCCTATGGACTTTTACAATGAACAAATAGAATTTATCTAGTCCGCCTAAAAGAGGAATCCTATGGAGAAAGGGTTATTTTTACCCTCGCCATCCTTAGTAGGAGGGAATGGTTGTTATGGCTCTTGGGGCCTAGAGGGAGAAGAGACAGAGGAAAGAACAGGCAAACTGCTTAAAAAGAGGCATCATGGCTAGAGGAAGGCAAAGAACCCCAGGAGTTAACAGGTATGGGATCTACACTCCTCTCTATATTTTAAGTAAGAAACACATTTTCCTTTGTACAAAATGGTAAGGTGAGAGTTAGATCTCCATATGCCTCTCTTGCTAATTCTAAAATATGTATTTCAGAATAAATCTAGAGAATAAATTTCTGTTTCTAAACCCAAGTGGCAAAATGTTATGTTAGAACTGCTCTGAATAAAACAATTATGTTTTGTGTAAATAGTCAAACTCAAAATTCTTTCAGGTCAAACATTTAATCGATAGTCCTATTGAATTACATGCTCCATGGGTTAAGAAGCTGAGGTTGTTCTTAGTAGAAACTCAATATTTTGAGGTGTTCTCTTTTTGTGTATACTTCACAGAAAATAAAAGTGTGTCGGTCTAATTCACTTCTGAGACCCATTTCTTAATCTGATGATAATTTTACAAGTCTTGCTACAAATGTCTCAATCAAAGCAAACAATATTCTATTGTGCATCGGTACATCTGAGAAAAGAGAATTTTTTTAACAAAAATCACAACTTTTCTCTAGATCACATTTGCAGAATAAAAATCGATTTTAAAAAGATGTAACTAGACAGGATACATTTCCAGTAACTACCTCCATCGTTTCATTTATAAATTCAAAGTTATTTTTACTAGAACTTCAAGTTTAGTCAGGGAAGTAGGTACTAAGTTGCCTTAATCAAGTTCTGCAGCCACAATTTACAGAGGGTAGGGAAAGCACTAGCTGCTCTCAAGTGTTCTCGTGATATAAACAGACAGAAAACCAAAAAATCTAAAGGAAATATTGTGAACACCAAAAAGGCTTTTGGCACAATCACACTATTGCTTCCATATGCTGTCCCAGGGCACATCCCTCCAAGGTGACCCAGTGCCTCTCCACAAGAGAGCCCAGTTCACACGCAATGCGAGGCTTTCTGGCCTCAGTTAATAGTCATCATCATCATCATGACAAACCTAACAATGGTATAATAGTCATAATAAGAGTCATAATGTAGCCACCATACTGGATCATTTGGGAGAGGCTTTTAATTATCTGGCTGTTCTTAACCAAACTTGCTGAAAACACATGCTGTTCTAACCGAGAGCATTTTTTACCTGGCTTGACCAAAGATAATTTGTGCAAAAATGTCAGGGAAACATCTCGACAGAGAGATTAAATTTGCCACCACTTTTGAAAGTAAACTAATATTTTCCATGCAACTGTAGTTATAGCTTATGAGCAGGAAACCCGGTGTGATTTGTACTTCTTCACATTTTCAGGATTCCCGTTGGTGCCAACCACTATCCATGCTATTACTAGAGCGCTGTACTTCAATGACAAGTAAGTATTATGGTGGGCTTTAGTTAACACATTTGTAAAGAAAACGCACTTGGATTGATGTGTTCCCCCTTTTCTTTCAGCTGCTGGCTGAGTGTGGAAACCCATTTGCTGTACATCATCCACGGCCCTGTCATGGCTGCATTAGTGGTGAGAATTGCTTTTTACATCCATTATTAACAATGTTATCTCTTTATGGGGATTTCTGTGAAGATGGTTCTATGTAACATATGTATTGTAACTTCAAAATGAAGCTAATTTAATGATAATCTATAATAAGAACAATTTGATTTGAGAGTCTTCAAATTAAAAAAGTGATTATTTGAGGCTGGCCCCGTGGCTGAGTGGTTAAGTTCATGCGCTCCGCTGCAGTGGCCCAGGGTTTTGCTGGTTTGGATCCTGGGCATGGACATGGCACTGCTCGTCAGGCCATGTTGAGGCGGCGTCCCACATGCCACCACTAGAAGGACCTGCAAGTAAGAGATACAACTATGTACCAGGGGCGATTTGGGGAGATAAAGCAGGAAAAAAAAAAAAAAAAGATTGGCAACAGTTGTTAGCTCAGGTGCCAATCTTTAAAAAAAAAAGTGATTATTTAATATAATGGAGGGGGGCATAAGCTCATTTCTATGCATACCATAACAACAATATAGGTGGGTTTTTTTTTTTTTTAACAATTCTATAACTAAATTCTCCTAGTTAAAGGTAAAGACCAAGGGGCTGAGGCATGGTAAAAAGGTGTTGCTGATAAAGTCAGAGACACAAGGTCCCTCTGACCTTTTTCCCTCGGCTTTGCCAAACAAAACAACTTCCATTTCATCTTTGGTACGTGAGCCATCATCATATTCACACTTGATCATGCACTTAAGGTATTTCAGGCACTTCTCATACATTGCCATGCACTTCCTAATAGCAACCCTTCAAAGTAGAATCATCAGGACATTTTACTCACTAGGAGAACTGGACCCAAAGACTTAAGTAAACCCACCCCAAATCACATGACTAGTAAGAAGTTGGAGTAGGGCAGAATATGACTGTCTGAATCTATATCCAAGCTCTTTTATTTCTGCCCATGGTTTCTATATGTTGGCCAGCATCAGAACATCAAATTTAATATTTAGATATTATTTTTCCCATTAACTTCAGTGATGGTGTTTTCTTTGGATAAGAGTAAGACAGATAAAAATAGTCTGAGTCATGGACCGTTCTGCTTCTGCACTGAAGAAGCATCCATTAGTAACCGATCAAATTGGGTTATCATCCAGACTGTGTTCTAACTTTCCTAGGTTTTCCAATGCAAATTCAATTTCTTTTGCCCTTTTTCAGAATAGTGACACACTTACTACCCCACCTCTCCTTGCAAGGACCCACTGATGTGGGTCTTGAATATTTACAACACCCCATAAAAGTTCAACTTTACTAAGGTCTCTTTCTTGAATTTTTTTGGCAATAACATTTATTTCTATTCTAGGTAGAAAAATCAGTCTGATCATTTTTAAATAAATTATCAATTAAATTTTAAAAACGATTTTGGTTTCAGAACTAATCTTCACAACCAAAAATAGTTTGTGACCCACCAGAATGGCTAATATTAAAAAGAGTGACCATACCATGTGTGGTCAAGGGTGAAGAGCAACTGGACTTCTCTTCTAGTGCTGGAGGGAACACAAAATGAAGCCGCCTTTTAACAGATTGGCAATTTCTTATAAAGTCAAACACACACTTACCACATGAGCAGGCAATTCTACTCCTGGGTACTTATTCAAGAGAAATGAAAACACGTGTCCACACAAAGACTTGTATACAAATATTCACAGCATGTTTATTCATAATAGTCAAATTGTGGAAACCATTCCAATTCCCATCAACAGGAGAATGAATAAACAAATTATGTGTATTACTTATATAATGGAGCAATGAGCCCAGCAATAAATATGAATGAAATGCTAATATACACCACATGGATGAACCTCACAGATAATATATCAAACCAAAGAAGCCAGACACAAAAGAGTACATAGTATATAATACTCCGTTTCTATGGTAATAGAAATCAGTGGCTGCTGGGGGTCGGGGGAGGGGCCTGTTGACTACAAAGCAGGAGGAAACTTTCTGGGGTGATTGAAGTGTTCTTGTTTGGAGTGACTGTTACACAGCTGCATACATTTGTCTAAACTTCTCAACATAAACTTAAAATCTCCATTGTATTGAATATACATTATAGTTGAATATGCCATGAAGTTATTTTCTTTATAAAAAATGTTATAAAAAAAGAAGGCTGGGTTAGCTGTCTCCACTGAATAAACTTTACAGGTAAATTTTTCAGTCCTCATTTCACTTTGAGGTAAGTAGTCCTGGCTAAGGGGGAAATCTTCATAATGAAATGACAAGAAAGAAAGATCTAAAAATGTCATTTATGACTCCCTTTTATAAAAATTATAAAAATCAAAATAAAGAGTTGAACCTCACTAGCGTTGAACCTAATAAATTTACATGTACAGGAAAATATTTCCTCATTTAGGGAAAAAAAAAGGAAATGTTAATTCATGTCTGAAATGAATCTTTGGTTATCTGACGTTCGGTATGCCAGCAATGCTGAGTAAATTGTACGCCACCTCAGGTGGTCTCTCATGCCCTGTGGAGATGTCATCTGCTCCCCACACTGGGTGAACAAGAACTGAAGAAAGTGAGTGCCCTTAAGTGGTAGTAACCTGGACGATTTGCTCGTAACTTCGTATCTTTCCAGGTCAATTTCTTTTTTCTGCTCAACATCGTCCGGGTTCTTGTGAGCAAAATGAGGGAAACCCAAGAGGCAGAATCGCACATGTACCTGAAGGCTGTGAGGGCCACTCTGATCCTGGTGCCCCTGCTGGGAATCCAGTTTGTCGTCTTTCCCTGGAGACCTTCCAACAAGATGCTTGGGAAAATCTATGATTACCTGATGCACTCTCTGATTCATTTCCAGGTAAGGAAGACAATGGTGTCTTTAGTCAACTACTTGCTCAGCAATAAAAATGAATGAAATGCTAATACACACAACATGGATGTGTTGTGTCTAGCTAGTTGCCACAGGATGATCAATTTTCTGGGGTTCATCTGTGATTAGAAGGGCCCTTTAGACTATATGTAACTTGGAAGGGCTACAGTTCCTCTGTTTCTCATCGCCTCCTATCCTATGTATTGAATCTTAAAATTAAGGAAGGAAGCAGAGGGAGTATGAGCTTTAAGAACATATCTTTATGAGGACAAATATTTGTCCAGGGACTGACCCATTGCACAGTGTTGAGGACAGAGCTTCTACTCCCACAGTCCTTTCGACCTTTCCTTCCCTTTCCTAGTAGTTTGAGGGCCACATTTGTTTTCGCTTTATTGAGGGGAGTTTTCAAGGTCAACATAACCAATGCCAATCAGTCGCCCAACCTGGATTACTATCAACATAGTTGCTAACGCCATGAAAACACAACAGCAGAGAAGCAGATGTTTCTATTAGTGTGAAATGCCTCCACTGGACCCTGAGCTGGAAGCTATCTCCTTCTTAAACTGGAACCCAGTTTCCAATTACTCCATTTCACTACCTTGGCCCTGATTAGAGAGGTGAGGACCAGAGACTATCAGTTTAGCCATTCCTACAATGTTAGGCAGACGCCAGAGAAGGGATATGGCTGACATTCTCACATTGTCTAATCAAAAATAAAGATAATTATTGCTACCATTTATTAAGCACCTAAAGTGTGAGGTAAGTATTATTACACCGATCTTACAGATAAGGAAATGGAATTTTCTGGTTAGTGGTAAAGTCAGGAGATTTAATTCTGAGTCCCATGATCTAAAATCTCATAACTTGCAGCCTCCAAGTCAACAGGCTCAGCCAAAACTGTGAAGGAAACTGAGGTTTGTGAGGCACTTAACAAAGTCTCACAGTCTGCTTTCCCATGACTCCCAGGGCCTTCAGCTGGTCCCACCCAGGCATATTCTCCCTGGTAACTCATACAGAAATTTTCAGACTCTCTTTTCATAAATAAATATTGAATCAGTTTTTCCACGAGGCATAATGAATTTGCACAAAGCCATCCATGCCTCCTGCTTTATCACCCGCCATTTGTCAGAGGGATGTCAGGAATCCATCCAGAACAGACCAGTGACTATAAAGGGAAGTATCCAGGCCTCTCCTTATGTGGGAGAGAATGGAGTGGGCTCTCAGGGGCTGTACTGGGTGGTCCCGTGTCTGCCATACAAGAGTGGAGAATGGCTGCCCTGTTTCCATTCACTCTGCCCCCAATCCAAAGCCCCATTGAAGACACAGTGCCAGGTATTTTGAAAGCCAGGTGGAGCATGGAGGGTCCTAAGTCAGCAGTGAGTCTGCTACAGGCTGTTAGGCCAGAGTTTTGCTGTCTCAATTTTAAATTTCAAAGTAATTTTATTTTCTACTGCTGAGGCTTAATGTGAAGAAGGATGTCAAGATTAGTAGGGCTAAAACCAAAGTTTAGGGGTTGTTTTAATAATCTGAGCTATTGCTTTGGCCATTTCCATAGATCATTAAAGCTTAGACACAAGGAATCTTCTGAGTAGTGACCAGGACCTCAGAGGTTACTTATTCGAGAGATGTCCTTATTTGAGAGATGAACTTGGCTGTAGGTACATTACTACACCAGTTCACCATGAAGACACAGGGCACAGTCAGGCCCACAGCCATGCACTGTGACACTTGTGCTTGCAAAAGTTTTCTCTACTAGACTACAAGATCTCAGTTTTCAAATTTTTTAAGTACAAAATTTTTTTCAAATCCTCTATAATCAGCATATATAAATCTCCATGTTAAAAGCAGTAATATATTAACCAGATTGACTAGAGCTGTCCTTGTAGCCAAATGATAAAATCCTAAAAAGAATACATTTCTAATGGAATATTTTGTAGTGAGGGACTGAATTTGCATGATGATAATTGTTTCTCCTTGAGCTTAGTCTTGCCGTTGCAGTAGTGAAATGTTCCTTTCCAGGTCGTCTATTTATATTGATTGCCAAACAATATAATGCACACAAAAATAACGTCAACTCTATTTTTCCTCCTCTTTTTAGGGATTCTTCGTTGCGATGATTTACTGCTTCTGCAACAACGAGGTAAGCATGCATTTCATGTAACACTATCATTTGTTTATATAAAGCCAGCACTTTACAGTTCCCAAAGGGCCCCCACACATTTTTCACTTGCTCTCACTTCTACAGTTGGCCTCACAGGACTTCATGACTAGCAGGATTGTGTGTTTTCCACTACTCCAAGCTGAATGTTATCTGTGTTTGTGTGGTACAATTGCAGATATTATCCAGACAGGCAGCTAAGTTCTGATTTCCTTGGATTGCACCCTAAACTGGTCAGCACCCTGAGCAGCAATAGTGACAGCTATTCTGGATTCCCATAGGAAGAGAAGTCATGCCTCTGTTCCCTTTGGAAGACCCAACTCCTCACCAAGGCAGAGCCAATGTCCAGTCAACTTGTACTGGTTCACTACCTTCTTTTCCAATTGTGTGGCACCATGTCATACTACTTATAAAACATTTTGAAAATCATCCTAAAGTTAAGACTCAAAAAGAATTCTCAAATAAGACACTTATTATCTCAATATTTAGATCAGGAAAATCTAGAGATGCATGAGGCGAGTGTTTTCAGGGTTTTTTTTTGCCAGAGTATGATTTCTTCCAATGGACTCTTGCCTAGGAGCCCAGCTTGTAAAACATAAAAATGGAGCCGCTAAAATTTGGCCCAAAGAACTGCCAGGGCTTCAGGGAACATGATTCAAAAGCTTCCTCATTTTTCAAGTGAGAAATCTAAACTCCAGAAAGATCACGTGACTTACCCAATGCCACGATCTTAGTTGTACAACCAGAACTAGAATTCAAATTCCTGATCCTTAATTAAGTAAATTTCCACTGCCCTGCATTATGTCTATGATTCCTCCCTGAGACTTTATTGGTTCACTTTCTCCAGTTATTCACTGCATAACTTTTAATGTTAAAGTATTTCTGATAATTTTAAATTAATTGTAATTAGGAATAATTCTATACCAAGGCAAATCACATTTTGTTAAGAGATCAACATATTATTTGCCTGTTAGTAATTAGAAACATTTTCTAACCATTATCAATTGATTTTTAATTGATTCTTTATTCTTTATTTCTTCAGTTAAACAATATCTAGCGAACACCTATAATATTTTTGCTGCTTGTGACCTATTACTCATCTCCAATCCTAACATCACAAGAATTTTGTTGCTCCTATTCTCCCTTTCAACTGGCATATTTTATTCCTTCCTTCATCCATTCACCCATCAACTCATTTCTTCACTCAACAAAAACGTTATGCCTTCACTATTGCTAGGAGTAGACTAGAGGCTTGGGATAGAAATGAAAAAACATCCTTCTGTTGCCAGCTGTTAAAGTCTCTTCCTTTTTTTTTTTTAAGAATAGCAAAACTAATAAGTAAATAGGGCTTAGGTCACCCCACCTTTATATCAATTTCTGTGAATGTATATCTCTGCCTTTTGAGTTGTTCTGGTGGCATACAAAATAAATTCTTTCATCTAAAATAATATCAAAATATGCCTAATATAGAAATCAGGTTCAGGAAGGGCATACTTTGAAAACATGAGAGGACTGCATGCTTTTGTAAAAATACCTCAATATAGTCATGCTTTGCATAACCATGGGGACACGTTCTGAGAAATGCATTGCTAGGCCATTTTGTCATTGTGCAAACATCATAGAGTGTACTTACACAATCCTAGCTGGTATACCCTGCTACATACCTAGGCTACATGGTACTAATCTATGGAACCACCTTCATATATACCATCCATTGTTGACTGAAATGTCATTATGTGGCACATGACTGTATTTATTATCTTAACTATGATGCTGTCTTTGAAGTATCAGACATAGAAAGCAAACCCAGAGGTACTCCTAACAATTAAATGTTTCTAGTTCATTTGAGTATCTCTGTATTTGAGTGTCTCTGATTTTTGAAGTAAAGAAACCATCTCCATTTTAATTAAGGTCCTGTTACTGGGGGAAGGTACAAGTGTGACACTTCTAATAATATACAAATTGTATAGTATGCCAAATATCATATTACAACCCCATGGATTTTAGGCATCTGGGTCTCAGCTGGGCTTTCTGTGAATGTATTGTCTTACAACATTAAACATAGGTAGGGCACTCATACATGCAGGGCATTATTTCCAACTGCATCTGAGATACGGTTGTGGTCAAGCTTCACCTGGCTGAATATTAAGTTTTAGTAGAGATTTAGCAGGCTAATATGTCAGTTGTACAGTGAAGATGGAAGTTTTAATTTTTATTTATTATTTGTATGTTATCAGTGATTCCTCCTATGGAAATGGATCAGATAGCCAATTGGTAGATCAGAAACAGGGAAGGAATTTTGAGAATTACAGTAATAGGAATCAGGAGATGACCAGGAAAGCATGCTAATGTATCACCCATTTCCTACAGCTCTTCCAAGAGCATGGACATTGACTATCCAAACATTTCAGTAAATTATTAAGCATCTAAGAGACCTCAAAAAAGATGATTACAGCTATAAAGATGTCCCATTCTCCCAAGCAGTGGCTTAAAACTTAAGAGTGAGTACTAACAACACACAGTGGATTTTCTCTCTTTCCTGTCTTGCTAGTGCCCATACATTGTGGATAAAATAGTTTGTAGATCAAAGTAACATGATCAGAAGGATCTCAATTTAACAGTCACAAATTGGAGTGGATGAAAACTAAAACTTTGTTTATTTGCTATAACTTATCTTGCTTTGAAGAGCCCATTCCACCAGCCTCTAATAGTTTACAACAGTCTCTTTCTAGAAAATACTTAATTCAAGATCCTTTGTCCAAAGGTGCAGCTGGTTACCAAGTATTATGCTGACACCCCTGTTGAAGTTCATGTGGCTCCCCTCACTTTGACGACCCTAGAGATCCCTTCACTCTCTGGCCTCCTTGACCTGGACCCAGCCCTTTTCTGATACACTAGTTCTCTCTTCCAAGCCACCTGAGGAGCCCGGGAACATGAGCTCCTTTCTTCACTCTGTGAAGGGTCTGTGAATTTGCCTTCAGCACGTGCCTTAGCCCCGGCTCAGGCACCATGTTGGCCATAGTACCAGGCCAAATGTGGGACTCTTTACAGGGCTCTCAGTTTTCAGGACTGTGCTCTCAGAATCAAAGAGAAAGACCTGCTTTACTGGGGTGTTTCTATTATTCCTTGCTTTCTTTCTTCTCCTCATTTTCCCAGGTATTCCCACCGTGAAGGGGAAATGCAAAGTCATTTATGTCTCTATACGTCTCTCTCTTCCTCTCAGGACTGGAAGGGCTCTGCACTTGCCCCTTGCACTTTCTGTCTGTGAGGGACTCTCCCTATATCATATCCTGCATGTTCTCTATACTATGGCTTTTAGTAAAATCTATTTTCAGACCAGTAAAGTTTTCTCAACATATGCAAAGATAGGCTTTTCTATTTAGAAATTCTTCCTCTTACTCAATAAAACCTGGTTTTCAAAACCATTGTCTTTCTAGAGAGTCAAAAAAATCTGGGGCTGGCCCCGTGGCCGAGTGGTTAAGTTCGCGCACTCCGCTGCAGGCAGCCCAGTGTTTCGTTGGTTCGAATCCTGGGCGCGGACATGGCACTGCTCATCAGACCACGCTGAGGCAGCGTCCCACATGCCACAACTAGAAGAACCCACAACGAAGAATATACAACTATATACCAGGGGGCTTTGGGGAGAAAAAGGAAATAATAAAATCTTTAAAAAAAAAAAAAGAAAATCAGCTTTGGGACTCATAGCTAAGCAATGATTTCTTTGTTCTACACCAGTATTCTCAAACTTCAGTGTGCATCAGAATCACCTGGAAAGCTTGTTAAAACACAGATATTGCTGGGTGCCTACCAGCAGAGTTTCCTATTCAGTAGGACTGAGAATTTGCATTTCTAACAAGTTCCCAGGTAATGCTAATGCTAATGCTTCTGAGCTGGAGACCACACTTTGAGAAGCATTGCTCTAGACAGAATCTACTTTGTTCTTCAAGCAATGAATGACTCTGCCTTAATGAATGAGGGAGATGCAGGGCAATGTTATTTAAGAAATACAGTGTTAAATATTTTCAAAAATATTAACCTGATTATAGATTACACTTATGTATTGTTGTCTTTTAGAACAAGAAATCTTCCCCAAACATAGGAAAGTAGGTAGTGAAATGGAATTAGAAAGCCTTGATCTTGTAATCCTCAAGTACTCAATTACCTCCCACCATAGAGCATATAAATTTTATAAGATAAAAATTCTGTAAGATAAAGACCAGTAGAGAGCTTGCTGAAATGTCCTTTAAAAAGGTGAAAAAATATCAGTTACAACTCTGTGAATAATATTCAGAAGTATCCTTCAGCATCTAATTACTAGGGCTTAACAGGGATCCAGCCCTGAAAAGTCATATGAAAACATTTAAAGCATGCAATTACTTTTTAACTTCCAAGTGAATTTAAAGTGTTTTTAAAACCCATGATTTTTTATCTTAAATTCAGTTTGCAACAGGTCTGTTGAGTTGTGGTGGCAGCAAGTGAAGTATGGAGGAGCAGGCCTTAAAATCCTTTCATTCATTGAATCAAAACTTCTGGGATAAATCCGACCTTTCATTCAGCAATACATAACAGCAGGGGCTTATAATGAACTGAACTGAAAAACAAAGGCCAAAGACAAAATACATGCAAATCCAGCCAAGAAGACTCCAACCTGGTTTTCTTTTTTACAAACGTAGAAACTGAGACCCAAATATCCCAACCTTGTACAACTGTTAATACTAGAGCCAGGCATAATAATTACGTCTTCAAACTGTCGGACCAGAGCGGCTCTATATTTTAAAGTTATTGTAATAAGTGATGAATTTATACAATTCAAATTACTCTTATCCCATTGGCAACTCCTAATATTTCTGATGCCTTTGGGGAGCGACAAACGTCTCCCTGTTTCTTTCAGATTCAATGCCCTTATTCTTGTGATCAAAGCAGCATTAGGCTCAACCTGTGGTATTGTGGGAGATAATTGCCCTTATTAAACTGTAATTATTGAAGTGTCCTCTACATGCTGTGAAGGGTCTATTCTTTTTTGTTTTTTAAAGATTGACCCTGAGGGGCCGCCCAGTGGCACAGCGGTTAAGTGTGCACGTTCCACTTCGGTGGCCCGGGGTTCACCGGTTCGGAATCCGGGTGTGGACATGGCACTGCTTGGCAGAAGCCATGCTGTGGTAGGCATCCCACGTATAAAGTAGAGGAGGATGGGCACGGATGATAGCTCAGGGCCAATCTTCCTCAGCAAAAAGAGGAGGATTGGCAGCAGTTAGCTCAGGGCTAACCTTCCTCAAAAAAAAAAGATTGGCCCTGAGCTAATATCTGTTGCCAATCTTTTTTTTCTCTTCTTCTCCCCAAAGCCCACCAATACATAGTTGTATATTCTAGTTGTAAGTCTCTGTAGTTCTGCTATGTGGGACGCCGCCTCAGCATGGCTTGATGAGAAATGCTATGTCGACGCTCAGGATCCGAACCTGCCTATTCTTCTATATCTGGTTTACAAATTGAAGCACATTGCCATCTCCACACAAGAGGATAGGTTATAATTCTGTAATACAATTATAGATGGCCATGAACATTTCTGTAATAATAATTTTAAAATATTAAAATAGACTTCAAACCCTTGGGCCTCATGTGGGGCTGGGTTCTTCATTAATATGCATGGATACGCCAATGGGGATAATTTTAAAAGGACAAGTGAGGTGAAACAAAAACTTGTTTTTTTTCTGCTGGGCACTTTTGCAAACTCACTCCAAACTTGTAACTGTCTGCCTCACATACCTCTAAATGTGAGTGTAAGTTTTAGCTATACAGACAATGTCGGTATTTGAGAGGTGCTGAATCCACAGAAACTATCAGTTCCCTTTGTCTGGGGACATTGCTTCTCTAAAAATATGCTGAACCAGTATATTTCCTAATTCCTTAACAGTATACTTCCTAATTCCTGGGCATTTGATGGTTCCTAGGTTATAAAGCTGGCATTTAGGCACCTACCTTTACTAGACAGTACAACCCAAATGAAGTCAAGCCACCTCTTGTCTAGTCACAACAGGATAATACATTGTAAAGAAATCCAAATCCAAAGTCCCAAAGAGAATTGGAAAGCAATTTAAATATTTACTAGATTCTTGAGGAGAAAAGTAAAATTTACTCATGTTTTATCTAAAAGTATAACTCATTAGGGATGCTCTTTCCCAGATATATTCAGTTTGTGGTTTCATATCAATACTTTCTGATATAATCAGTCTAGTCGCTCTTGAATTCTGTAGCACTCCCTTCTGCACAGATTACAAAGCAAAAGTCCAGAAACTAGACTGGGAAGCAAAGGATCATCCTGGGGAGTGGTGTGGAGGACGAAGGGAAAGCTGGAAGAGGAGAGTCTGAACTACTTACTCATTCATACTTTAATAAATGCACTTGTATTTGAAAACATATTCCTAGAGATGATCTTCCCATTGAGAGTATTTTCTTCCCT
Organism: Equus asinus; assembly: GCF_041296235.1. NCBI lineage: Eukaryota > Metazoa > Chordata > Mammalia > Perissodactyla > Equidae > Equus > Equus asinus. Next base: position 136,764,118 of record NC_091790.1, on the reverse strand, counting down.
TTTCCCAAAAGATCCAACACCCCCGTTTTCCCAGCGCAAACCAGAGTGTGAGGAAACTCGCTCATTTACATCAACTTCAGATACTTCACAGGACGTGGCGAGCCCAGGTTATACAGCATTTTTTATGGAGACCCAGTTTAGAATGTTTGAGAGACAATCAAATGTGATATCAGGAACTATGTGTGTAATTAAGACTCTTTTTATTAGCACCACCACCCTCCAAAAGAAAATGTGACAAAGTTTCATTTTAGTCTAAAGACTTAAGGTCAGCATCCTACCTTAATAACCGTATAGTAATACTAATAATAATAGTAGCCACCCTGCATGGTACTTTGTAGCTTAAAAGCCACTTTGATATATACTATAGGTAGAAGAGTTGTATTGAAGGAAGGAGTCTCAGAGTGGTTAACTATCCTGCCCAAGATTACATTGCTCATGTGGGCAGAGTCAGTTTCTTGACCCAAAGTTCAATACTTTTTTTCAGCACATCAAATGAGACCCAGTGAAATGATCTGATAGATGGAAAAGGAATGGAAGGGTGGTGTGATGTTACCCGATGACAACCTTTCTCTGCTGCCCAGTTGGTTGCTGATACAATATGACAAGTGTTTGCTTCTGATAATTTCCAAAAGTAGCAACCCATGGGAGCTCAAGAGCAATTCCCACGAACATATACCACAGCATGAGAGACAATCTACTAATGGTTGTAGATGATCTAATGTCCAATCGCTTACAATTCACCTCAGGGAGGAATTCAAGCGCTCAAAAAACACCGATGCTAAGTCTTATATCAAAACTCAGTTTTGAGTTGTGTGAAAAAAACTTCAGTATCTCTCTCAGGTTCACTCTAGACATTTTCAGCACCCCAACCCTAATACCACTGGATACCAACACACTAATTATAATATAGTCATGGATGATTATTTTCTTGACTGAAAAAGTTATGAACTCATTCTAAAATGGATGTTAACAAACAGTCAACAAATATTTGTTGAATAACTGCTATATGCCGAACAGCATGACAGGTTCTCGGAATACAAAGATGAATAAGATGTGGGTCCTGCTCTTAAGGATTTTACTGTACAGAAGGAGAGAGAAACATAACGAATCGTTACAATATAATGTAGTAAGAGCAATCATGAAGACATGGACAAGTGCAACAAGAGCACAGAAAAGAGACTTCTAACTCTGTATTAAGCAGACAAGAAAAGTTTCCTGGGATGACAGTAGAGTTGAGTCCTGAAAAAGGAGTTTGGGCACCGGTCAAGGATAAGAGAAGGGCATTCCAGGCAGAGGGAACAGAGGGAGCAGAGGCCTGATGGGAAGTGATACAGCTCAGGGGGAGAGAGAGGCAGTTTGGAAAATTAAGGTCACGGCAATAAGTGGCTAAGAACCACTTTGGCAGAGAGATGAGCCAACTCAGGCAAAAGCACTGGCATGATGGGAATTTTCCATTCCTCCCACTGACACAGCTCTAGTCCTGGTGTCCAAGTGCTCTTGCTGGATATTAAATCCCCCCATATGTGCCTGGCTGAGTGACTGAAATGGAAGCATTTTGGGGAAATAACTAAAAGACAAAACCATCAGACCAAGACTTCAGGTCACTTTTGATGTGGATTGAATTCCTTCTCCTGAAGAGAGTAACCCTGATCAAGTTCAGCCCATTTGGAGTACATCACCCCGTTGCTATTTTGAATGGCAATAGCTGAATGCAAGAAGCCAGTGTGTGAAGGAGCATATTGTTTTGATTAGAAGGAGTAAAACGACTTAATCTTTCAGACCTTGTCTTCTCTGTGTGTCCTGACCTCATGACAGAAATATTCAAAGGGTTAACAAACTAGTCAATGCTCAGTTATTCAGCACTAGATGTAGATAGACTGTCCTGCTTGATTTGCTTCTTCACTGTTCCATTCTTCCTCACCTCTACCTCTTCCGTTCTGCCAATCCAGCATTTTCTCTCCACATTGCAGCTTCCACTTGTGCATCTTCTAGTAATGTGCTCAGCAAACCATAGGAGGCGAAACACATGCATGAATCAATTTTCAATCAGTAAACACCCCTAATGAAGAACTGAGCCAGACAGGATCCTGAAAGTGCTAGATAATAATAAGGGAGATACTTGACTCTCTCAAATTCAGCCACGTTGATTGGAAAATCCTTGGTGGTCAGTGTAGAGAGAAAAGAGGAGAAAAAGAAGGGAATTACTGCTGCCATGCACCAGCACCACTCTGGGTGATTTAAACAACCTCAATAAATCTTATCAATATCTCTGTGAATTAGTGTTATGACCCCCTTTTTACAAAGGAGAAAACTCTAAGAAGTTAAAGAAAAAACCATGCAGCAAACAAACTGGTACTCAAACCCACAGGGCACAGTCTTTGGAGCATATGCTTGAGCACTTGATGCTGTCGTCCTACCTGTGCAATGACCACAAGAAATAAATCCTGTCTTCAGTTCAGTTCTAAACATAATGGTCAGCTCTCTACTGTGTATGCTGTGGCCAAGTGGCAGGGTCAGGAGCCATGGGCTTCACCTGGGTCTGTGGTTCTGCCACATTCCAGTTGTCTGACCATGGACACATTACACAACCTCAGCCGTCATCTGTAAAGTGAAGAGAATAGTACTGCCCTTCGCATAGGACTGTGGTGAGGATTAAATATATTAATACTAATCAAGTGCTTGGCATATGGCACATGGTGAACCCTCAATAAATAGTAGCTAAAGCTCTCATGCCATCCTTTACTCCCCTGTATGGCTTTGGTCAATGCAAAGTTCAGCTGCATGGCAACCAGCTCACCCAAGCCACTTAAAGTTTTTGTCTTTGTCTCTTTTAAATAAAATTAGATATAAAGTGCTTTGCACTCAAGCACTCAAAAAAAAAAAAAACCCAGAGTTTGTTGCCTCTGTAATTTGGAGAGACTAGTATTCCAAATATCAGATTACAAATTATTCTGTCATTTGTCATCTTGAACCCTATAGCTGCACCGCTGTATGAAAATGAATCTCTCCAACTACAAGTTTCATACCCTCTTGGCTTGCTTTTCAATGAATCATTTGACTGTTTTGCGTTTTCCTGAGTAAAATATTTAAAATTATATGACAAATACTAATAATTACCTGGAAAGATTGTTACTCTACTACATACAGAAAAAATGTATTTGCCACAGAAACATTCAGCCTCATGTCATACATACAGCTTTACAACATTAATAGGTTGAACTATTGTTTATCTCTTCTTTCAGATCCATGCAAATGTAGAGGAGATGAAATGGCTCTCCACAATCAACTTGTTATGTGATTTGTGTCACATCATATTATTTCCAGATTCCCCTTCATGTGCCCCATAAAGTTTAGGTGTTATATTTAAATTTGATAGCCAAATAAACTAAGGATGTATTAATAAATCAATGCAAGTATTTTGTATATAAGCTTGTCTTAGGTACTGAGCAATAGAAACTCTCAGAAATATAGAGTAGATATTATAGCAATAATCTCTTATTTTTTACTTTTGAACAGCTATAAAGAAAAGCAAGAAGTTAGGAGACAACAGGAAAGATGAACTTTACTAAATTGAATTCAGTTCTGTAAAAAGCAGAGCTAGACAAGCAAATTTACCACCTGTGTTGTTTTCAGTTGTGGTTATTGTAGTTTTTATATTTGGAGTACCCTGACTAGCATCTTCTCCTCCTCTTGTGTTTGATATAGAATTTATCATATTTATAAAGCAAGTTTGATAAGTTTGTTTGCATATTAGTCTTTCAATAGAAAGAGATTGAAATTTCATTTTTAAATGGTTGTCACTCCATTAATCAGAGTTTTATCTGGCACACCCCATTCAAGCCATATTGGATAAAGGAAAATTGACAGGATGAGGCCATTATCATAAAACCCACTGTGCTATGGTTTACATATATATTTCCATGACCAATAATGAGTAGATTTAGATAAAAGCTTCTACCTTATCAGAGGTGGTAGCAGGTAAAAAGTTTTCAAAATCTTTCTCCCTAATATGACACGTATGCCATATTGAGGGTGAAACCAGATCTAATTTCATTCATTCCACATAAGAGCTAAAGAAACCTTTGCTCAGAATAGCAAATAACCTTGCCAATGGTAGCTTAGGCAAGTAACTCAGTTCTGCAACTCACAAATGCTTCTCCCAAGATGGTATATTCCACAGCCAGAGCATATGCCACACAGCCCTTCAGATCAGAATTACAATTCAACCTCTTTAACCTCTTATTAGCTCCAAGAACTGTGCTCATAAACTCGGCTTGAGTCATTTCTGACAATTACATGAAAATAAGTCACCTGCTTCTCTTCCAGGTCCAGACTACTGTGAAGCGTCACTGGGCCCAATTTAAGACCCAGTGGAACCAGCGCTGGGGGCGCCGCACCAACAACCGCTCCATTTCCAACGCTGCAGCCTCCGCTGAGGCCGGTGATATCCCTGTTTACATCTGCCATCAGGAGCCGAGGAATGAACTCGCCAACAACCTAGGTGGCGAGGGTGCTGAGGTCATCGCTTTGGAAATCATAGAGCAAGAGTCATCCGCTTGAATGTGAATAAATACAGCATCATGATCACTGAGCCTTCATCTCCTGGGAGAAAAACAGACCATGCATTTAAAGTGATTCCCATCCTCCCAGGAGTTGAACATATCATTTGTGAAGAATTATTAAGTGAATTTGTCCATAGTGAATTTGAAGAAAGTTATATTTGGTACTATTGCTGTGGGAGACAGTCTAGGAATGGAGTCTCCCACTGCAACACTTGTGAACTCCATCTTTCATCCAGGACTGAGATGCAGATGTCATAGTAATGCAAGCAAAGTATCCAAGAAAAACACAATTAAATTGACCTAGTTCAGAAACAGGGTGCTCCTTGTTAATCTTGAGCCATTTTTACCTTTGAAAAATTAAAATCACTGTCAATATTTTTCTTTTTAACTCTAGACTTTGAATTAGAATATTTCTGTATTTGGCTATAGATCTGATTTTTAATTTTTTTTATTTCAATCAATTCTGATGTTACTCAGATGTTTTACCATCAACACAATGTAAACCACACAAATTACAACATGACCTCTGCAAGACAAGTGGCTTTCTGATACAGAGATGACTGAGGATGTGGGGAAAGACCTGCCTTTGGCAGGAAGACTTAATACTTTGAATGAAAAAGAAATTGAGAGTCAATTTGCTCGAAACCTAAGATGGACCAACTTGCTCATTGGTTTGTTAGTATCAGATGCTCAGCTTGGCTTTGGCTAATCCCGTCCGTTGGGCAAGCCTAACTGCTGTAAGGAATTGGCCTTCGGTGCATTGGTGGCTGACATTTATAAACTGGGAGGTTGCAAAGAATCCATCCTAAATTTTTCACAAAACTGCCAAAACTATAATTCCTAATGAAAGAGAATACTCTCTTTAAAGAGAGTTTTCCATTTTCCTAAACTCCAGGATTTATAAAGCAAATCACTCCAAGGTTTGTAAAGCAGATTACCTCTTGCCCTTGGGTGCTATCTAGCAGTAGAAGATAAATTGAAGACTGGTAATTAAAAGACTCCATATAAATCCATTAACTGCCTTCCACGCAGCTTCAAACCTTAACAAGATCTTAGTCTTTTCCAGGAAGATTCACGAGGGCTAATTAGAAGTCAGTTGGTAGTTGACCTCTTGTTTGCCGCTATTAGCAAAACCGGAAGGGGAGAAAAAGGACCTGCTACAAATTTAACCTTATACCAATTCATTTAAAATAGAAGTAGAGTTTCTCATTAAAACTCAATATTATATTCTCACATGTCTCTTTACTTCCTCAGTATAAAATCTTTGAAAATCCCTGAATAAACTAGTATCGTTACTGGCACCTGAAACTAATTTCTGAACTCGCAACAGTAATCAGAGTTACCGTTATTTAATCTGTGTGCTTAAGTGAGGCGATATATTGAAACCCTCCAAACCTTGTCTCACCTGTGTCATCTTATGCCACTGCCTTTCAGAAGTGATTTAGTTGTAGAAAGAAAAAAATTGATTTGTTCTGGTTATATATTTAGTGCACCCGAAGAAAACTATATTCCTTCGATGAAAATGCATTTTGGATACTAAAGTAGCTGAAGTCTCCTCTACTGAATGTAAGGGAGGAGTCAAAAGAAGGTATTTTCCAATCACAGTGTTTATGTAGTGGTGTTCCTATTTTTGTTTACAAACATGGAAAACAGAGTATTTCTGGCAGCTCTAGTACAAATGTGATAATCTATTGCTGAAATATTCTAGATGCTATTGTGCTAATCTAGTAGGGGCTGATGACAACAAAACAGCTTACCATAGAATTGTACTACAGTGCCAAAAATTATGTGACATGCTTATGCCATGTATATGTATAAATTAATACAGAGTATGTTATAAGCAAAAACTTGTATATTTGCATATTTTTCTAAAGAAATATATTCTTCATCTTTTCATTCATTCATCTCATCTCCTACTCATTCCAAGTTCTTTTTATTCTCTTTTTCATTTCAGCCATGAACTGCTTGCATCCCATCTTGCTTGTATTACAGGATGAGGAAGGATAATCCAAAAGTATAGGTTAGAAAACCAAGTGCAGGGGCTGGTCCCGTGGCCAAGTGGTTAAGTTCGCGCACTCCACTGCAGGTGGCCCAGTGTTTCGTTGGTTCAAATCCTGGGCGCGGACATGGCACTACTCATCAAACCACGCTGAGGCAGCGTCCCACATGCCACAACTAGAAGGACCCACAACGAAGAATATACAACTATGTACTGGGGGGCTTTGGGGAGAAAAAGGAAAAATAAAATCTTTTCAAAAAAAGGAAAACCAAGTGCAAAAACATCAAGGTTATTATCTTTGTCAGTATAACCATATTCAGTCTTCATAACTCCAAAGCACAGTTCTCACACCCTTGATAATGCCATAACCACACACAACTGTCAATCTATATTGCACAAGTTTGGGAAGCATGGCAAAGAAATCTAGGGCAAGAAACTATCACATCCTTTTATTGTTCTTTGGGGTTTTTTTCATTATTCTGTGACCAGACTTAAAGTGTCCAACATCATATCAGATCATTAGAATTGTTACAATTATTTATTTATTTATTTATTTATTTATTTTGGTGAGGAAGATTGGCCCTGAGTGAACATCTGTTGCCAATCTTCCATTTTTTGATTGAGGAAGATTGTAGCTGAGCTAACATCTATGCCAATTTTCCTCTATCTTGTATACGGGATGCCACCACAGATGGCTTGATGAGCAGTATGTAGGTCCGCACCTGGGATCCGAACCTGTGAACCCCGGGTTGCCGAAGCAGAGTGCACGAACTTAACCACTATGCCACCAGGCCAGCCCCAACAATCATTGATTTTTCAATACAGTTTGGGAGAGAGACTAAGGCTGGATAAAAGGAAAATAGTTAAACATCATTAGAATGCATAAAGGCCACTATGAGAAAGATTTTCAGATCTGGAAAGCATGAAATGGAAAGAACGAGGATTAAATAAGAAGAGTGATGGACTAATAAAGGAGAACAGGAGCAATCTGTAGGTTCTGACACTATGTGACAGCATCCAAAATTCTTGGCCGCATGAGATCTGGAGAACTTTTTCAGAAAGAATACATCAGGGCTGCGTCTTTCCCTTTGTGTTCCAATGGGCTATACAAATAGATATTATCACTCTCGGGATCTTGAAGAACAAAAGTAATTTTCCCTCACACCATAAAATGATTCTTCAGGAGGGTAACATCAACTCAGATCAAGTTGCCCACCTGCTTTGATCCCTGTTACAAAGTGATCCAAAATAGCCCTTTGGGTGCACATGAATATCATGGTCACTGAAGGAGGGAAAGATATTAAAAAAGGAATGACAGAAACACTATCATCATGGAGCTCCAACCCTTCTCATTCACTCCTTCATTCATTATCATTGATTCAACAGACATTTCACATACCTTTCATTCAGCTATACAACAAATATGAATTAATACTAGCTATTATGGCAAAGTTTCTTTGCAGTGGTGACTTCTTGTCTGTGTCAATGGTAAAAATCAAAACTTGCCAAGTGAACCATTATCCTAAAACCATAACCACTGATATCTTTGGAGTGGAAGAACAAAGTGAATGTGGTTGCAGGTGGTAGCTGAGTGTGATCTTTCCTCATTGGCACTGGGCAAGACAGCTCAAGTTATAAGAAACATTCTCAGAACAAGATCTCTGCATAAAGCCTTAGCAAAGACTCATTTTCTTCACAAACAAGGTCTAAAATAGTGATTCTTCCATTGGCTAGATTACAGTTCAACTGCTTATCATAGGAGTTAAAACACTTTGGAGTTTAAAATAAGATTATTCCTGAAGAGGGGAGATCAGAAGCCATATTTAGAAAAGCAATCAGGCACACTCAGAAGGAAACTCCATTTGTTATTTTGAGAGTGGAGACAAGACACCTCACTCCAAGCTTAAGCTTATGAGAAATTGATTTTACTGAACTAATCCACAGATAATTAGTGTTACTAGTGAAGTGCTGAATAGAAATTCAATAAAACCAGTTGAGATGTCTTTAACGGGAAAAAAAAAATTCAGAATAGATCAGGAAATCTGTCCATCTAACCCTGCCAGACTGGCTGATCAAAGTTGGCACACTGATCTCTCACACAGAGGCCCTACACCCAAACATACAGACAGCTGCAAACTCTTGAAATCTTTTCCCATCAGGGTAGGGGTTATTCTCAAGGCAGCAAGCATTTCTCCACTGCACCCATGTAGTGTAAGCTACCCATTATAGCTTCTGTATGCTGTCATCACAAGAGGGCTATTGTGGGGCTTAAAGTTATGGAGAACATCCCTTAAACAGAGATGATTTAAGAAGAAAAAGAAAGGAACACCGATTATTGAAACACTGTTGTCAATAAAAATAGACTTATAGACATTAGCTCACCTGCTCTTTATAACAACTAAACCTGTTTTTATCCTCATTTTAGTGATGAGGAAACTAAGTGGAAGAGAAGTCGAATAATGTGTCCACCACAGACACATAATTAGTAAGTGGCTAAGAAAGAATTTGAATCAAGATCACTCAATGCCTCTGCTTTTTAAATTGCCCTCTTGGTTGGCCCTACTACACCATCTTGCCTCTCAAAGCAAGACCTCAGTTTCAGGATACCAGATAGTTGTTTCCTGTGGGTTGACAGGACAGGGATTATTTGCAACATGTATCGTTTCAGCTCAAAATTAACTTAATTCATGGTCCATAGATTCCTTCCAATATAAGTGGACTTTGAATGAAATTCATCTTTCTATAGTTTGAAGGGTTTCTTTCTATAGTGATGATTTCATTCTCTAGCCAGAGATCTTTTTACACATAGAGCTGGTTTGCAGCTTTTCCACTTCAGATGTGGTCTACACGCAGATATTTGGCAGACAAAATGTGTTTGGGGAAACTTTCCATGGTCTCTTAATGGACACACCAGGCCTAATTTGAGGCCTGCTGAAGAGCTGAGTAAGAGCAGGCAGAGCTGTTTTTAGCACTGTCTGTAATAAGACTTACACTTAAGGGTTTTCAAAAATGGAGGCCTGAATAGATACGATGGTGAAGACCATGAATATTCATTCACCCATATAACTAGGCGTCAGGTGATGAAGAGAGGTAGAGAGTGGAGATGAAGCATGGAAGAACTGTCGGACCAGCCAAGATGGCAAACTAGTTAGGGCTGCTGGCTCCTTCCCCAGATATCAACCCTGCAGAAGCTGTAGAAACAGAGGGGACACATGCATTTCAGAAATTAGTATTTAACGAGAAAAAGGAAAAAAGAAATAAAAAAGAGAAACTCTAGGCTTCTTGAACCACTGTGCGTTTGGAGGAAGGGAGAAGGGGCCTAGAGAACAGTTAAAGGCCACAGGCAACAAAGAATAGGATGGTGGAAAGAGTTTTATTGCGTTCTGCTCTACACCTTCTCTGCTGCTCTGGGACACCACCTGCAGCAACGGGCCTCATTGCTGGTCCCAGTGTCCACAGGATATTCTCAGGGCAGCACAAAAGTCCTAAAGGAGCATTTCCAGGGAGAACCACAAAGGTCTGTACCTCATCTTGTGAGAGAGGGGAACCTGCAAAGTGAGTAGTATGTTTGTTTGATTCAAAAGTTCACAGATGATAAATGTTTTAGAAGCAAGCAAATATCCTGATTTGGGGGAAAACAACCCTCCTCCAGTTTATTGGAAGACTAGAAAGAATAGAAGAAAATAATTCTGAAAGTTCAGAAAGGAAGTAAAGTCAAGTTTGCAGCTTAGTGCCTAGAAAAACACACATAGGAAAAACAACGCTTGATCTGATTTGCGTGACAGCAACGTGGTCAAGGAGGGTGAAACTGAAGCATTTAATCAACAACGATGAAACAACCAAAAACCCACCAATATAAAAGTCAACTAATAATAAGAAATAACCTACCTACACCTGCACTTAGTATATGTGTTGAAATAACCGAATCAAAGAAGGCACTTCATGCATTTTAAAAATGGATACATTTCTCTCTATTCTAGAAGAGTGAGTACGTTGATGTACTGATAAACCGATCACTACCTCTCCATCCAGTCCACCGTCTAAGAGAATCCGTCTACTATGTTCAGACCAGATGACCTCACTGTCTTTGCCACAGCACATTGGACACAGCAGACACCTAATCCAAGCTGAGCTAATCAAGATCTCTCTCTCAGGATTTTAACTAAGAGACATAGAAACTATTTATTATATGGTGATGGATTTTGGAGATATAGGTCCACAAAGATTCTGAGTTTGCAGCCATTTTTAGCCATATATACACTGATAAATCCGAAAGAGAATCAGTACAAAATAGACACACTGACAGAATAGAGACAAGAGACCATGATGAAGGGTAGTGGGGAGAGAAATGGAAACAATAGCTGCCTGATTACTTTCTAACTCTCAAGAGACCTGGCTGTATTTCCAACAATTGGATCTTATAACACCATGTATTCTTACAATTAATCCCTCTTTTCCCTGAAATAGTTTCAGTAGATTTCTGTCTCATAGCATAATGTGCCCTGACTAAGATAATTGGCTTCTTAGAGCATATGTCTAAGTCCTGGACAAAAGCTTGCCAAGGCTCATTAAATGCACCAGACATGTTCTTTTTAATCCCATAAGAATGAAAAGTAATGTCATAAAAAATGTTTCCTGTCAGAGGGGTTTAGGTAAGAATTGAGGGTGTTGGAAGCACAGATTGTTTTCATCTCTTCTTCCGAACGAAGAAGAAAAAGCAGAGAAAGAAGATAGAATGAGAGGAGTTCAATCTGAGCATATCAGTGAAAAATAGAATTTGGTTTTCTGAAACTTATTACAACAGTACACTGAGGCCTTGCTGTGGGACTGCCTGCCCATCCTAAAGGCTGAGAGGATTTTATTGGGCAGAAAACCTACTGATAAAACCAAGTAATCTTTGAACTGAAAAGTGAGGAAGAGAGGAATAATAGTGCACACATGCAGCTCCAAAACCTTCTCTGGAGGACCCAGCATGAGAGACAAAGTAGAATCAGAGAAGACGAATAGGGTCTGTTTCATAGAAAATTATCTGGGAGGGAAGTCAGAAATAATTCTCTTATCCTACAAAGACTATATAACAATGCAAAGTCTAGGCATACCAAAATGAATCAGAAATATTAACACAAATAGAGAAGTACTGTCACGTGGTTGTTACAGAAAGGTGGAGAAACAACAGCAATAGAAAGACGTGATGACTTTTATATTTTACGAAAACTAAAAACTCAACTATCGAAGGAGTGGAAGGCCAGAAGAGTATATTTAGAACGTGTAGAAAAATCATTGATCTGCCTATAACACCAAGAGTGGACCTGATGAGGAAGGTGAAAAGACCATCTAAAAAAATCAGCATGGTGTCCATGAAGTTCTCTGAGCAAGATACAGTGTATTATGAAGAAATATGCACAGCTGGAATCCTAGTTCTATTAGTGACTGATTAGGTAATTCAGATTAATTCTGTCTCTGAAAACAACTAAAAACTTTGACAAAATATTAAAATCATCCTGTTAAAAACATAAAAGTCAAAATAAGAAGAAACCAAGCACACAAATCAAAAGTGAAAGATGAGTGCTCTCAGAAGCCACTCACACACCGAGGGCATTTGCCAATGTGAACCTTATTTTTGACAGACAGAGAAGACAGACAGCCAGCAGACAAAAAAGAAATCCTTCCCCACAGTTAGCTGGCATCCCCAAAAGGCTACACGGTCAGGATTCAGGATGAGGGTGAATCAAAGTGAAATAACTCTTATGGAATTATATCCTATTCCACTCTCCAGGAAAACTAGCGAATTTCAACTCCTGAACTTCATTTAAGTTCTCCAGAAACACTTGTGCTCCCTACTTGTGCTAAAGCACAAAAGCCCAGCAAAAGCAAACTAAAATGCTCAGTTAAAAGAAAGTGTAAGCTTTATTAACAGTCAAAAAAATTCAAAGATGCTGTACAGCACACAAAGACTAGGTACATAGGAACTATGCTTATGAGAAGAACTGGAAAAGAAGAGACTTGCAAAGACATCAGATATTGAAATTGCTGTTACGTAGACTATAAAACAACTTTGCTGACCATGTTTAAACATACAAAAAAGGTTGACAATATCTGCAAAGGATAAAAAATTATAAAAAGTGTAATAATATGGTAAAAGAATCAAATGTAATTTCTATAATAAAAAATACAAGAATATTTGAGATACAGTAGATGACTTAGGCAGAGGTATAGAGTATTCACGGACTGGAAGAAGAGTGAGAAGAAAATATCCAGAGTTCACACACAGATAGATAGAAGAAATAGGTAGAAGAGAAGCTAAGGGATGTGAGAAGGTCTAACATATATTTAACCAGAGCTTCAAACAGAATGGAGAAAGAGAGTGGGTTGCAAATAAAATTCGAAGAGATAATGGCTTAGAATTTTCCATAACACTTGAAACACATCAATCCACAGACACAAGGAGCCCAACAAAAACCAAGAAGAGTAAATAACAAGAAATTCACACCAAGTCATACAGATTAAGCCCACAGAAATCCAAAAATAGGAACTCTTAAAAAGCAGCCAATTATGAAAAACAGACCAATTTCTAATGATGAAATTACAAAGCTGATTCTCAACATTAATAATGGAAGCCAGAAGACAGTAGAATGATAGAACCAATAAGATAAAATAAAATGAGTATTAATCTAGATTATGCACTAACTGAAAGCATCTTTTAAGAATGAAGGCAAAATAGAGGATAGACACATCCAGAATGGCAGAGTAAGAACTTCCAAAAATCTGCGTCTCAATAAAAGCAATGAGAACACAGGCAAAAGTTGTCAAAAAGTCAACATTTTCAGAACTCTGAAAATTAACTAAAAACAGAATTAGTCCAGGAAAGTCATTAAACAACTCTCAGCAATAGCTTCTCCCTGGGGAAGAAAAAAGTTGGAGCATACTTCCAACGTTGCAGCTTTGGGGTGGGAGGGTTGACCAAGAGACTTATTTCTGTCTCACCCACTAGAAGCACTGACCAGAACCCAGAATAGTCTATAAGCCTGAGGGCTACTGAGAACAAAAGAAAGCTGAGAGGCGTGCAGCAGTTCCAGAGAACCTGCAGTACTGCAGAGAGACACTAGAAGGAGTAAGAGATTACAAGCTCCTGAAAAAGAAGTTCAAATCTGTCTAATTGAGAATTTATGCACAGAAATCCAGAAAAGATGCATCAACAGAATAGGTTTGAGAGGCCCCCAGAATTTCTAGCTAGACTGACTGGTGAAGGTCTTTCCTTGTACAAAGCCAGCTCATAAAGACTGGGAGAGGTAGCTGTTTCTTCAAAGACATGGATATCAATACAAAGTTACAAGGCACAAGAAAAAGCAGGGAAACATGGTCCACTCAAAGGAAAAAAATAAATCTACTTTATTTCCATACCCTACTTTCAATAATGGGTAGGACATCCATACAGAAGGTCAATAAGGAAAGAGAAGACTTGAACAACCTGTGAGGTCTGTTTGGTCTACAGAGGTATAGAGAACATTCCAAGCAACAGCAGCAGAGTACACATTCTTCTCATGTGCACACAGAACATTCTCCAGGACAGATCACATGTTAGTTCACAAAACAAGTCTTAACAAATTTAAGAAGACTGAAATAATTTCAACTATCTTTTCCCACCACAACGGGATGAAACTAGAAATCAACAGCAGAAGGAAAATTGGAAAATCCACAAACATGTGCAAATTAAAAAACACACTCTTGTACAACCAATGGACCAAAGAATAAATCAAAAGAAAATTTAAAAACTATCTTGAGATAAATGAAAATGAAACATACATACCAAAACTATTGGGATGCAGCAAAAGTAGTACTAAGTGGGAAGTTGCTAGTGGTAAACACCAAGATTAAAAAAGAAAAAAACACATCAAATAAACAACCAAACCTTACATCTCAAGGAACTATAAAAAGAAGAACAAACTAAGTCCAAAGTTAGCAGAAGGAAGGAACTAACGAAGATTAAAGCAGAAACAAATGAAATAGAGAAGAGAAAAACAGTAGAAAAGTCAATGAAACTTAGAGGGTTTTTTGAGATCAACAAAATTGACAAACCTTTAGTTAGACTAACTAAGAAAAAAAGAATACTCAAATAAATAAAATCAGAAATGAGAGAGCAGACATTACAACTGATGCCACAGAAAGAAAAGGAGCGTAAGAGACTAGAAAATTAAGTGCTAACAAATTGAGTAAGCTAGAAGAAATGGATAAACTCCTAGAAATGTACAACCTACCAAGAACAAACGTTTATAGAATTAACACCAATCCTTCTCAAATTCATTCCAAAAATTGAAGAGGAGGGAACATTCCAAACTCACTTTATGAGGCTGACATTATACTGATACCAAAGCCATACAAAGAGACTACACAGAAGGAAAACTATAGGCCAATATTTCTGATGAATACAGATGAAAAACCCTCAATAAAATACTAGCAAACTGAATTCAACTGCACAACAGCACATCCTCTGGGATGCGAGGATGATTAGCCTTATTGAAATGAATCAATGTGACACACCACATTAACAGAAAGGATAAAAATCACATGATCTCACAATAAAAGTAGAAAAAGCATCTGACAAAATTCAATACCCTTTTATAGGGAAGACACTCAAAAAACTAGGAATGGAAGGTACCTCAACACAATAAAGGCCACACATGACCAGCCCACAGCTAACATTATACTCAATGGTAAAAGACTGCAAGCTTTTTGTCTAAGATCAGGAACAAGGCAAGGATGCCCACTCTCGCCAATTCTATTGAACATAGTGCTGGAAGTCCTCGCTACAGCAATTAAACAAGAAATGGAAATATAAGTCATCCAAATCAGAAGGGAGAAGTAAAATTATCCCTGTTCATATGACATGATCCTGCGTGTACAAAACCCTAAAAATTCCACAAATCACTGTTAGAACTAATAAACAAATTCCACAAAGTTGCAGAATACAAAATCAATATTCAAAAAATCAGTTGCATTTCTATATACTAACAATGAACTATCCACAAAGGAAACTTTCATTTATGATAACATCAAAAAGATAAAATACCTGGGAATAAACTTAACCAAGGAGGTAAGAGATTGTACACTAAAACTATAAAAGACTGCTGAAAGAAATGATATATTACAGTCCATTAATATTTAGACAGTAATAATAAAGCCTGTATGTGAATGAACTGGCATCTGTAGGGAGAAATCACAAGCATTTTGATTCCTTCTCATCATTTCCTTTAAACTCATTCTGTAAACTGGTTCTCCCACATTGCTGGATGATGCTTTGGGAAGGCACATTTTCATTCACAAGAATAATCGTATTTCAGGAATTAAAATGTTCAGGACAGTGTAATAATCTCATTAACTCCAAACTTCTTTCAACTTAAAACGTCTTCCCTCCCTAGGCCCCTCAGTCCTGGAATCTGGGGAGCTGACGGCAGCATGGGAAGGGCGTGTTGATCAGGGTCTCTCACCGTGACCACACTTCAGGGCTGGGTCCAGGGAAGGCAGGATTAGGAGGCATGAGGGTTTTATATGGTAGGCACATCTGTGATCTGTCTGTACTCCCTCTGGATGTATAGGACCTACAGTTTTCTGGCTATTTCTAGTGCAGCTTCCTCAGAGGTCCTCCCCTCTGACAGAGGTGGGTGGAGGGAAGGACATACGACTGTCTTACGAGCTGACATTCTCTTAACCTGTGGACATTCTCCCACCATCCACTCCCTCTGATGGGGTCACCTCTTCACTCTAGGCTGGTTCCCTTCCAACTCGGTCCACATTTGGTCCTTGGAGATCATGCACCTCTGCCCCACTAGAAGTGAAAGCACAAAAATCTCCACGCTGGCATTAGCCAGGGCAGCTTCAACCAGGTCCACAGTGATAGGCTTCTTGGTGAAGGTCAGACACTAGTCTTCTCTTTTCTTTAGCTTCTTTAAGCATATCAAGTTTTATTCTCTGAGTGGTTCACCTTTCAGCATTTCTAATTTGGTTTTAACGGGGAACAAACAACTACCTTCCTTCTGCCATTGATGGGAGAGGGAGTAAGTTGGGCATCTTGAATATTTACAACTCTCCTAAGAAATCCCTTCTCCCAAGGCCCTTTTACCTCACCTCTTTTATACTTTCAAACTGTGTTATTGGACAATGTTGGGAAACTAATTTACTACTCTTGGGACCTCCAGTGTGGGCTAACCTCTTGCTTTAGGATATTCTGTGGGGATATTGGCCAACTGTCAGATTGTTCTTGGCCATTGTGGTCTCAGTCAAAACTGAGACGTTGTGCTATTTCGACATTCTATTTATAACACTAATTAACATACATGTACATGAACTTCACAAACTTCTTATTTGGAGGCAGATTGGTATAAAGAAAAGAACACAGCTTCTAGTATTGTATAGAATTTGGTTCAAATTTGATCTTTGTCGCTTAGTAACTGTGTCATATTCCTCAACTATTAAATGTAGATATCTAATTTCACAGCATCTTGAGAATTAAACTAGATAAGTAAATATAATTACTGACTCATTGCAGGGAGTCAACAAATCCACTTCCTTATTCCCTCCAAAGTTTCTGTGAGACAGACATTGTGATCATCAGTTTCCTAATGACATTAAATCTGGAACTATATGACAGAGGCTATTCTCAAACACAGGCCTTCTCACTCCAAGTGTCACTCTTTTTACTACCTCAGCTTGCCCTTATGTGAGAAACCTTGAGACTGTGAGAGAAGCTTCAGATAAACATCCTTCTCCATTGGCTATTCTTAGTCTGTAAAACCTGTAGAGATGGTGGAAGACACATTCCTAAATTGCTCGGATATTTCCTTAGTGGTTTAGATACGCATCATGCATCCTGAATGAGCCCATCTGTGTTCAGAATTTTGATTACTTAGCAAATTCACAATAATTTGAAAATCAGTTAAGATTCAATTCACAGCTCTGGGTATGGCTGTTGATGACTATATTTATAGAGACTGGTGTGCAGAGAGAATGATTGAATGTTTGTCATTAAAATGTATAAATTATTTTTGCACTCAGGATGTTCAAAGTCTTCACATTTGTAGGAATCTTCATCCAGAAAAGTAAATAAGACATTGGTCTCACAGGCTTATTTATTTATACCATGCCTGTATCCATAGGTTTGCAGATTTAACAAAAAAGAGATTAGGATGTTGCAGATATTGCAAGTTCTCCATGTAAGGAAGGACTGGCTGCCCAGATGTGTGGTTAGCTGGCAACTGCCAGCTGTTAACTCCAGGTCGCCCTCATCTTTTGGGCTGAGCACACATTCCTGTCAGGGTGGCCCCAGTCAATGACTAAGAGGTATTAAATTTCTTTAAAGTGAAGTGTAGAAGCTAAAACATGCAAGAGAAGATCTCAAAGCTCAAAATCCTATAGATTTTTCCAATCTTTTACAGTTGTCTCACCCAAATTTACTTCAACAGCAATTTTGTAACTCATTCATCAGTATTGTTGTTCCAAAGCATTTAACTTAGCTTTGTTAAAAACAACTCTCTCTTTTCACACTCTTATTTAGCTATCTGTGATACTTAGTTAAACTATGTAATTACAAAAGCAAGTGCAACTGGTACCAAATGATCTGGGATCAAAGATTTCTTGAGCAGGTGTACTTGTCATGGTGCTTCTTAAACTTTAATGTGTTTATGAATCAACTGGGGATAGTTAAAATGCAGAACCCTATTCAGCAGGTCTGGGTTTGAGACCTAAAAATCTGCCTTTCTAACAGGGTGATGCCAAGTGATTGCACAGGTGATGTCAATGCTGTTGGTTCTTGACCTCACCTTCTTGAATAGCTTCCGGCCCTGAGCATTCAGCGTGCCATGGGCATCTACTAGAATGTTTGACAGAGGGAAGGAAGTACATGGCTTCACCTGGGAAATCTGGAGAGTCCCATCAATAATGATAAATGAGGTTTTACTTTGGTCACATGCTATGCTAAGTGCTTTACACACATTATTTCATTTTATCCCCTGAAACACCATATCAAGGAAGATATATTCCCATTTTATGGTTCACAAAAGTAAGGTTCTGCCAGCTAACTTGCTCAAAGTCACACAACCACTAGGTGGCAAGAGATACTCTGACTAAGAGAGAACAGCTATTCTTATTCCCATTTCAGATTTGAAATTCAACTAAAAAGAAGGAAATAGAAGCTGAAGAGAAGACCGGCCCACCTCTCTCTCTCTTTAAAGTTCAAGGGATTTTCTCAAAAGGAATGTGAAGCAAAAGAGGGAATGAACAGTGTTCAAATTCTGAGACTTCTGAACAGATTCTCAGGGAGGTAAGCCCATGCCATACTTCATTTACGGAAGGCAAAATTCATATCTTTATAATAGAAACACTTTTCATGCTTGAAATTGTCTTATTTATTAATTTATAATGTTTGTGGATTTTTGAGTGCTAATGAATCGAACACACACATCACATTAGCACGAAAAGGATGTAGTCTCAAACCTTACAAATATAAGTTCGCAACCAAACCCAAATTGACTTTTACTGAATCCTAAATATTTACAGAGTTGCTGAATAATCCAGTCATTTAAAACTCTGGAAGAGATTTCCTTCTCTATTAGTAAGGACTTAAAAAGAAGAGAGAGTCACATTTACATTCTATCCTATTCTTTGAATCACTATCTTATCACCTAAAAGAGAAAAAAACAACACAATAAACTAGGATCATGAGCCAAGAAAGCAGAATCCAAATGTTTTAAAATTATTCTTCCTGAACAATAGTACAACTAAAAGAATTTTCAATTACACAGAAATTTTCTACTTTAGATACGTTAATTGCTAGCTGACAGAATTTTAAAGAATAAATGTAACTTCACAATGCACTCTAACAGAAAAACATTTTGCAGATGGTAATTTCTGTCTGTTAGGTATCTATGGCAAGACTTACTCAGCTTGGAAAATATCTCAGAGCCTACTAGCTGTTAAAAAATGGTGCTGCACTGTGCGGCCTCATACTTCTTGGAGAAACTGAAGGTCCTGCATGCTTGATTCAGAGTCTGCAAAAGCCAACCAACACTCTTACACTCTTTCTTTAAAAAACTGAACCACAAGCAGGAAACAGGAAAAATGAAATTTAGTAACAATTATTTTTTAAAAATACAGCTTACAAATAACATTTTCATTTTCTTGAAAAACAAAGGTTTCTTTAAGCAGAAAACTATGACAGGTAAACCTGAGGTGAAGTGGAGCCTGCTGGAAGGGTCATGGAATTGGAGTCCAAATACCAGTGTTCTCACCCTAGTCCTGTGACATACTATGTCTTGGTTTCCACATCTGGAATGAAGCGCTCTGGCTTTATAATTCTATGATGGTGTGAACCGTTTCCTTAGTAATGATAGAACTTCAAAAAATATACATACAGTCCTTACGTTGCACCTAACCTTTAAGAGGGTAGGTTATGAGTCAAAGAAGAATATCCACAATTATCCAAAAGAGGTTTTAAAATACTCTTTTTCTTTTTCTAGTATATATCTGTGTGAGGCTAGATTTTCTTTATATACCTCAACCGAAAACAACATATTTCAACAGATTAAATGCAGAAGCAAATATAAGAATCCAGTTGTCTTCATTAAGACAGTCGCTAAAGAGATATGCAAAAATGTAAAATAATGCCGCTCTTCTCACCAAATGTTTTGTTTTAGAAAAATTTGTTTGGAAAATATAATTATTTTATTAGAATATGTTATTTATGTTACCATATAATAGGTTCGTTTTATTTTAAATAGATAGATATTTAACAAATAAATACAGTGATTGTTTTCATTTTACAGCATACCATACTGAAATGATAGTTACCAAAAGTTGACAGAGGTTACCCCTGGCTGATGGACTAGGATATCCAGGGACTCATATTTCCTTCTCTAAATACTTCTATTTTTTCTCGAATCTTCAGAGTAAGCACATATTACTCTTACATTCATAAAATGCCATTTCAAATTTGAAATAAAAATAAAATGAACCACAGTTCTTTCAATAGTACATATTACACAGCATCCATGAAAAATTTTCTCCTTATTCAATCCTAGCAATAAAGTACATATACTATTGATAGTCAGTTGTGCCATCATGGAGATATGTTGCATTTTTAATGTGCTTGACTGATATTTCTTTTAATAAAAACAAATTAAAAGCAGAACGCTTTCTTCATTTAGAAGCAGCTTGATATCATGAAAAAAGAATGGCTTCTTCCATCCTCGTATACTCGCCCCAAAATCCCAACCCTTCTACCTCTCCCAAGCCCCAAGCTGTGAGTTGGGGCAAGCTGGCCAACACTTCTAATGATGGGGTAGGGCTACTGCAGGAGGTACTGGCTAACTGTCTCTCAATGCTAACACTCTCTTCTGTATTTGCTCTGCGATGCTGAGTCTGGAACTCTGGAAACTACACATCCCAGATTCCCTTGCCTGCTGGATTCCAATTAAGATGTGTCAGTGGGAGTCACTGACTGGTGATTGGAAGGTTTCCAGATTCTCTCAGCATCCTCCCCTACCCCTCACCCCATCCCCCGTTGCAGATGACACTCCAGCTCCAGCTTCCAGCTTCTCTCAGCACTAGCTACACTAAACCTCTCAGAATATCAGCCATCTGCTCTGCATCAGTGATCCAAGCACTAGGCAGTGTGGGCCCCAGAGGCCATCAGCACCAACCACACTGCACACCTGCTGAGTGCTTCCCTCGAAGGTTCCAGCACCATTGGCTTGTGCCCTCATCTCAGAGATCCAAGCACTGGCTCTCAAAGTGTGTGTGTTGGGGTGGAGTTGGGCGGAGGTGTTCTCCTTTGGGTCCCTGAGTTCTAATAACTTAACTCTGCCCTTGTTTTCCCCAAGCTGCATGTAGGCCAATCCACCTATATAGATAAGGAATACCGTTCCTCACTTATCCTTCCAGTAGAAAATCACTCAAACTTGTGCCTCAGCATATTTGTGCCTCATACATTTCTGATCCTTTGGGTTGCTTGTGAGTGTCCAAATGGTATGTTTTAAAGTCTACCATGTCAAGGGTCTATTGTGTTTCTAAAAATTGTTCATAAGAGACAGACAATAAATGTGACTGGATCCTCACATCTGCAAGAATGTTTCAAAGTCTGCAATTGCCTGCATCCTTTGTAAGGACAACTTACCCCAAGAAGTTTCACTTTTTAAGTGGATAAGTTCCCAGTTAATGAGAGAACTGATTTCCCTCAAATAAAGTGTCACTCCCTCACCAAAACACTAACTTTTGACTCCACACACTTTTATCCTATTTTTATCTTAGAGGGAGGGGGCAAAGAAACTATAGCAAGACAAACTGTGTTACTTAAAAAGATCTCTAATGTTCCCTAGAGAGTTCCTTAAAGATTTTTCAATCAGTAGTAACAACGTTAAGTTTTTTGTCCATATAGTCAACTTTCAGTTGGGACATGACATTGTCACTAAAGTGATATATTCCAGACAGTACAATTTCTCCCTCTAGGTAAGGAAAAGAATGCAATATATTTTGAGCATTTCCTAACAGAGCCAGTAATCCATAAATAAAAGAAATTGCATCAAGCCCGGTTGATGTTATTAGTTGGAATATACTTCTGATGAATGAAGTTATTTTCTGAAATCTCTTAAATTCCAAGGAGCATAAAAGAGGAATAACTGGGTCTCTATTGTCCCCTGTGTCCTATATTTCTCTGGACCAATTTATAGAAAACTAAGAGTATTAGTGTCTCTCCCAACTTTGATCACTTTAAATCAGAGATAGTACCTGAATGAAGTAGAAATGAACTTTCCCAACTCCCGTGTTGACTACATGTGCTACAGCAGTTTCACATGGTGAGCTTCTTTGCCATACAGAAGTTTCAGGATTATGATATCTTGTGCTCATTTGAAAGTATGATGGGCTGATTCACCTGTTTTCTCTTTCTCTTTTTTCACTTTCAGATGTTACTGGGAGGAGTTGTTTGGAGTGCAGGGGAGGGAGACAATCTGAAAGAGTCTAGATCTGTCTGGAAACAAATTTAGGTGTATGAATTCTGCAGAGTTTAATGGCTCTCCTATCTTCACTGTAGAGTTGTGTCATCATGTCTCACGAGGGGTCCTGGCTGGCCCTAAAGGAAACACAATCCTTTCATGGTGTGTAGGATGAAGTGCTATTGCTGGGGCAACACACCACGGTTTAATTGTAGGAGTTGATTTATTTCCTAGAAACCAGGGGAGGGCTGAAAGGCAGATGCGACATCATCTAGTCCTGTATCCGCTAGTTTTTTAGTCTCTATGAGTAGGTGGTCTTCAAGATAGCAGAAAATCAAAGGACTGTTTTCACCAGGGGCTTTGTGAGACTCAGAGCACAAGAAGCAATGCTCAGGCCTAGGTCCAAAGTGAAGCTTAAAGCAGGAAGACAACCAGCCCCACTCAGAGCACAGCCCAGGTACAGTGAGGATTGAAGGGGCAACAGCACTTTTCATACCTTAGGGTTGTGTTATTTTAGCAATTGAAGGTGGTGTACTTTGGGCTGTTTCAGAAGAAAATATCCAGATGAATCTCCCGTGAGGACAAGAGCAAACACAGGGGATATCCACAAGACCAGGCTGATGATGAGAAGGTGGGATGGCTCAGTGCTAAGAGAGCAGCAGCACTCTGCAGAGGGTGGGGGTCACTCTGGGGGACAATCGTGCCAGGAACTGGTACTTTACCATTACACACAAACAGGCTGCCAAATAGTGAGCCTGGGAAATTAGTGCTGATTGTCTTCATATACCCACAAACTGATAGAAAGTGGATATCTTCCAGTTACACATACTTACCATATATTTGACTTCACATTAAACTCATTTCAAATGAAGTCACCAAATGTTGGATTTGCAAAACATTTTTCAAATTGAGAGCATTGTTCTTGAGGTATCCAGTTAAAATGTCTTTAATTCAGTCTTCTTATCTTTGTGCTTTTCCAATGCCACCAAACTAAGACTTTAGGTAGAAACCATTCTCCTTCGCAATGACTAAAACCAAACATCTTACAATTTTCTGTTCAAACCATTACTCTGACTTCTTCACTGTCACACTTCCATTCTGGATGTTTCTGAAATTAAAAATAAAAGTCTCCAACATCACAAGAAACATATTTGAATAGGAACTTACATAAAGTTAAGCATAAATAGTCTCTATTTCTATACTTATTAAAAGAAAGCAGCAAATGTAGGAAGAAAGATCTGTAAGGAAAGGTTTAGTTTTCTTCAGCACTTTATACTTTGATGGCTTGCTCATTTGCTCCCATTGGTGCTGGGCTGCTCTACTGGGTTCAGCTGCGTGCAGTTTGATGGCAAAGTCTGAAAATGTGTCACTGTTGCATTAACGTGCTATGCTGCCACGCAGCTGGACCATTATAATGGAAACACTTTGGGCTTGTGGGATGTGATCACCTTCGAAAATTCACCTTTAAGATCATGTCTTACTTATTTCTCAGCAAAAAGTTATCCTTAGATTTCCCACTGCTTTCAAAGAAAAGCCTGACAAGTAAAATTTTAGCAGATTTAATGGATTAAGGAAAGCAAATAAGGTTATTGGGTGGTTGGTTCTATTTGGATTTTAGCTGTCCATAGGAAATAGCTAAGCATTTTGGCAATCGTACAACACTCAGCAGAATTTGACAGCCCAAGAATGGAAGCCAACTCTCTCTCCATGGAACAGATATTTCTGACGTGCTGACTAGAAAAGGAGAAGGGGAAATTGTTCTTGAAAGTGGATTGAGGGCGGATCTCTGCCAGGAGCTAGCAAAGAAAGTTTTAGACTCTCCCATAAGTTCTTGAAGTGCTCAGGTTTCCCTCTTCTTAGGACATAACCCTACCACTCTCCAGAATGACCATCAGATCTTCTTTATTTCTGTCTCGCTGGGCTCAGCCTTCCACTGACCTCACTCTCCCTGCTGGGTGTGCAGAACTTCCTTCAGCTTTCAGAAAAGTAGGCATCAGAGCAGTGGGAACGCGGCTCTGGGAGAATGTGAGGGTAACACTGTAGTAAAGTGAGAAAATCAAGCCCACGAACAGGCCATTAAATGCAATCCTGTATCAAAAATACTCTAGGTGAAAAAGACGTGTCCCTGTGACCTGTAAGGAAACTCTTCAAACCTCAGGGACAGAAAGGATGTCTCTGTCCCAAAGAGGATGATACCTAAGCTGCCCCAGAGAAGAACTAAATCCTTTATTAGAAGACCACTAGAGAAAGGCAACCCCATGTCTACCCCAAAGACACCCCCATTCCAGTACCCACGAAATACACCACTCTCTGTCAGCCATGAGGGGACCCCTGAGTATGTCCTGAGGTTTTCTAGCCAAACCACTCTTCAGCTCACCAAATCTCATTCTCACTTTACCTTGTTGACATTTCCAGGGTGTGGCAAAAAATAGAAAAGCTCAAGTTACAGAATGTTCTATTCCAGGAGCAAGCAAACCGTGGACTGCTCATACACACAATCAGCACTTTCCAAAGCTCTATTAACTGTTTCCCTTTGTTTAGACTGGTACTGGGCTACAGATTTTTTTCTCAAAAGTTAGAAAATAAAATAGGCTTTCATAAAATGACTAGGATTGCTTACAACTTTCAATTTTTTAACTGACATATTACCTAAACTCTAAGATTCTCCATATTGCCAGTTGCCATTTGGATTTGTATCTCCTTTTTATACAAATACGCTCACTTTAGAGAAATCACTTGGATTGGGGAGATATGTTATTGTTCTAGGAAATATTTCCAAACACTGTTTCTCATATTCAGCAAAGTTAACAGTCGCATTATATTACCTGAAGCCAGAGTAGGGGAAATAGTGATGAGGGTTACAAATTTGTTCATCAGTCTTTATCTCTCAAAAGTCAGTGTTAACAAATTTTCATTCTAAACCAGTTGAGTCCCTCATTTCAGTCACCTAAAACTCTCTTATGGACTAGCCCAGTGCTGGCACCTCATGAGGTGAATGATATGCCCTACTCATCTGCTCTTTATAACAGCATTTTAATCATGGTCCTCTCTGAATGGATCCACGCCCCTGAGCCCGGATGGCCTGTCCTAAAATCCTGCCTTCCTGCTCTCCAAGAAGACAAAAACGTGTAAAATAGCTAGAGATGAGAAATAGAATTTGGAACGTATTATTAAATCTCTAGTCATTGATGGCCTAGACACGGACGATAGCTAGAGATTATTCCTGTCCAACATCCTATTCAGATACACATGTTTACACTCTAGCAAGAACTTACAGTAATTTCTAAATAATTTTATTATAGTTTAAACCAACTTTGAATTAAATCTAAATAGGATTATTATTTTGAAGTTCTATCAATGATAAGAACTGAAGAAATATACACATAGAAATTAGAGTTAGTTATTTTACCAGAACTTGAGGCCAACCTGGTGGCGTAGCAGTTAAGTTTGCATGCTCCGCTTCGGCCATCTGGGCTTGGCCGGTTTGGATCCTGGGGGTGGACCTATGCACTGCTTATGAAGCCATGCTATGGCAGGCATCCCACATATAAAGCAGAGGAAGATGGGCATGGATATTAGCACAGGGCCAATCTTCCTCAGCAAAAAGAAGAGGATTGGAGGCAGATGTTAGCTCAGAGCTAATCTTCCTCAAAAAAAAGAAAAATCCGTCCCTCAGTTTATATATAAAATAAAGGAAAAATGCATATGCATATTATTTTACCAGAACTAAAGAAGAAAGCTTGTGTAAACTACATTATCTTTCCAAAGACGATGTTAAGATTTAAAGGATGGGTGCACTCCTGATTTATCCACCTTTGCATTATTTCTAATCTATGGAACGAAAATTTAAATAGCCATATTTCATAGTCCAGTTTACATTCTCACAAGGGTCTAGCTTCCACCATTTGATTTACCACCCTTTATCCCCAGTGGTCAATCAAGTACTACCAAGGCTGGCTGACCTCCTTTCCTTTGCCAGGTGTCCATCTGGCCACTTCTCTGGCTCGTATTCTAGTTAAACTATGTCCAGATTGACTTTGCAGTGGTTCACAGCTGGCCACTTAATATTTACTAGCTATGACTTCTCATTTTGGAAAAACGTAGCAGATCTACTAGTGTGAGCGGTCACCTGCCCTTACAGGGTGGGGCCTGTCCATGACCCACGGCCTTTATCATTACCAGTTTGCTTCTGTCCGTGGCCTGCATGAGTTTCGCAGTGTAAGACTCCGGTGCTAATGCCTAACTGAAAACCTTATTCAACTCTCTAACTCGGTGATCCAAATGCCTCCATTTCAGTCTAGAATCCAGGCCATAACCTCCTCTCAACAGGGACTGTCTGTCTGCTCTCAGCTAGCGGGGCTAGAATACATGAAACAGCAACCTGTGGCCAGTTGAGGGCTGTCTGTCTCCTCCTTGCATTCGCTTTTGCAAAGGGTAGGAGAAGTGGCTGCATTACAGGCAGTAGGGGGGAATACTGGACACACTCTTCCATCCTCTCCTTATTCCTACTCCACATAGCCAGAAAGGAAGTTTGTGCAGAACCAGTCATATACTTCAAAAGCAAGTCCACTCTACACTTGCACAGCTCCTCTTAACTTAACATCTGTGCTACTTTTGCTCTATTATAACCATCTCAATCAACAATTTTTGCTGTGATAAGGAATGTACCATCAAACAGAAACATGGTTGATTGTTTTAAATTCATCACATTTTTACACAAGAGAGAACTGAGTTGCAAATGGAATTGTACATATTGTCCTTAAGTTTGGAAATTGGTCAACAATAAAGTTGGATTAAATAAATGAATAAGTGGGCTGGGTTAACACCAAGCCCATGATTCCATGTGTTTCCCAAGGAATGCCTCAGACCTTCTATGCATGCAAAAGTGGCATATTTATTGAAGTTCAGCTTTTCTCTTTTTTTCTTTAGCTCTCACCTAGATAAGAGCTATCCCAGGCCCCAATAAGCCCTACTCTAGGTCAGGAAGCAGGGCATGCGGGGGCATTCAGAAAGTATTGAAGGGAAAGAGAAAGACACCAGGTGTGTGGAGAAGCTGAAGAAGGGAAAAGGAGAAGTATGATATATTTCTTGTCCTATTACACTCTTCCTTCTCTCTTTAGCACATAAACCTTCCCTGCCACTTAGCTCAGAAGGATAGAGATCACATGGAAATTGATTTGGGCCCAAGGGTTGAGAGCTTTGCTATTTCTAGCATAAACCAAGCAGAGATCCGAAAATGGCTGCCTTGGGGAACAGAGGGCTGCTGTGTTTGAACTTGAGGGTCAATAAAAGAGACTCAAATGCAATGCAAAGACTTCCACATCTTTTAAGGGGGGGCAGTGGCATAATGGATGGAAAGTGGCAAATATTAGAAACATACACTCAAGTTACATTGAGTATTGTACTAATTCAAGCAAGAGATACTAAGGACCTGGAATCAGCCAGTGCTCGTGCTCATGAAAAGGAAATGGCAGCTATGAGAGGAACTTTGTGGGCAGAACCAACTAGAACTAGTATTTCATAGGATGCGGACAATGGAAGAAAATGAGGAGCTGAAATGACCTCAAGATTTCCAGCCAGGTGACTAGAAGGATGTTTATGCCATTAACTAAGAGAGAGGATTTTGGGAAAGGAAGAGGTTTGGAGAAAGCATGTAGGAGAAGAAAACCTTGGGGTAGATTCATAATATGCTTCAAATAGAAATGAAAGCATGAATAAACATGATCCAAGTTGGCCAAGAACTTTAAAGACTGACATTTTAATCTTTTTCTTGCTGTAATTTATATAGTCTTACTAAAACTTAGTCCTCATTGGGAAATTGGTGACTAAGTATACATTAAACCTGCTTTCCCCAAGACTCTGTTCTCCTCTGAAGGAGATAACAACCTACCAATTATGACTATGAATCAAGATGCCTGGAATCAAGACAGACTGTATATTCATACTTCTTTAATAGCTTCTAATTATAAGAGGTTATTATATAATAATTATAGGTAAAGGAGAATATGAAATTTCCTATGTTATTAAATGAACCTATAATGATAAACCATCAGAATAAGCCTGTTCACCGTTTTCACAATCACCACCAAAAAAGTCCCCGCTTTTTGTTCCTAAAGATTAGGGTAGACACAGTTGGGGAAAGATGAATATTACTTATATTACATTTATGTTTAGACTTCCTTTACAAACTTACCTAATGTATCCAACATATATACATTTTACAATACAGTATAATTTTTAAGTATAGCACAAAATGTTATATTGATCGGAGACCACAGTCTATTTCAGACTTTTGCAGCAATCAAGATTAATCTGCTTTCTGATAAAGTGGGCAAATATTTTCCTAACACATTTTTCCTCTTTTTAAGCTCTATATTCAAATTACCACAAAAGGTCTATGGTGGGTTCCTCCCTATAAAACAAGTTGTATTATATTTAAATTTCAATTGTATAAAAAGGTATACTCATTTAACCTTTCCTGCAAGATTTCTGCTCTCTAACTTATAGTTTTTCTGCCCCTTCCAAGTGACAGTCATTTTTTTGTAAGTTTAACTGAGAAAGACATGATTCACCCAAAACCAAAGGAGAGAAAGACAAAAGACTTATAAAAGGCCCTTTCACTTCTTAACCTAGGTCTATCACTCACTCAGTCATGCAACAAATATTTATTGAGTACCTCTATGTACATTGGGATCATAAAGTTGACCAAGATAGGTCCTTTCTTAAAGTTGAGTAAGGATGGGGGCCCGGCCCCGTGGCCAAGTGGTTAAATTCACACGCTCAGCCTCAGCAGCCCAGGGTTTCACCCATTTGGATCCTGGGCAAAGACATGGCACCGCTCATCAAGCCATGCTGAGGTGGTGTCCCACATAGCAGAGATAGAAGAACCTACAACTAGAATATGCACCTATGTACTGGGGGGCTTTGGGGATAAGAATTAAAAAAAGAGGAAGATTGGCAACAGATGTCAGTTCAGGGCCAATCTTTAAAAAAAAAATGTTGAGTAAGGGAGGCAGACAAGTAAAACAATAACTACCATACTGCATGGTAAGAGCAACGATCAAAGATTCAGGTGCTATGGATGCACAAATGGTGGGGGACAACTATACAAAAATGGGGGGAGTCAAAGAAAACTTTTGAGAAAGTTAAGCCTCAAGTGAGTCTTGTAGGATATATGGGGTCCCTGTCTTCTTAACTACTATGCTTGAATAAAATATACCAGTGCCAAGGGGCTGGCCCCGTGGCCGAGTGGTTAAGTTCGCGCGCTCCGCTGCAGGCAGCCCAGCGTTTCGTTGGTTCCAATCCTGGGCGCGGACATGACACTGCTCATCAAGCCACGCTGAGGCAGCGTCCCACATACCACAACTAGAAGGACCCACAACGAAGAATATAGAACTATGTACCGGGGGGCTTTGGGGAGAAAAAGGAAAAAATAAAATCTTTAAAAAAAAAAAAAATATACCAGTGCCAAGATGTTATGATTGAGAGGACCTAAATGGTTCTTACTCATTAATATAATCCCTGCCAATATGCCATATTGTTCAAAAATTCCCACCTTGTAAGTCATTTTACATTAAGACTCTACCTGAGGAAGACTATTGTCAAATGCAAATTCCTTAACTAGAAAGGTTAACACAATAGTCAACAATCATTCATATATTTACTCATGTAGTCTATCAATTTCTGACCTATGGGCTAGATCAAGAAATGGGATTCTAAACAGAAATTTGGCAGAAAAGAGAGAGAAGAGCTAAGATCCTGTAAGAATTCTGTAAAAGGCAGGGCCTAGTGGGGTATCACCACAGGGGGTCACCAGATACTAGTTTCTTGGCAAAATTATGGTTGCCTGTAGAAGAGGAATAGAATTGCCTTCAAGAGAAGGAGAAGGAAAAGAGGCCCTAACTCATTATTTCATCTCACGTTAACTCAAGTGTTTCACTTCTCTGGGAGGGAGTGGAAAACTGTTGTTATTCTAGATCTCCCCAAATTGGAAGGAAGCCAACCAAGTGAGACAAGCCAAGAGACAAAGCTTGGGCTTCAATTTTTGTTTCCAATGGAGAAGGCACTGATAAAGAGCCACTGAACTGTCAAAAAAATTTTAAAGTCAGAATCATGTTTAATCTCGTTAATAAACAGAAATCAAATGTACAGAGTTGACTTCAAGCTGGCCGAGAAGACAGAAAAACGGAAACTTACTTAGCCCACATCTGTTGGAAATCAAGCAGCAGGTAGTCTTGCCTTAACTAAGATGTGGAGAATCTGCTGTCTAAAAACCATGCTGTGAACTTCCACCTCCAGCAAAATGGAGTCCATGTAAATTTTCCTTGGTGGCTCTAATGCCATAGTAAGCAAACCAAAATCTAAGCCTGTAAATGCCTCAAAATTACAAAATAAAAATACTAAGGACAACCAATCACAACAGCCAACTAGCCTTTAAGCTATAGCCAATTGAATAATTTCCTCTCTTTGCTCCTGTACTTTCTCTATACAAGTCTTTCCCTGGCACCTTTGAGGAGTGCTCCTAATCACTTCTGGCTTTTGCTGCTGCCAAATTTGAATTGATTTTTGTTCAAATAAATTCTTAAAATTTTTAATTTTCTTCAGTTTATCTTTTAACAATCCTTAACACGTGGTATTGAGTTCATTTATCCATTCTTAATTGCTCAGTCTTGTCCTTTCACAATCCCAGTGAATTCCCATCCTGAGATTGTTAAGGAAGCCGGCTCTACTACACTTTGTTTCCTTCATCCTGCTGTTGCTTTCTCTGATGCTGATTATCCACTCAGTGCCTACTCAAACAGCCTGTCCCATCTTTCCAAGCACGCTGTCAGCCTTTCGAGTATCTTCCCCAGGGGATCAGATTTTCAAAGCCTTTGGTTATGTCTGCTACTCATCTCTGAGCTCCTTCCATTTTGCCTACATTTCTCAGGTAATGAGATGGTCAGGACTAAACACAATGCTCACTGAAGTAGGACGGAAGGAACATACTGCCTCCCAAAATTATGATGGAATTCTCTGAGCTAAGCTTTTAATAATTTTTTTAATCCATCTCCCATTTAAGATTTGAATATAATTTTCTGTCTACTAATAACCTCAGTTGCACTTCTGTTCTCTGGGTTCATCCTTCTAGTTCAAAAGTTATTTATAAAAGTATTTCCCTGAATGGATTGGCTTCAGTTTTTAGTGAGTACGATATTCTTTGTATCATTTTAATATTCTTAATTTTTCCACTTTTAATTTTATAAAAGTATTTTTCAATCTGAACATGACCAAAGTTTTGCATAAGTGAAAATTAAAAAGTACTTTTTAAAAAATAAAATGTAGAAATACCCTATTAGAAATCGTCTTGTTTAGAGAGTGCCAAACTAAATGTATTTACATAACAAATTCCTACAGATTGCTTTTTAAAAACAGGATTAAAAGGCATTTTAATTAACCTTTTGCTTTGACACAGCATCAAAATAACAAGGTGCTTTGCAATTTACAGAGTCTTCAATTTCTTTGTCAGGGGAAAGATGCTCTCAAGAGTATCAGATCTAAGAGTGATTATTCTATTCCCGACAATTTGGATTATAGAAGTTCATAAAATTTTAGAATCTTTAGGCAATGTGAAGGAATCAATAAAAATAATTTTTCAAAGAATATCTGAATTCAAAAGGGATATGTTCTTAGTTATTTTTTTAAGAATAAGAAAACACTCTATGTGCAGTAGCAAAAAAGAAAAGAAAAGAAAAGAACACTCCACTGTTTCTATTAAAAAAAAAAAACCTAGACAAACAAGCAGATAAATAAACAGCTTCTTATCCCTCCAGGCAGCAGAGAAGGCAGGATAAAATCAGTCCACCCAAGATCAAATGTCTTTCCCAAAATAAGGAAACACACAGTCATTAAGAAAGGTCTTGTAACAACAAAAAGAACTATCAAAAACAAGAAGCTGTGATGTGACAAGGAAAAATTGTAATTGCTGGGTCTTAAAATGTTTGTAGATCGTGCCTTTTGGATACTGAACATGATACTTATCAAGAGGCAATAAGGACAAAAAATTATTCATAAAGGAGAGATTATATCAGACAAATGTTTGTCTAAATATATCCGGCAGGGAACGTTTTTTCCCTCTTTTTTAAAAAAATAAATCGCAGGTCAGACCCTGCCAAAGAGCAACATTGATTCATTTCACTTAACTGAAGCATTGACTCATTTTTCACCGAAAAGATTTCGGAATATTCTATGTTCACTACCAAATGGTAGATCAAGTATAATAAAAATGGATTAACACCAACCATCCTCCTAGGAAAGACTTAACTAGAAAGTAATGTAACTTTTGTGGCTTTGACACAAAAAAACATATATGGCAATTAGTTTATTCTTCCCATGGATGGCATAAATAGAATGATCTGATTTTAAGTGGTGTATTGGCACTCTTTCTAAGGAAGTTTGAAAGTATTTCTGGGAAAACATCAATCAATAATATTCCATGTTGATAGATTACAATCTATTTAAATTTGGTTTCCCACCTTTTGGTGACTCGACTTGAGACTACAGCAGAAGAAGAACTCTTCCTCTACCCTCTAGGTCCTTCTCGCTTGTCTAAGAATTAAATCAACATGAGAAGAATAATGGGAGAAAATTAAACAAAGTCTAATAACATGTACATGAGAGAAACCCAGAAAAACTGAACAACTCGCCAAAATGGCAGAAGCCACCACCTTAAATACCATGTTCAGCTAAGGACAAAGGAGGATGTTGGGGGTAGTGATTTGGGACTTCAAAGGGGAGGAAGGCAATTCACGTGGAGATGGAAAAGCAAATGTTTGGTAAACAAACCTTTGCTGGACCATCTATAGACAGTGTAACCGGAGAGAGAACTTTCATAAAAATGGGCCTAGGAAGGATCCTCCCAGTCTACCACACCCAGAGTTATCTACGGTGATGGCCTGTCTCGGGACAGGCCTTCTATCTTAAATTCTCTTAGGCAGTTAGGGGAAGGTCAAAATTTCTTTCAGGTCTTTCGTTCTTAAATATAATCAAGTCAAAGAGAGACATTTTGGCTTGGTCAAATGTGATCCCCCACAAGACTCAACCAGCATAAGAAAATTCCTAAATTTGTGTGTGAAGTAAAGATGCTTTGGGGCTTCTCTCTCCAGTAACCTAATACTCAACTGATATAAGGCTGACTTCAGACATTGTTATTAACCAGGGATCTTAGTTGTAAGTGACAGCAAGCCAACTCAAATCAGCATAAGAGAGAAAAAAGGAATGCATTGGCTCATATAGCTGAAAAAGCCAAGGTTGCACTGGGTTTAGGCATAGTAAGATCCAGAAGTTCAAGATAGCATCTAGACTCAGTTTCCCTTTCTCCTGAGTTTCACTTCCTCTGTGTTAGCTTTGTTCAATGGCATGCCCTTTCCACTTTTATAATCCCTGGCTTTTTCAGCTTCTTTTTCCCCCTAGCTCCAATTAAAACCCAGAAAATAATCTCATTAGCCATGCATGGATCATGTTTCCATGATTACAACCAGCAGGGGTATGAGTAAGGGTGTGTGTGACCCCATCTACAAGGACTGAGAATGAGGAGGGGTGGCTCCCAAAAGGAAAATCAAAGTGCTATTACTAGAAAAAGGGGAGAAGGATGCTGGGCAGGCCAAATCATCTGTAGGTTTCAAAAGAAGGCAGGATCCCTTAGCTACACATAAGAACCCCAACTCTAACTTAGACAAGGAAAGATTTTTAGTTCACAAAATCAAACCACTGGCGGGGCAGGAGAGCAACTGGGCTTTAGGGACTCCTCCAGTGCTGTCTCTCTCTCCATCTCTGTGCTTCTCTTTGAGTGCCAGTCTCATTTTCTCAACCTGGACTCCACACTGGAAACATGGTGACCTAGTATCTCTTCTCCCAGCTTCACCCAAGAAAGGGTACTGAGCTTGCATTCTCTGAACTTAGGCTTAAAAGTCCTGAGAAAGCTCTCTGAATGGTTCAGCTTGAATTAGGCCTCATACTTAAACTAATCAATGTGGCCAAGGAGGCAATAACTTTACCTAAAACCATGAAAGCTCCCTCATGATTGAAGTGGAAAGAATGGCTCCCAGAAGATGAGAGATACAATTCCTAAAGGAAGAGAGAAAGAAGGCAGGCCAAACTTAACAGTAGATGTCCAGATTTGCATCATGGAACACAATAAGGTTCTATTCTATCATGGTCCCTATAAATATACCTTCCATATCTCTGAAAGCAGATATCAGAAATAGATAAACAAACAGACAAATGTCACTGTAGTGACTGTATTCTAATAAATTCTTACAGGTTCTCCAGGCCCTCTCCTTTGTGCCTTGCCTGCAAGGAGTGTTATCTCCCAAAACAAAGCTGTCTTGTAAAAGAAAAAGTGTCAGAAGAGCGTACAAACATAAGTTTGATTCTGGTACCTGAAAAGGCACCTGGAATAGCTTGAAAGCAGACTTGGTATCTGTGTAACATAACCTATTTTCCTTTTTTCTTTGGCTGCCAACAAAACACAAATTCTTCTGTATTAATTCAGTAATTCTCTGGTAAGTGAAACTATACTGCTCTTTTCCCTCCTCATATGATATCTGATTTATTTTTTATATGTATGTATATTTGACTAATAGACTACGTCAAATTACTTTTGGAAGCACAATGGGGCATATTTTAGAACAAAATACAATATTAAGATACTTTAGATATTTATAAATATCAATTCATAAATTTTTTCTGGACCCTACATTTTATTCCTTATAGGCCCAGTCATTCCTATTATAGCACAAGTTAGAAGGCCTTTCAGGAGTTTCTCTCTATTGAAGAAGGTTCAGAAGCAAATCCCTGGTTCAATAGAAGCTATTTGTTTGACCTCAAGAATATGTATGTGTAAAATTTTGATACAAAAAAACTCTGCAGCCCAAACTCTCTGTCAAACAAAAGGAAGGAAGAACAAAATAGCCATTTCTTACCTAATGAGAACTTTAAAGTTACATTGTTCTCCATAGAGTGCAAAGTACCCTGGCGAGGTACTGCCATTAGTATCCCTGGTTTTCACTCGGGAAAACCAAAGTATAGAGAGGCCCACTTCATTCAAGGCCACAGACACTGGTTTTGAACCCATGGCCTGTCGAACTCGATCTCCTTCTACTACAAGGCTCAGTCTTCCTCTAACAGGCTTACAAAGGCTGCTGCACCTCTCTGGGCAGACTGTGCTCTTTGTCTCAGATTTGTCTCCATCTTAATGAAGAGATTCAGGTAAATCATGACTTCCCAAGGCTAAAAATCCTCTGCCAAGTAAACACGTGCTCACTGCAACAGTAAAATCTTCAAAATGTTGGTTCTGTCTAAGGCCACAAAATAGGGATCTTTCAACTAAACCTCTCTCTACCACTTATTAAAATATAGAAGACAAAGAAGTGCTAGAGAATCACATTTAAACATGCAAAGTCAGCTGGAAAAGAGCTTTTCAAAGATTGTCCTCCCAAGATACTCGCTGAACAAAATAGTTCCCTGGTATTAGTTTCTTGGAGTTGCCATAACAAATTATCACAAACTGGGTGACTGCTACAGTCTGAATGTTTGTGTTTCCCCTAATTCACATGTTGAAATCCTAATGCCCAAGATGATGGTATTAGGAGGTGGGGCCACACATTATTTTATTCACTTAACATCTATTAACATCCTGAGACTCAGTGTTCTGAGATGCATGCCATGGGAAATGCTGACTGGGAAACCCCTCAGCATCTCCACATTCCAGAGACACTCTCCCACTTCCTAGTTGTTAGTGAGGACCTCTGCAGCTGGTGTGCTCAGTTAGTTGAGCAGTGATGACAAGCTTAAGGATACAGTGACTCTTTCCATGATGCTGATTACCAGGCCCTGTACTTCTCCCCATTGACTCACTTAGCAATATGGTGGGTTGGTCCCAAAAAAGGAGGGAGAACTTGTGCTTAGGTAAACATAAAGCCCTCTGCAGTGCTGAGGGAAAAAAATAACTGGACGAACATATCCTGTGACTCTTAGCTTGGAAGCATTGTGAGACATTTTAATTAGAAAATTCTTTGTGCGTGCATGTGTGTGAGCTTATTGAGGGCTAGAGTTATACATTACTCAAGTTCATGTATTGTAAATGCCTAGCATGGGGTCTGGAATTCATTAATTCATTCAATATTATTTTTGAATGTCCAATCTAATTCATTCAAATTTATTTATTGAATACTAAGCACTAGGGGTTCAGCAACAAACGAGATGCAGGGTCCCTGCTCCCAAGAACCTTGTATTCAAGTGGAGTAGAACAAACGATAGACAATAACAACGACGAGTAAAACTTCTCCAACAGTGATATATGCTTTGAAAAAGAACACAAAACAAGGTAATGTAATAGGAGAAACTAGGTGGCTGCAGGGGGATGATACTTTAGGAAGGGCTTCCAGGGAAGGCTTCTCTGAGGAAGTGACATTTGTACCAAGCCTTTGTGATGTGAAAGAGCCAGCCACGGGAAGATCTGGGAGAAGAGCAGGCACAGAGGCCCTGAGGGGTGAGGTTGATATATTTGGGTAATAGAAAGAGCAGCGTGGCATGGCATGCTCAACAAATGGCATTAGAAAACCAGGTTGGACCATGTTTTCTGGAAACAGTATCAGGGCAATGGTCTACAAAGAATATTTTTTCAGATGTTCAAAGTTATCGTTACTATAAAAACACGAGAATATGAAAATGAAATCCCTTGTTGCTGTACATTTTAAATATTCTTTGTAAGAATAAGGAAAGAGCATGACCTTAGGCACAACCTCTCCCAGAGAATCCAAGAGGTGCAGCTAGTGTAATAATAGCTTATGGTGGCCTTTGCATAGGTCAGCCTGGAAGACACAGGAATCAACCACAAACCCCTACAAAGATTCACCACGAGGTCTCCCTCACCTAGTTTACCATGATATGGGGCAGTTTGCTTTGAAGACTGGAATGTATTCAATCTCTTGCTGAAGATACTATTCTGTGCTGAACACTTTGTGGCTTTCTGGAACTCCCTCCATTTGCACATAATCACCTTTAACAATACTGTTGTATGAAAAACGGTCAAATTGTGCAGGGGAAATAGGCATGCTGCACTTAGCAGTGAATGATCTTTAAATTCAGTTGGGTCCCTCACCTAATGGGGGTAAACTGAACACCAAGTGAAATGGAAACTAAGGGGGGCGGGGGAAGGATGGCTCACACAGGCCTGCCCTGAGATTTAGCATCACAGAACTTCTCTGTATGCACTCTTCTGAACACTTCGGTTTTCATGAGAGAGGTACTCACTTCACAATCTGAGAGACACAAAAAAAATCTCGAATAGCTCCTCGCTAGAAGAGGACATGATACCCTAACTTTAAGCTTTGAATGAACTTAAAAGGATCTACTTTCAGGAACTGCTGTGGTTTCTCTTTTTCCCTCCAAATTCCTTGTTTAGCCCTTTCTCCTCCCACTCATTCAAGACATCCCCTAACCACTAATCTACAAGGGGCCCTCTCGGGATGTTTAGCAAAGTAGAACAGAGCATTCTTCTCCCCAAACTTGCAATCCTGTTTTAGAATATTCCCATGTCCGGCGTGGCCCAACTGGATCTGGTTTATTTGTCAACCCAGAAGCTTCAAACAATGCTTAAGATTATCTTTTCTTCACTTATAAGCTGATTATTAAAACAAGTGCTTGTTGCCCCAAACAGAAATAAATGGTGTTATCAGTTTAAAGAGACACACATATTACTTGACCCCCTCTGGCATTGGAAAAATGTGCTGTTTTTCAGGTCCACTCATATGAGGTTTTTGGTTTTACTCTGAATGGGAACTTTCTGCAGCTAACATAAGAGGAGAGGCTCTGGTCAAAGCAAGGACTTTCTGAAATTTCAATGCTAAAGTCGTTGAGTTCAGTAAGAGAAACAGACCAGAGAAACTAACCAATACTCATATTTCTGTAGGGTTCAACAGGACATATTAAAACTAGGGAAAACTTCCTATATTAGTCAAGGTTCTCTGGAAAAACAGAACCAATACATACATAAAAAGAGATTTATTATAAAGAATTGGCTCGCGATTATGGAAGTTGAAAAGTTTCAAGATCTGCAGGGTGAGTCAGCAAGCTACAGACCCAGGAGGGCTGATGGTGTAGTCCCAGTGCAAAGGTCTGCAGGCTTGAGATCCAGGAAGAGATGTTTCAATTTGAGTCCCAAGACAGGAAAAAGCCAATGGCCCAGTTCAAAGGCAGCCAGGCAGGAGGAATTCTCTGTTGCTCGAGGGAGGGTCAGCCTTTTTGTTCTATTTAGGCCTTCAACTGATTGCATGAGGCCCACTGACATTAGGGAGGACAATCCACTGTACTTAGTGCATTGATTCAAATGTTAATCTAATCCAGAAACACCCTCACAAAAATATCCAGAAGAATGTTTGACCAAAGATCTGGGCACCCCATGGCCCAGTCAAATATGAAGGACTCCAGATGGGGATATGAAGGCAAGGTGCTTGTGGAGAATGGCTACAGAGTCAAGGTGACACATAAAATTAACCATCACACAGAAATATCACTATACCTGAAGCCATATCCCCAAATTAATTGTTTGATGGAAGTTATAGAGCCAGAGGCTTGCCTTTCTCATCTAAAAATTAATGCTACTTCACTTAGAACATTTTCAGAGGGTTAATGGTAGTAACCAGAAATACCAGAAGTTCTATGTTAGGAATATTTTTATACGATCTAGATTATACCTCATGAAATTTTGTGCACAGAGACTTATCGAGATCCTTGGAAGCTGAGGATTCTTTTTATATTGTCTCTGACATTAATAAATTTGTAAACTTCCTTCATGAAAGACCAAACAGCCTAGATATCCCCTGGCTAGCTTTAGAACAAAGGCAAGGTAAAAATCTCAAATAACCAGAAGCTTTGATTAAAGTGTTTTCCAATATTTTGTGAGAAACAAAACATAGCTAAAGAAGCACAAATCACAAGATTCAGTCAAAATGCCAATCCCCAAGAGAGGACAGACATAGTTGATCTTTTCTACCTATACTGACATGTTTGAACAATGAGAATTAATTCTGACAGTATGACTCTGAGTTACCACAAGGCCTTTCAAACAAGACCATTGTCAAACAAACAAACAAACAACAACAACAACAAAACCCCCTTCAATTATCTACTGCGAGTGAATTTACTGGACTGAGATATTTAGAAATATTTTGTCAATAAAAATTGAGCCCAAAAGGTTTGGAGTTGCAGTTTGAGTTTTAGAGTCAGACAGGCCTCAATGTCATCAAATATGATAATGTATGGGAATAGAACAAGTTATTTAAAAGGTTCTTTGCGTCGTGTTTGTGCTCAAAAGACAAATGTGCATTGGGCTGTTGTTTGGTCTCAAGGTTCATGCAGGTGAATAAAACTGAATCTCCAAAAGAGCAAAGGTTTCTCAGAGAAGATGAAGACAGAAATGTGCAGGACTCCAGATGGGGATATGAAGGCAAGGTGCTTGTGGAGAATGGCTACAGAGTCCTAAGATGCTGTGGAGGTCTCTGGGTCTGAGTTTTTGATTTGTAGAAAAAAATAATGAGTAGGTTGCCTCTGAGGTAAACTCAAGAATGAGGGCCCAAGAACATGGGGAGCACCATACTGTGCAGCAGATCTGCAGTGGCAAAGGTCAATTGGCCCTAACCCATTTTCCAAGAGCCATTGAAGTCCCTATAATTCTTCTATGGTCTTAGTAGAGAGTCGGGCCCCTAAAAACATAACTGAAATTGAACTTCTTAATATCTTGGCACGTGGAAACATAAGCATATTTAATTTTTTTAACAGCTCTATTGAGCCAGCCCTGGTAGTCTAGTGGTTAAGATTTGGCACCCTAACCACTGAAGCCCAGGTTCGTTTCCTAGTCAAGGAACCACTGGCAACCGTCTGCCAGTTGTCCTACTGTGACAGCTGTGTGTCGCTGTGATGCTGAAAGCTATGCTACTGGTATTTCACATGGCAGCAGGGTCACCCATGGTGGGCAGGTTTCACTGGAGATTCCAGACCAAGATAGACTAAGAAGAAGGATCTGGTCATCCACTTCTGAAAAATTGGCCTTGAAAACCTATGAATAGCA
Organism: Equus asinus; assembly: GCF_041296235.1. Classification (NCBI taxonomy): domain Eukaryota; kingdom Metazoa; phylum Chordata; class Mammalia; order Perissodactyla; family Equidae; genus Equus; species Equus asinus. Next base: position 136,723,468 of record NC_091790.1, on the reverse strand, counting down.
GCAGAGTATTGTCTGATGAAGCACCAGAAGCTGAGAGGGTGATGCAAAGAAAGTGGGCAGGGTTCCTCTCTGCTGTACACAGGGTTGCTAGGAGTCAGAATCAACTTGATGGCACTAATAAAAAATTGAGGCAAAATTCACATACAATAAATGGCATTTGCAATTTCTTTGTTGTTAATGAGGTTGAGCATCTTTCCATGTGCTTATTGACAATCAATATTTTTTTTGTGAAGTATATGTTCACATATTTTGTTCACTTTTTAATTGGGTTTTTGTTTCCTAATTATTGTTTTGAGGGTTTTCCTTATGTTCTAGATACAATTCCTTAACCACATATGTGATTTGCAAATATTTTCTCTCAGTCTGTGGTTTTTTTTCTCTTAACAATGTCTTTCAAAGAGTAGAAGTTCTTAATTTTTATGCAGTCCAATTTACAAATTTCTTTTATGGATCTTGCTTTTGGTACTGAATTTAAGAAATTTTTGCCTGATCCAAAGTCACAAAGAATTTTTCCTATTTATTTCTAGAAGTTTTATGATTTTAGGTTTAATATTTAATCCAGGATCCATTTTGAGCTAATTTTTATATATGATGCAAGATATGGATCAATTCTTTTTGTTTTGTTTTGCATATGGATATCCAATGGTTCTAGCACCATTTGTGGAAAAGATCAGCTTTCTCCAATAAATTGCCTTTGTGCTTTGTTGAAAATCAATATATAACCACATATACATGGGTCTATCTCCGGAATTTCCATTATGTTCCATTGGTCTATATTCTTATCTTGACAGCACTACCAAACCATCTTTATTACTGTAACTTTATAATAAGTCTTGAGGTCAAAGCAAATAAGACTGTTGAGAGCAGACATCCCTGGTTTGTTCCCAGTCTGAGAGAGAAAGAATTCTGACTGTCACTATTCATTATAATGCTACTTGCAGTGTTTTTCTCTCTGAGAGTTTTTATCCTTTCTCTGAGAGTTTTTATCATAAATAGATGATCAATTTTTTCAAATACTTGTCCTGCATTATCCCTTCTCCATTGAATTGACTCCAATGGAATCAATAGCAGAAAGATAATAGGAAAATCTTCAAACACTTGGAAACTAAGTAACTCACTTGTATATAATCTCTAGGTCAAAGAGAAAGCCTCAAGGAAAATCAAAAAATACATGGAACTTAATGAAAATACATCATATCAAAACTTGTGGGAAGAAGCTAAATTAATGCTGAGAGTGAAACTTACAGCACTAAATGGTTACATTAGAAAAGAAGAAAAGTCTCAAATCAATAACCTAAGCGTCCACCGAAAAAGTTCAAAAGAACCCAAAACAGGCAGAAAGAAGAAAGAGAGTCATGTGTCGCTTAACGACAGGGATACAAACATTCTGAGGAATGCATAGTTAGGCGATTTCATCATCGTGTGAACATCATAGAGTGCACTTACACAAACCTAGATGGTCTAGCCTACTACACACCAGGCTATATGGGACTAATCTTATGGGACAACCATCATATATGTGGTCTGTCATTGACTGAAACATCATTATGCGGCGTATGACTGTAATAAACTGAGAGCAGAAATCAACAAATTGAAAACAGAAAAACAAGAGAGAAAGTCAATGAAATAAAGAGCTGGTTCTTTGCAAACGTCAATAAGATAGACAAACCTCTAGCAAGACTTACAAGTGAAAAAAAGAGATAAGACATCAATTATCAATATCAGGAATGAAACAGTGAGTATCACTATACACTCAGAACAACAAAGGGATAATAAGGGAATATTACAAATTCTCACAAATAAATTTTGACAGCTTACATGAAATGAAGCAAATGCTCAAAATATACAAACTGCCACAACACACTCACTATGAAATAGATCATTTGAAAAGTCCTACATCTATTAAAGAAATTGCATTTGTAATTTAAAATCTCCCAAAAAAGAAATCTTCAGTCCCCGATTGTTTCACTGAAGAATTAGCACCAATTCTAAACAATCTTTTTCCAAAAAATAGAAGAGGAGAAAATAATTCCCAATTCATGCTATGAAGTTATTATTACCCTGATATCAAAACTTTACAAAGTTCAAAAAAGATAACCACAGACCAATATTCCTCATGAATATAGACACAAAAATCCTATAAGGTATAGCCTACTACACACCAGGCTATATGGTACTAATCTTATGGGACCATCATCATATATGTGGTCCGTCACTGACTGAAACATAATTATGTGGCATATGAAAAATATTAACAAATAGAATTCAGTGATATATAAAAAGTACTATATAACATGACCAAGCAGGATTTATTCCAGGGATGCAAGGCTGGTTCAATATTTCAAAGAGTAATCAATGTAATCCACATACCAATAAACTAAAGAGGAAATTACAATGTGTATTACATTTCCCTCATTGGCTGGAGGTACAACTACATTATAAACCTGGACAGACTCTAGGAATGTCAACACAAAGGCACTTTAAGGCTGGGTTTTGGTCTGCTTTGCAGTCCTAAGATATAAGTGGTGAAAGTATTGAGGCTTGTGCTATCTACTTGCTCCACTGTAGGTTAAAATTACCATCTCATACAATGACTAATTCCATTTTCCACTTTACTAATGTAGAAACCAGGGCAAAGGGAAAAGAGAAAAACCAACACTTGGTTGAGTTAATAATAATAATACCAACTTATTAGCTGATAAAGCTTGCTTTCAGAACAAATCCAAAAGCACCAAAAGCATTTTTATCAACTTGCACAATGACAGTGGTAGGGCAAATACGGTGAGTCCTCCTAATCTGTCTCTTTGAACTGGTGCACCGTAGAGTATCAAGAACCTTGCCCTAGGTGGAGCCTTCCACATTCCTGTGCCAGTGGAAAATATGGAGATTACCTAAAACAAACAGAAGGCTTAACGTTAAAAGTGTTTATGATGTGACTCAGAAAAATATAACACATCTTAGAGACATCATAGTGGCTTACTCATTTTCTGTAACGACATTATTTTTAGAGGATTCTAAGAAATTGAAGCAAAGCCAGCTAAACTCATCATTATCCATCTGCAGGGTTGCAGAACATGCAGCATCCCATTAGTCTTCAATTGCAAAGTCTGAGGGCGAGAGGCTGAGGTGACTGAGAATGAGAATTAAGCACACACAGGGAGTAGGCCACTTGTCCAAGGAAGCTGAAGTATGCAAATCCAACTCTAGGTGCTATTTATACACATGGCATTCACCACACCCCAGTTCACGCATCATAAACTCCCTCCCTCCCTCAAGGACTCTTTCCAACTTGGCTTCCACTTCCTCCACTGAGACTATACTACAGAAGTGGACCTCAAATCTGAAGACATCTTCTATAAGGCTTATTCTGCTAAAGGTAGGGGCACCTGAGGAATTCTTGCTTTGTCTTGCTGATAGCTTCATCATTCAGGAAGCAGTGGAAGGAACAAGGGCCAGTGTGCCTCCACTGCACAACTGTAGGAGGCACTATTCCCACTGCAGTCTATGTGACTGTTGCCCCCTGCATTTGTGTAGTGCACAACACACAGCCCTGGAGGCAGCTTTTTAAAACTCCATTCTTCAAATAGGGGAGAGCTGGTTAATAAAGTGAAGATGATGAGAATGTTGGAATAGAAGCAAATTCCTAGGATTCATAGTAGCATGGTCAAAAATGGTCCCTAGGGTCCAGCCCAGTGGCGTAGTGATGAAGTTCGCACGCTCTGCTTTGGTGGCCCAGGATTCAGATTCAGATCCCAGGTACAGACTCATACCACTCATCAAGCCATGCTGTGGTGGCAACCCACATACAAAACAGAGGAAGATTGGCACAGATGTTAACTCAGGGATAATCTTCCTCACCAAAAAAAAAAAAAAAACGGTCCCTAAACCATAATGATAATATATTGTCTTGTGTCAGATACTTTAGTAAGAATTTTACATATTTTATCTCATTTAATCCTCCATTATGACACATTACTCTATTATTCTAATTTTACAGAATAAAGAAACAGAGGCACAAGTAAGTTAAGTAACGTGCCTAAGTTCAGCTGGCCTGTTACACGCTAGAGCTGAACCACCTAACCACTCTCCCCCAAGAGACAGCAGATTTCAGCAAATGTTCAGGAAGGATATCACAGCCCTGTGTCCAGGGACTGAAGAGAATTTAGCTCTAGAAGAACACTGAAAAAAGAGAAAAAGCAATTCTGACTATGGAGTTCCAAGCAATTATTCTAAGGCAGGAGAAAGAGAGTCATCTGAAGCTGACAGCGTCCAAGGAATATTCTGCTCATCGCACTGTAAAAAGTACAAAAGATGAAGAGAGAAGTGAGCGCATAACCAGAGCCAAATACAGAAGAGCGACAAGGGGCCTTTCCTGAGGTTAAAGCCTAGAGTGCCCTGCGATATAAGAGGCCTCAGAGAGCTCTAGGGATTTTACATACATGTTCCAAGCAGGAAGAAGGAGGAAGACTATTACTGCTTGAGGCATATGGAGTAATACTAATTAGGTTTAAAAAATTGTTCATTACTATTAGAAAAATGATTAAGATAATGGGAGGGGCCGGCCTGGTGGCGCAGCAGTTAAGTTCGCATGTTCCGCTGCGGCGGCCCAGGGTTCGCCAGTTCGGATCCTGGGTGTGGACACGGCACCACTTGGCAAGCCATGCTGTGGCAGGCGTTCCACACATAAAGTAGAGGAAGATGGGCACGGATGTTAGCTCAGGGCCAGTCTTCCTCAGCAAAAACAGGAGGATTGACAGCAGATGTTAGCTCAGGGCTAATCTTCCTCAAAAAAGAAAAAGAAAAAAAGATAAATGGAAGTGAGAGATAGAAAATACTCCAGTAAGTTAACAAACACCTAGAAGCTTTACATGAGTTCAAGTCTTCCTTTTGTGGTTATAAGGGAACTAGAAATGAGAACTAGCAGAAATTTCGGCACAATTATATGAAAGGACGGGAGGTGTCTGAAGTCTGGAATCAGATGAATACCATTCTACTTTATTGAGAGGGATTAGGCTTCTCACACAACCATCTGGTGAGCTTACCATGGAATACTTGGCAGAATTCAAGAATAAAAAGTTAAAAGGTAGTTTGTGAGCACTTGGGCCAGCACTGTGGCCAAGTGGTTAAAGTTCTGTGTGCTCCACTTCAGTGGCCTGGGTTCACGGATTCTGATCCCAGGCACGGACCTGCTCCACTTGTTGGCCATGCTGTGGAGGCATCCCACGTACAAAGTAAAGGAAGATGGCACAGATGTTAGATCAGGGCCAATCTTCCTCAAGCGAGAAAAAGAGGAAGATTGGCAACAGATGTTAGCTCAGGGTGAGTCTTTCTCACCAAACTAAATAAATAGTTTGTGAGCACTTATAAAAATAAAAGGTCATCATCAAAAGCCGGCACGGATTCAAGCGAGGACAAGAATATCAAAATATTTCCACTTCTTATTTTGAGAGTGTTGCTAGTATTTTATTCCCAGCAAAGAATTTCACAAAATTTTATATTACTTTTGTGGTCCTATTGGAAAAGCATGGGGAAAGTGATAAAAGGCATACAGTCATGGCTCTAATACACCTGGTCACAGAGTTCCAATTACTGGAGCTGCCCTGTGCCAGGCCTGAGAGCTCTGTCTCTGGTTCTGTCCCATTCGCATTTTTATTCACTTGACTGAGGACCTACAAGAAATACTCCCTTATCACTTGGGCAGCAAAGTAGGACATGCTTCATATTCTGAGTGACAGAACCTGGAACAAAAAAATTCTAGACAGGCTACAAGGCCAAAAGTAACAAAATAATATTTAGACAAAAACTTGTAAGATCTTAAATTGGCTTTTAAAACAACCCACTGCACAAATGCTGAAGAGGATAGATTTTAACAGCCCTGAATACATTTAGGAGCTTTAGTTGACTACAAGCTCAAAATGAGTTAATGTTCCGCATAGGATCTGGTTATCATCAGTCAGTGCAGGTGCAGGTAGCATTAACGGGAGGGAGAAAAATGGGTTTCTTTCTTCTTCCTGATCAGAGGGCAGAACACAGGACAGGAATGTAGCCCCGTGGAGTGCAGCTGCAGATCTAGGAAGATCTGTGATGATCAGAGCTTGTGAGGGAGTGAGTTTCCTGCTGCTGGACATTCTCAGAAGTAGCTGGGATTGACCCATTGGGAGTGCTGTAAAAGATATACTGCTTATGGATACCCAGAAGTTAGGGATATCAGTAACTTTCCTGGTGGAGGGTTGCAGTAGGTGACCTCTGAGCTTCCTACTACCTTCAATACTGTTAGAAGTCCAGAAGCTTCTCAGCACCTCGTCTTGTTGTCCTCTGGGGCTACGTATTAAGAGATTCCCTGCTGCTGGGCCCTATGCTGCCTCCCACACACATTCACTAGATCCTGGCTGAACAGCATGTTCCTGGACTGGTTTCACAGGACTCATGACAATACTTGTCTACTCGTCACTCCCCTACCTCCATGCAGATCCACTGTGGACTCCTCAAATCATGGTGAGGAGATAATTGCTTGTCTTTTTTTCTGCATGCTCAATTATTACCTGTTTCTACTAAAATATTTTTTACCCTCCAACTCCATCTTGCCAGATGGACAATTCTAAGTGTGATGCTGTCATTGCTAAATCTTCCTATTTCAAATGCTACAATTGTCATTCATACATTGTCCCTGAAGCTTAGGGAATAGCAACTCATAGCACCATCTGGTCAAATACCTGCCTACCACAACCCCTGCACATAGCCTTCTATGCCACTATCATTTTTATTAAATCATGATCTTTTCCCAAAGTTCCTCTTCCTATTCCCTGAAGATGACATCTAAGATGGAAAGAACAAAAGAAGAGTGAAAGAAAAAAAGAGGAGGAATTTGAGCTTTAAGAAGAAAAACCAAAAATCTATTTTGCCTTAAAATAAAAAAATAAACCATCAAGATACTTTAAATTAACAAGAGCCAAGTTCCTATTACTGTGGTTAAAAACCAGCCAAACACCACTTCAAATTGCCCGTATGTTGAAAACTCCCCTAATATGCTCGAAGTGCTCAACGGAACTTCACTCTTGAAGATCATCATGGCTCTTCTCTACAAGATGCTTAGAAAAGCATTTAAATGAGCTGCCAACAAGTGAGCTTTTAACGATGAAGACAAAGTACTTACTGAGAAAAGTCTATCAGTTACTGCCAAATCTCAGTCCCTGGGTGTGTGCTAACTATAATCTCATGTAGAATTTTATCATTGACACACACTTCAATCTGAGGGACAAAACTGCAGCTGGTGTGCTTGCAACAAGCCTTGTCTCAAAGATTAACAACTCAGAAGAGGTAACCGATGGACCTCAGCCCAAATAAATTTTAAAATAACTATACATTATCTAAAGAAACAGATAGGAGGCAGTACATCTGTTTGTTTAGTCAATGAAGTTGGGGGTACAGGGAGATGCATGTGTGTGAATATATGGGCCTGGAGAGGAAAATATCAGGTCCTTGTATTTATAAATGTACCAACTGCAAAGAAATCTACCAAAAGAATTGAGAGTACTTTCCTGACAGTCCTAAGATATTGATAAATGCCAGGGTTATATCTCCATTAATGTCTTTGTTGCTTTTCTGTGTAGTTCCCTTTTCTTTGCTTCTCACTAGCATCCAGGTGCCGTTTTTCCTCCTCAACCCTCAAAGAAGCTGAACTAATGAGTCTAAGAAACTGCTGACCTAAGAATGAACAAACACGTGCCTGCTTCCAGAGCCACTGCTGTTCCCAAAAACATAATAAGACCGTGGCTACAGAAAGGGGCTGCAGTGGGGTGACTGGGATGAGAGAGGAAGGTCTGGAGAAAGCAAAACAGAAAAGGGGGAAAAGCCATTCTGCCATGTGGGCAAGAGGGCAGAAAAGGGATTCATGCTGAGCAGCCCCGAGTGTGGACATTTCTGTTACTTGTGAGCCACCCACCACTCAACAGCCCCAGACTTAAGTTTCCTGTATAGAGACTGGGAGGACTGGATATCCTGTTATTGAGAGGAGGAAAAAGAGAAAACCTTGCCAACTTCTGAGGTGGAACTGAGCATAACACTAGAAATTTCCTTAGAAGCTGATGTGGCAGCAGAAACACTACCACTGTGATGTGAATCACACCTGGATTTCTTAAGAGTCAGAAGAGGGTCCCTTGGGTGGTTTACCAACAGACTGCACGAAGGGAAAGACTCTTGAGCATTCACCTGTCATAATGGCATAAACACTGATTCTCACTCCCCCAAAACCGGACACATCACTCACCTGCAACAGGCTCTGCTATTAAATCTGAAGGCGCTGAAAATGAAAGGCATCCCACTGAAGACCAGCATGCATTCTGCAGTGTGCCAGTCCCTTGGGAAGGAGGCAAATATACAGGCAAGGAATTGATTCTGGATGCAATTCAGGCAGACCAGCATTCTGAAGAAATGTGATGAGGTCCATCAGTGGCCAATAGAAGGATCACACAGCTGCTAGAAGCAGTGATGGGAAGAGCACTGGATTCAAGTTCTGGTTCTGTGACTTGCAGAGTGACTTTGGGCAAACTGCTTCAGCCTCCTGGGCCCCAGTCACTATCTCCACAAAAAAATATTAATAATAATAATCACCATTTATTAAACTCTTACTATATGCTGGGTACGAAGAACTTTTTCCACATTTCCTTTTATTGTTACAGTAGCCCTATACTATTATTATTCCCATCTTAGAGAAATGGAAATGCTCTTTAAAATTCCAGCACAGACGGATAACTAGAGACTAGGCAAGGATGAAAGAATATAAACTCAACAGAACCCCAGCCACCAACACACATCCAGCTCATGCTAAGTTTCCCTTACCAAATCGTCAACTGGTTTCTCTCTCCATCTGATTCAATTAATTGCTGAGAGAATCAAGACAAAATCTCCATAAAATATGATATATTATATTAGTTATTCCTTAAATAACTATTAAAAATCTCCTGGAGGAATCTTTCTCATCCCACTCAAGTCGGTGAGAAGGAGACACACATGCCTGGTGGCCTGTTCAAACACTAGTCGCTTAAAGAGGGCCATATGGGGAAGGCAATGCTCAAAGACTTACTTCATGGAAAAGTAACAATTCTTATACTGAAGTAGGCAAAACATCAATGTTGTCTAAAAATGGGGAAAAAAAGCCTTCTCAGTGGTCTGTCCGGAATAGCTATACTACAATCCTTTTTGTGAGGGGAAAGAAAGTTCCAGGTGAACAGCTGGATCACTTCATCCCAGTGTGTGTGTGTTTGAAGGTAGTAGTTGTCAAACTTTAGCATGTTATCAGGGCTTGTTAAATCATTGATTGCAGGGTCTCACCCCCACGATTTCTGATTCTGTAAGTCTCTAGCGAGGCCTGAGAATTTGCTTGTCTAACAAGCTCCCAGGTGATGCTGAGGCTACTTGTCAGGGAACCACGCTTTGAGAACACTGGTCTATGTAGTCTATTAAAATAAGTCAAGCTTCGTCTCAGGCAGCTCGTGGGTGTTAAAAAATTTAAAGAATTGAAGTAAGTTATCATTTCTTTTTAAATCACTAATGTTTCAGCTTCAAATGCCAGTGTGCACCTCTCTTCAACAATCATTGAATAACTAATCCTATTTCCACAATATTGAGAAGTCAATAAACAAACACCAATTATATGTCTGATCCAGTACAGAAGCTCTGGAGTGTAAAGAATTATTCCCGTGACAGTCCTGTCTCAAAGAAACTGACCAGCTGTTCAGGACAGTTTGGGGAGGCATTCTAGTTCAAGGGGGCTGAGTATTTTCTTTTCATCGATTCGACACCATCTATTGTGTAGTTCTGAGCTAAGTAAGATTCTGTGTTAAGTGCTGTCAAGATGCACAGGGGAACACACAATGGGTGTTCTGGGCCATTCCCTCCTCCACACAGACTCCCTCCTGTCCCCGAGCTGATGGACCAGTGGAGGTGATTCTTGCATTTAGATGCAGAGACTAAAGTTCTAATTCCAGTGCCTGTAGGTACAGCCTGGCCCAAACTGTCCACATCTCAAAATGCCTGTCACTCATTATTGGATAACAGCTGCTGCTTTAGTCATTTGCGTCTCCTGCTTGGTCAAGCAAGACATCTAGGTTTGCCACACCTCCTCAGCCTTCTCTGTGCCCCTTTCCCCCTCTAATCACACTGGCCTTTCTGATCCTCAAGCACACTGTTCTCTCAGCCTCCTCACTTAACTCCTACTCATACTCAGTCTCCACTAGAACATCTCTTCCTCAGTGGAGTCTTTCCTGACAGCCACTCTAGAATTCTCCTTTGGAATACTCCCCAGAATGGATGGGTTTGCTTATATCTGTTTATCCTGCTAGATTTAAGCTCCCTGGAGGCAGGCGCTATCTGTTCAATCCACTAAGGCCCAGCTAGTGCCTGATACAGGACAGACACTAATATGACCCTGCAGCTCACTCAGGTTGCCCAGATAACGAGCTAGCTAGCGGAAGGGCTGCACCAGAACTCATCTTCCCAAAGGAGATGGCTTCCTCCTGACAGCCAGAACTACAAAACCCACGGGCCCCAGGTCATTGGGCAGGGAGTTGCTCTGATATTTGCTATTTAAAAAACCCTCCCCCAATACAGTCTCTCTACTCTCCTAGTCCTGTCTCAACTCTCATGGTGACAATGGCAAGAGGACAGGGCCAATGTCTTCTCTTTTTTGCTGTCCCCGGCACACAAGTTTTCCCAAAAAAGCCTATTCCTTGACCCATCCTGTGTGACATGGAAGTTGCCCTGAGCCTAAATGCAAGACAGATGGAAACTCCAAAGGGACTGAGCCAAACACCCAATACTCATTAATATTCATGAGTATGAATATTAATTCTCATACTCATAATTCATTCAATATGATTTTTCTGCCCCCTCAAGAAAGCTTTGGTTTTACACACTGATGACTCCCACATTTACACCTACAGCCCTGACCTATTCTCCAGACTCGAGTGTTCAGCTGCCTTTTCCACACCTCCAAAGGTATATCTCAAGGTATCTCAAACTCACCTATCCAAAACTGTTCTCTTGATCATCTTTACAAATCCAGTTCTCCCAAAGACTTCTACCTCCTCAAACAAAAGTGAGAATCATCTTTAATTCCTCTTTTCTCAAACATCACAACAACAAATCAACAAATCCTATTGCCTCTATCTTTGAAATACACCCAGAATCTGACCACCTCTCACCATATCCACGACTACTGCAATCCGAGCTGTCACACCTCTCTTGGTCTACTGTATTAGCTTCTTACTTCATCTCCTTGCTTCAGTCCTTGTCCCTGTGTGGTGGTTTCTCAAATTGTCAGGTAGAGTGACTTTGCTAAAACCTAAGTCAGAAATCAGGTGTCCTCTCTGTTCACAACCCTCCAAATGCTTCCTATCTGAAAGTAAAATCCAAAGGCTTTTCCAGGGGTCACAGGCGCTCACTGTGTGTGTCCCCTCCTGACCCGTCCTTTCTGCTCTCTCTCCCACTTATTATGCCAGCCACGCTGGCCTCCTTACTGTTCTCAGAGCCACAGCCTTCACCCTGGGGACTTCGCACTTACTATTCCCTCAGCCTACAATACTCTACCTAGATAATTGCATGGCTAGCCTCCTTACTTCCTTCCAAGGGAGGCCTTCTGCAATCATCCTTGTTAAAATTGTATTTCCACCACAACCACCACCATTCCCCACCGCTTTTTCTCCAGAGCACCCAATCCTAAGAAAGATAAGTTTCATGGAAAGGATTTCAACTTAGTTGGGTCTTTAAAGGTGGAATTGTAATTAGGAAGTAGGGATAACAGAAGTACAATAGGGTAGACAGCAGGTAGTCAGCAAAAATCGCCTTCCAGTGGTTACCTGCGGGTGTAACTACACTCTAGTGTAGACTCCAGAAGTGACCTCCATTGAAATGGAAACCCTGACTAAAATGTCCCCTCTGTCCAAGAAAGTTTGCTATGCTGATTGAGTTAGTTGGACAAAAATGCCCACAGTATGGAAATGTCTTTTCTTTAACAATGTAAATCCTTTTGGTTACTGATAGGCAGAATCAAGAGACCAGAGACTGAGAAGAAACAGAATACAGGTTGTTGATCAAGAAAATATCTTTGCTGAATTGAAAGACTCAGCTCGGTATGAAAAACTACTTATAGAGCATATGTGGAAATCAGCAGGGCAAAGAGTAAGCTCGGTCTTAAGATCAAGAAGTGATTGCTAAGGTAACTTACAAAAATGGTTCTTCATCAAAAACAAAAAACAAAACAAAAAATGTTCTAAATAAATCATCTCTTTCAAGTACCAAAATACCAGAGGCAAACCAGTTATCTTTCTTCCCCAAGTTCCTGCCCCCTCCCCCAACATCCTTATCAAGTGAAGGAGAGTATTTAGCTGTAGTTTTTTTTCAAATTGAAAAAGATGATGCAGGTGTACTTAGCAAGATGCACGAAAGGCTGTGCTGATCAAGAAAAGTACTATCAGAGCTGGCGAACCGCCTTGCTCCGTTCACTTGGAACAAGCTGAAATTCTCATGTATAAAACCTAACACAATTTTGTCTTTGAGGAGCTGGGCAGCTTAAACTTTTTGGTGGCCTTTAAATATTTGTGGATAAGAATTGAGCAAATATTTCTCATAATAAAAAAAATTTTTAAAAAGCTGCATTGATCTTAACATTTACAAGGATTACACCAGAGCATTAATAATTCTCATCATTAATCATTGTCGAGTTAAATATCATTTTGTTAACCACTAAGTCTGTTTGAAAATTCCTACAAAGAATAAATATAAAATATAAATATTTCTCCCCTGGACTACTTCTTTTTTCTCTGAGCTCAACTTATATTTCAACTTTAGACCCAAATTTTCATTACAAAAGATAACTATGCTTTCAAAGTGAATTGAATTAAAAGCCTTTCTTTTGACTAAATTTCAGTGAGTGGGTAAAGAAAAAGCTACTTAATCTGACTTAAAATTTCACTTTAGCACTCAGCTAAATAGAAGTTTTCAAAGGAAATTCTGCTTAGAGATATGATTAAATACCACACGATCCTAGCTTCAAGAGAAATTCGATCTCATTTTCTAAGTTGAGCAAATGAGCCTGTTAGTCAAAGTGAACTTATAAGATCTCTAGAGGATTTATAAACTGAAGCAAACTAGTCCACCTGAATTGCTATGTATCTCCCTAGCATTTTTGAAATGCAAGACAATGTATTTGTAGAAATAATCATTCTTTTTCAGGGGATAATCTACAATATTCTCATATTAACTTAAAATCTTGAATTCTACAGGGCACTTTCATATAAAATGTCAAAGTTAAGGAAAACTGAGACACAAAAAGAAATTTTATAACAATAAAGTTTTTGGAACATGTATAATTCATTTACATTCTCAAGCTTTTCAATTCTATTTACCTTAAAATTAGTTTCACAAAATGTTATATGGCTATAATTTAACATCACTGTACAACGTATTTGAGAAATATCTGATAACTCTTGTTATTAGGTAACTTCAAGATTCAAATCTCCCGTTACTGTTTTGATGTCAATAAGCACTTATTAATGCAAAAACACAAAAACACTCTTTTTCAAAAAGCATAAAAAGATTTACCATTTTCATTTTGAAGATGGAAAAAGCGAAGTGTGAGTAAGCTAAAGGTTCGTCTGACCGCAGTCCAGTCTCTAACAAGATCAGTAATTCTCTTGTATCAATTATCACCTGGCAAACTCTCTACCAGGCAGATAATTGTCGTTCATACTATCTAGAGCAAACTGAAGTAGAAACTAAAGGAAGCCAACTATAAAATTCATGTAAAAAAGAAGAAATAAGCAGCTCCTAATCAACTGGGAAATAAACAAGATTGATTATTTCTTTACATGTCCAGCTGAAAATAGCATTTAAACACGACGACCAAGCTTATCTCATGGTTGTTTTCTTCAAGTGGCTGCATACAAATAACAGCTACCAGCTGAAGCTACCTAAGTACACAGTCTAGTTCCACAAGTAGATCATAATGGCACCAAACTCATACTTTTTTACAAAAGGAAGGATTTACTGTCAACATTAAATTTACAGTAAATGAACCAAGAACTGAGGCTGAAAGTAAAACTCATCACACAGACACACAAACTCACACGCACAAACAGACACATTGTACAAGTGTTTCACATTATACTGTGCTGATTATGGGTATCTGCAGGGACTGATGGACTCTGAATGGCAACCACCTCCATGCTGGATCACATGTCACCCTTTGCCCTCCACTTCAGCACTTCAGCTGCCAGAAGACTCACAGGACTCAAGGCCCATTTCTCATGAGATGCTTCAAGATTCTGTAAGCTGTTGATGTTATAGGTCATGCCCAGTAATCTTGGACCAACACCACACGAGCTTAGATGTCTTCTGCTCTCCAGTTAGAAAGAACATGCAAAAAACTCCTTATCAGACAGTAAGCAGGAGTGTGTGGGAAACTGATTTTTATGTCATAAATGTAGGTAGAAGTTCTCTGGCTTCGAAGCAAAGTCTGGAGGAACAGTACAGTTACTAAAGACTAACTGAGTTCCAAAGTGTATCATTGGCTAACCTCACATTATTTTACATCTGTGATACAAAGTAGATATTTAAGAAAGGTTGAATGTATGACCCTATACTCATGCTTGACTGACAGTTTTTTCCCTGAGTCAGCTAAGCCAGGTTTTGTTGTCCTAAGACAAAAGCTGAATTCAAAGACAGCAAAGCTTATATGAAAAACAACTCCCATATTTAAAAAAAAAAAGAAAGAAAAAGGGGGGGGGTGGCTGGCTCCATGGCCTAGAGGTTAAGTTTGGCACATTCCACTTCGCTGGCCCGGGTTCAGTTCCCAGGTGCGGTCCTACACCACTTGTCAGCAGCCATGCTGTGGTGGCAACCCACATACAAAACAGAGGAAGACTGGCACAGATGTTAGCTCAGGGCAAATCTTCCTCAGCAAAAAGAAAAAAAAGAAAATCCCACAATTACCATTCTGCACGCTACTCAGGCACTAAAAAGGTATACCCAATGAAATTACTTTCACCATTGGTTTCAGAATATAAGATCATTAAAATTAGAACAGGCTAAAAAAATTCTATTATAGTTTCATGAAATCTGCCTGCCATGGAAAAATATCAAAATGCAGTCTCACAGAGGTTGATCATGTTAGAGTATAATATTTATTAATTTCACCATTTATGATCATGTGTTATAACCAAATTAACCCTGACATAAACTTTGACATTTAAAAACAGAGAATATACTGATTTTTCAACTGTTTTGCTTACATGTACTTTTCAATTCTCATGCAGTGCTCACAATTAAGAGATACTGTACATTAACCCTCTCATACTTATTAACAACCAAGTTCAGAGGGTAGAAAAATGCTAACATAAATCCATTTTCCAAAAACTGCCCATGGATGCATTGTCACTGTTCCTTCTAATTACGTACTTATGGTACATTCTTCTCTAAAACGTATAATTGCAGTCACGTAACAATAGTTATGATGAGGCAATAATATCAATTCAGAAAAAGGAATACAACAAATGAGACTAAAAGTTGAAGAGAAGAGATCAGAGCATATAAAAGTCATTTGAGAATACCACACAAACTTCACTGTTTTCCACTTTCCAGTTGGAAAGAACATGCACAAAGTTTTCTTAGCAGACAGTTGTCAGGAGCGCGTGACAAATTGGCTTTCACGTCATATATGTTGAGAGGAGATCAATGCCACTAGGAAAAAGAATTGTGTTCATTATCTTTTGGGTCTGTCTATATCATCAATAGCTGCTAGAAGTTTTTGTCTTGCTTTCTTATTGATATGGGATCCCAGGCAAACATTTACCAGATTGGTCAGCTGCTTTGTTGAATATTCCTGTTCAAAAAAGGAAGATCGAAATTCAGTACATAAAAGACAAGTATTTGATCAAGGCAATGAAAGAACAGGCAGATATACAGGTCTCAGTGGATAGCTACTGAGCTCTACAAACCAGTGAAAACAGTGGAAATTACAGTTGAGACACAGAAGACAAATTGTTCACTGAGCTGTAATAATGGGGAATAAGGATACTGCAGTACATTTGAAACAGGAAGCACTAGAATTTTTTTAATATGGCAGATAATCTGACACACTTACGCTTTTTGTTACTTTTAAGATCATACACTTTACACCTGTTTCTGTGATAGTCTTTGTTACCAAAATACTGACATTTCAATTTTTAAAATGCTACTGAGTAAGTATTTTCTGGCACTCTCTATTTTGCAAACATTTTAGGTAAAAGAAAAAATCTCCAACGACAAAACAACTCTTCTGAGATGCAATAAATGAATAAGGTAACAAAGATCAGAAAGTTACTGATTTTTAAACCCTCAATTGTAATTGGTAGCTAGTAAAATTAAGACTATAAGTATTTATTGCTATACAAATCTATTTGGTTCCTGAATTTCAGATAAGTTGCCAAGATGAAAATGAATAGGACTCACCAGAAAGTTTTACATATTGATTTGTTTCTGGAGGTTGAATAGCAAGAGTTCAGATAGGGAGGGAAAGTTGTATAGTATTATCTAATAAGAAAAGAACATGTCTTCACTGGAGGTAGCCACTAAAGATAATGCAATTTCAAAATATGAGAAAGAGCTCGTTTTAAAAACTCAGCAAACTGCTGTTTGTGTATCTGACCTCTGAGGGCACCTGTAAGCACCTGGCAAATTCTCTCAAGTAATCAGTCAACACTTAGCAAGCCAAGTATCATCGTCATCAAACATGGTACTAGACATTGTGAGGAGTTCCCCGGAAGACAGCACAGTCACTGCTGCTGGGAAAATTTCACTGAATTACAAATATCAGTTAAAGCTCTTTCAAAATACTAAGCTAAAAATTTTAGTCCACTATATTAAAGAGGAAACCCTAAAATAGGCATTGTACTTGCACCAAATCAAGAGCCGTGCTTTCTCCCCTCAGCTACTTGTACTCTATCCCCAAACCCCTTCCTTGGTCCCAACCCGAAGTGCTTACAGCTTCCTTTACTAAATGGATTCCAGTGGTATTCAGCAGTCCACCTGCACCTGTCTTAGCATTTTGGTTCTCAACTGTCAGAGGTCAGTGGGACTAAAAATGGTGACATTTGTCTCAATTCTGGTGTACTGATCAAAATCTTTGAAAATAACATGTATATTTCTACTTTGCTCCCAAAGATCTGAAACTGACCTACAGTGGGCATATTTACACAAAACTCAGGCTAATGGTCCACCCTAATATTCATTTCATTTTCTAGGGTGTTGAAACCAGAAAGGATGAGTCTGATAAAGTAAATATAAATAATTCCTTATTTCCTTACTCAGTCATATGAAGTAAAAATTTACTTAGCTTTTATTCATGGTATTCATAGCATAAATAAATGTGAACACTTAGAGCTATTGAAGGAATAAGATTCAGTGATCATTTTAACACTCCCCATATTTTCATTAAATCTGCCTTCACATACTGCCTATCTAGACAAATGATAAAGCAATAATACAGGAAAGCTCCCATACTGAGCATGTTCTGGTGATACATGTTGAGTTAAACTGTGTCAAAAATTCAGCATCGTAAGTAATACTTAAGAAACAGTATTTTTATCTACTTATCTGTATATCCACACAAAAGAAAAAATAATCTCATCTATACTTAAGGTAAAATCTAATGTAAGATGAAGTTAAATTTAGCCATTTAAATATTGCTATATTCAATCATCACTACTACATGCCAGTGTGTTCAAGATGTCACCAATTCATTGCTGAGAGCCACAAGAAGACTTAAGTTATATAATAGACTTTAGCTTGTGAATCATTTCAATGTTGCTGGATTCAATTTGTCTTGATGTTCACCAACTTCAGCCTTTTCCTACAACACAGCTGCAGGATAAACACAGCTAAAGCTCAGCCTCTGGCTATCTTTCCAGATAATTATTGTCACAGTTCATAGAGGTCTCAAAAGGATTTGACTAGGCAAAGGGCATTGCACAGACACAGTGTGAATATGGTAAAGAACTGGCCTAAGTAGTTCATGCTAAAAAAGCCAATGTTTCTTTATATCTCACACTCATGATTTTGAATTATATAATATACCAGTCAAGAACAGCACAAAGGAATGGGGCCGGTCTCGTGGCCGAGTGGTTAAGTTCGCGTGTTCTGCTTCGGTGGCCCAGGGTTTTGCTGGCTTGGATTCTGGGAGCAGACATGACAACGCTCGTCAGGCCATGTTGAGGCTGCATCCCACATGCCACAACTAGAAGGACCCACAACTAAAATATACAACTATGTACTGGGGGGATTTGGGGAGAAAAAGCAGGAAAAAAAAAAAGAAGATTGGCAACAGTTGTTAGCTCAGGCGCCAATCTTAAAAAAAAAGGACAGCACAAAGGAAAAGGAATAAAAATTTAATTAACAGTTTTCCAGCTCTCACCCTGTGCTCTTTGATCCAGCGCTCCATGTCATTCTCTGTTAGGTAGTAGGCTTTAATATAGGTTTCCACAAATTCTTTATCAGGAATGGGTCTAATATCTGTTAGTTTTTCAAGTTTCATTAAAAACTGCTGAAAATCCAATTGCATCAAGGCACGACCCTCATTACTACACTTCTTGACGTTGGCATATCTAAGATACATAGTAATAAAAAAAATGATAGGATCGTTAGAAAAGGAAACTTTTAGGGACTTAAACTTTTCTTTAACCCATATTTGGACAGATTCTCAGAAACGAGAGGGTGACAGGAGAAAAGGCACACGAGCCTTGGAGCAGAGGACAGGGGTATGCTCAGGCCCTGTCACTCAGCAGTCATTTTACCACTCTGGGTCTCAGTTTCCTCACTTGCAAAGCAAAGAGATCTAATAACTTCCAAGGTTCTTTGCTGCTCTACAGACCACAGTCCTCCATACTCAATTAACATAATCATCTGTAAGAAAGGTAAACTGGCATTCCAGTTAATCTGGCTGCCAAGAATTATTTAAAAACTAAACTGTGAATACTCCAAAGTAATATTAGTATTGTAAAACTGTTCGATATTGTAACTACACGATGCAAAGGAAACAAATGAAATAATTCTCCTATGAACACAGAGCAAACCTAAGAAAACATGTGAGCATGTAAGCAAGAAAGTACACACATATTTTTCATAATAAAATACTTTATAGACATTCTGACACCTCACACTACTGAAACATTGTATGTTCTAAGGTGGGCTAGGAATAAGAATGAATATATTAACCCTAACAGTACAACATTTCATTTCTCATAAGTCAGTGTCTCATTCCTTCAATCATACAAAACATGGAGAATCCAACCCTAAGGAATGAGTTACTTCCCCTACGGAAACTTGCAAGAAAACTAAAGTTTATATTATTCAAAGTGACCAAGATTTTTTTAATAAAAATATTTTATGCAGAAATATAACATTTATTACTAGCTTTTCTATTTTACTAAACAAATTTATTAAAAATACTTTTCAGTCCAGATTTTTCACACAGAGCCACTTTGGTACTTGCAGCACCACTGCTTTCAATACAGAATGCCAAGACTGCCGTCAGCTTGTCACCGTCACCTTCCCACTTTCTAATATGGTACATTATTTGTCATACCAAATTAACAACTGAAGAGAAATCAGATAAATGATAGCGTGAATAATCAATTGATGCACAATTCTAGATCACTATGAATGGCCTTTGAGATAGCGCTTTGCTTTTCGGGAATATTTTAAATGTATCGCCGATTCTTACTTGTGTTCTAGATGTTATGGGCAGATTAAGCATGGTCTCTGAGTCAGTGGGAAAATTACCATTGACAGATCCGTAAATTCAACATATGAAGGATGTATGTAGTTCACAATGACATAAAAGTGATACAGTGGTTATGAGGCCTGATTTTGCCATCAAAAATCAGGCGGTCACATGACTTCTCTGCATTTGAAAACTGTATGAACTTGGACAAGTTAACTTCTTTAAGACTCAATTTTCTGAGGCCACGTTTTCTCATTGATAAAACAGAGAATAACAGTACTACCAAAGAAAGTTTATATTAGGATTTGGTGATATAAAAAGTGCTTGGTTCAGTAAAGGACACATAGTGCTCAAGAATGCTATGGTATAATCACCATCATAATAATTATATCATTAGGTATTAACAATTATTATTAGTTTAACTTTCAGATAACCATTAGATGTTGCATTTCTCACTCCTCTATTAGCTGGTTCTAGGTCACCAGCAAGAAAAGAGAGCACAGACAGAGATGGCACAGTAGGGTTTAAGGTTTTCTCTAATTATACTGTAAAGTCAAACCTGCGTTATTATGCTGTTTATCACTATACCTATCTCTCCATCCATTACTGATAATACATAATGTCATTCATATATTGTGATTTATCATCGAAGAATCAGATCGCGCTTTCATGAAAAACTTACCCTTCCACAATCGTTCTATTAGCCAGTCGTATACAATGCTCCCAAAGGATATTAGACACAGGCAAGGGTATCCGAACTCTCTTAGAAACCTCATTTAACCTCCTGTTAAACTGCTCAAATTCCTAAAAAGAAAAAAATCATAGCCATATGTGAATGTAACTATAATGTCACGTTGCTTTCCCATCCTAACGGCAGAAAAGATTTAGAAAGACTCAGAAGCAAGCCAAGTAAAACAAGAAGAGATAATGCCAAAGACAATTTGGACTTAGTGTGAAGTTTTTTGGTTTTTGTTTTTAAGTACATAAAACTGAATAAATTATGTTGTAATACAGAGTATACCACATTTCATCTCAAAGGAAATAAGTGTCATTAACTGATGAAACAGTGCTAGCAATGTTCAAATGTTTTACACCTCAAATTTTTCTATGACTATCAGTATGTATAAAAGAGCTTAATAACCTAATATGTCTTTAAAAATATCTTCCAGGAGCCCAGTTTAAAAAAAGTGTTCTAAGAAGCTTTTAACTCAGAGTGAACTATTTGTAACTTGTGGCTACACTCTTCAGAGAGCAATCTGCTAAATTACTCTCTCTCCTAAACATTCTTCAAAAGTAAATAAATTATTATAAACTGAATGATTCAAAAGTCATGAGCTGCAAATTTTTCATACAAAGATAAGACATAAAATATTTTGTATTACAGAAAAACTGAACATTTCTATTACTTATTAGTAACTTTCATGATACCATTCTAATAAAAATAAAAATATAAATAATTCCAACAATTACATGAAAGGAGCAGATGACTCATCCTTCAATAAATGTACTTCTGATTTCTTTGAACTACTATTATCTAAATATGTTCATTTACAAAAGTAAATGTTGTTGGTCCTTCCTTGACAATATATTTCAAATAAATTTAAGAATGCTTAAAATGACATCTTTTTCTTTAGTTTCCTCAATAGAGAAGCTACACAATGCTTAACAAGTAAAGACTGACATGTGTCCAAATTTTCTAATAAAACACAGGAGGAAAAACTCTAATCTGATCATTACCAGTCAAGCTATCACATAATGATTATTGTATTATGCTTTGCTTTTTTGCTACTCCCTAAATCACAATTTTTTGATGATTTATGACAGTTAACTGCTTTTAATTATTTATGAAAAAGAAGTGAATCTTCAATCCATTAAGCTTACTTTTGAAAATCAAAGTTAAAGAAATAATTGCTCTTCAACATTTTCATTTCATGAATCTAGCAGAACAGGAGGTATTTGCTACTGTATTTACGCTTTGCTGTAGTAATTCTGCTTTGGATTTCGAGAGTCATGATTCAATACATTTCATTAATATTTTAAAGATAAAGTTACATGCATACTGTGTAAAATGTCATTCTAGTCACTGCTAAATTCAATGTTCAGAATGCTTGATGTTAAATAATAAAATCATTTCCTTTTACTTAATGACTCTTTTGGGACAATAACTGCAGACTGCTCTTACCTAAAGGTTTGGACTTGGAAAAGTAATAGAAAGAACAAAAGTTATCGTAAAAGTTTATGAAAGATGGCCTTAAGCTGCTAAAAAGTGGGCTCAGTTAATAATCTGAACAACACACTGCTTCTCTCATGTGATATTAATGTTTCTTGGAATTAAGAATACACGAAGCAAGCAGCTTCCTTCTAGTATGCATATTCACTGAGTGCAGAAATCTTTCTTTTCGTGCATCCCTGTGAGTATCGCCGTTAGGATGTCATGAAAAACAGAATCGAGTTTCAACAGCAGAATTCTTCAAAGAAGAGGCATGGGGTTATTTTCAAATTACATTTACCTTTACATTCCAAGTTAAAATTCCCAACTGAAATCTCCTGGGTGCTCTAGAAATCAAAGTTCTTCCAGGGCAGCAATTATAGAGCACCTTTGTTGTCACTCACTCCTTACACCTCAGGCTAAGTCCTAGACACTGCCAACTGTTCCTTGATGGGGAGAGCCTCCCAGTCGACAAAACGGCCCTCCAGAAGGGCACACATACATGGCTGGGAGTTGAGTTGGCACACTAGATGAATTCCACTGCTATCTCTGCTTTGATCCCTGGCTTTATTTCTGATTCTCAAGTGTCCCAGGCTATTATTTATTGCCTTGGACTAAGCAGGTAAGAATGCTTGTATAAGTCAGACGAGTCAGAAGTTTAAGAAGGGCCAGTTTTCTTTTCACTGACAAATATGAAAAACAGAATTTTTCCGAAAGCCGTTTCCATTTTCTCAGATGCTCTTCCTCACCTCAGACATCCACCCGGCTCATTTCCTCACTTCCTTCAGGCCTCTCCTCAATTCTCACTTTATCAGAGTCCTTTTCTGACCACAAGTTAATATGTGGTATGCTTCCCCCACCCACACTCTGCCACTCTCTATGCCTCTTCGGCTGGTTATTTATTTTTTCACAGGACTATTCATCACCTGACATATTCTATCTTATCTCTTTACTGCTGTCCCCACATTGGCATGTAAATTTCTTGAGGGCATATAAGTTCGTTAATTCACAACCATATCGCCAACACCTGGATCAGCGTGTGGCACGTGTCAGGTGATCTATAAATATCTCCTGATGCATAAATGTAAAAAAAAATGACTACAGTTCTTTCCAGAACACTTATAAATGTAAATCATTAAATGTAAAGGTGTTTGCATGACACATTGCAAAAGTAATGTGATTTCTGGAAAAAACGACTTAGAATAATTAAGGGCATGGTCTCTTGCTAATGAATATACACAAATATTGAAGTATTTTCTAAATAAATAGATATATCTTCTTGTTGGTACAATCATGGCTATTGAGATTACATAACACGAAAGTCAGCCAAAACAAACCAATCAAACTCTAACTCAAAATGGGAAATTAGTGAGCAAAAATGAAAAACCTACAAAGTATTCTTGGGTCAAAAGGAACACAAAATTTAGGGCTAGCCTGGTGGCACAGTGGTTAAATTCACACATTCTGCTTCGGTGGCCTGGGGTTCACCTGTGTGGATCCCAGGTGTGGACCTAGACACCGCTTGGCAAG
Organism: Equus asinus; assembly: GCF_041296235.1. NCBI lineage: Eukaryota > Metazoa > Chordata > Mammalia > Perissodactyla > Equidae > Equus > Equus asinus. The sequence goes on along the minus strand of NC_091790.1, from coordinate 136,699,976 downwards.
CCATGCTGTAGCAGGCATCCTACATATAAAGTAGAGGAAGATGGGCACGGATGTTAGCTCAGGGCCAATATTCCTCAGCAAAAAGAGGAGAATTGACAGCAGATGTTAGCTCAGGGCTAATCATCCTCAAAAAAAGAACACAAAATTTGGAAAGTTAGCCTATTCTAATTCAGGCATAAGTTGGATTATTACAGACAAATCACTAGATGAATTAATATCACAACGCTAGAAACGTGGTAATATCTATAATCTCACTACTTTAGAGCTATTGTAATTATAGGAATAGTTCTCTTAGTAGAATCATCTTTGACAAAGATGTTTCCCAGAGTACTTGCCTTTAACAATGCATCTACATATATATTGTGCTGTGACATAATTTCTTTTACATCCCATTTCACGTTAGCCATTAGGAGCAGCATCTGTTCATAATCAATGGCTTTACCAGCCACAATCCAGTAAATTGGCTTGCGTAGTTCACTGGCAGTTGAGACTGTCTGAAATAAATTTTACAGAAGTAAAAACAAATATTTTCTACAAGTATCAAATTTATAAAGAATATTTTGTTCCTATTTCTAGTATACATCTCTAAAAATGAAACAGTATACATTTAGAGATTTGAATTATGAAAATACTTTAACTCAAGGGCAAAGGTCTTACTCAAAACATAATTTTGAAACATTAAACAAATTTGAGACAGTTGACACTACAACTATAAAAGACCCACATATTTTCATGGAGCAAATATTTCTCAAATTCTTTCACTTCTCTCCATGTCCACTCCTACTACCCTACCTCAAGATTCCATCCTCTCTCACCTGTATTTCTGGAACAGCCTTCAAGCCTAAGCTTGCCATCTAAAGTCCATTCTTCACATTGCCCCCAACGTACTCTCTAAAACACACACCTGACCATGCTACTCACCTGTTTCAAGTCTTCCAGTAGATTCCCAGTACCCTCGGAGGAAAGTTCAACCCCTGGCTGAGAGCAGCAAACATCACGTGGCTCCTGCTTATCGTTCCAGCCATCTCTCTCATCACTAGCCCTCTTCCCTGCTCTGACAATCTGAGTTTTCCTCAGCCGCTCACAAGCACCATGCTCTCTCTCACCTGCTGGTCTTCATATAAGCCATTCCCTTAGTTTGGAATATACTCCCAACTCACCCGGCTGGTCCAATTCAATTCCTCCAGACAGCCTTTCTAGACAACCTTCCCAATCACACCCTCTTTCCTCCTCCAGTCAAGGTTAACCATCCTGCCACTGTTTCCTTCTCTTATAATTTATTGTAAATACCGTTTTAATTCTCTCTCTCTCTCATTAGACTGAAAGTTATATGAAGTGCTCAGTAAGTATTTATTTAACACAGGAATTCATGAGTGAATAAGCAAATATTTTAATTGAGCTCTCTTAGGATTTGGTGACTGACTACTAGTCAAAAAAAAACGAAAAAGCATGTGACAGTCTTATCTTGCTCACAGCTGAAATGATACACAAGACCATCTCTGACCTGAGAATAAAACTGCTGAAGGAAGGGCTTTTTGACTGCAGGCATCACAGCATCAAGATGTGGCTGAAGGAACTCGAACTGTTCAGCCAAGAATACCCTAAGGGGAATAAATAACCCACTGTGTAAGCAAAGCGTAGGATTTAGAGCCTGTCAATATTTTTGTATAAGTAATCTTTAAGATCTCTAAGCAAAAGTTTAACAATTAAAATTATTCCACTTTAGTGAACTACCTTGTACTACCACTTGACACGCTCATTTACAATCTACACAGAAATGAATGCTGAGCTGATGACTGAATGGGAGCTAAGGTGGAAGGAGGGTGACTTCAAAGGAGCTAATCTGGGTCCCACAGGGTGTAGAGATATGCTGCTTTGCATGTAAGATATGAACACAGATAACACAAAAGATGGAAGAAAGAAAGAAGACATCGGTATGTTTTGAAAGGTTATCTTTTAAAGATCTCAATTAATTATGCACAACAGACCCTTGCATTCATAGACTTAAGAACTGACACTTTTTAGAAGTAACACAAACATTCATAACATGCAACAAACTGTAACTTGGAGGAGACATTCATCAGAACTTCAGGTCGGGCAGCTGGTGTGCAGGAGTGGGAATCATTCAGCTGCAAGACCACTGGCAGCTACACTGTTTTTCTCTACTTTTTGTTATGTACACAAAAAGTCTTAAGTTATATTGGACTAAATCTTATGAAAGAAGTTACATGCTTTAATTGTACTAAAAATTTGGGGATTTTTAAAGGTCAGCAAGCATTCTTGCTGATGTCAAGGGTTAACTATATTTAACACTAAACTGACAATGTAACACAGTTTCTCTAGAATCACAATTTGATAGGAAAATATAAAGTATAACATGCTTTTTTAAAGTTTTACTTAAAGCAAGAATCATGTTGCTAAAGACCGAAACTTAAAGGAAACTTAAAAGATCTCCTCCTTCCGCTTATATAACTGAAAAACAATCACGCAGTTTTAAAAAATCAATTGGTAATCTATTTTAGGATATACTTCTCCGAAATACATATAACACAGAAGTGGGAGATGTATACAGCTAGAAGTCTAATTATACAATGCTTACTTTCATAACCTTTCTTAAATATTTAATGGCAAAGCAACTGTTTTAAGCAACTGTTTTCAGCAACTTACAAGGATTCTGTGGCTACCACTCTTTCTGCCAACCCATACAATGTATCCCCAGATGTCAAAACCACCAGGTGACTGAGATGTGGGCTCGGAACCTTCTCCTTTCTCTCTTCTGCTGCTGCGAGTGTGGCAGTAGGATCAGCTGAAACTTCCTGAAAATACAACACATATACACACAGCCTGAAATAGCAAATCTAATAGCAACAAACCATGTGATTTTACAAAACTAAACCTATAATTAAAATACTCTTAGGCGTACATTAATTACATTTAGTTTCTGTTCTTTTTCCCCCTCCTTTTATATTTTCTAACTACTAGAACTTTCCTTTTTATACTAAGTGAAAATTATCCAATTGTATATGCTATTATCTGTGTATGACCAACACAAGGCTAACACAAGGAATCTTTATGAATTGATAGGTGTTTCATACAGACAACAGTGAGAGTCCCTTTAAGAACTTGTATATTAGGGAAAAGAGATTGTCCCTCAAGGACCAAGCTGGTAAAACCCAAACTTATGGTGTAATTAACCATTTTACACCCAAACCTTAATCAAGGTAACTTTGGTATAATCTCAAGAGGGCAGGACTAGAACGTAGTTATAAACTGAAACAGAACCAGCTGAATTGTATATGTCTGGGGACAGATTATTGATGAAAAAGAAGATGGCTAATGGGAATAAAAGGAAAGGATGCCCAAAGAGCAGGGTGTGTTGAGCTTTACAAGATCCTCAAAGAAAATTATAGCACAAAGATTGGGTACAAACAAAGCTAAAAGTGTACAAAATGTAAATCTAGATTACTTTTTAAATCAATGACACAGTCACAAATCTCCAACATTTTCCATATGAATAAAGGAGACATCAAACGTATAGGATTCTGTGAGTATAACTTTGGTTTATAAATTTAGCAAAATGGAAATAAAACATTATAAAACCTTTCAAGTTAGAAAATGGTTTTATTCTTCTTTAGTTCTTTTTTATATCCTATCTTCTACTAAAGATATTATCTCTCTTCAATCTCTAATTACTCAGTTAGCATTTAAGTTATTTGAGGAACAACTTCACAGCTCCATTATTCACTTCCTTCTACTAAAAAGGAAAATAATCACCCCACTCCTGCCAAAAAAAATTACAAAATTAAATACTGTTTGGTACCAATTGGTTGTTTGCACTATTTAATTTAATCACCGAATTAGGAATTTAACTTGATTTAATCCCCCAAATGGGGAAGGCTGGAATCACTCACGACTCCCCTTCTTCCTCATCTCCATCATGCCAAAACAGACACCTTCCTCATGTCACTACTACATCAGGACCAAGGACTCACAGCATTCTTGACTGGACCATTCCAAAAGTCCCCTAATAGAGACCTCTCCCTCTAGCTTCTCCTGTTTCTACTCCACTTTCCATATAGTCAACCGGCTTATTTTCAATAATAACCAGGTGCCCCTTCTAAAATGGAGACATGATCACACCACTTCCTAGTTTAAAAATCTCAATTGACTATCCATTCCTTACAGGAAAAAGCCTAAACTTGTTACCATGATATTACTCCTTTACAGCTGACACCACCTGTCTTGCCAGCCTCACTTCAAGGTAATCTTAGCCCCTCAGGTCTAGCCACATGGGACTACTTGCTCTACTGTCCTGCTGACACTCCTGTTTTACTAGGTCTCTTCCCATTGTCTGCCTAGCTTCCCCCTTTTCATTTTTGAAGTCTAAGCTCATATTTACCTCCTTTCTATAATTTTCTCAGTCTCTCAAGAATTAGTACCTTATTTGTGTGGGGGATCAGAATTGGCCACCCCAAAATGTGTCTCTTTGGCTTAATTATTTTTAAGAACAAAAGACTCTGAAAGAAACTTTGACCCACCCCTCAACTGTCTAAAAGAATTTAAAATAGAAGGGCCTGTTCCAGTAAGGAGGTAATACCATAAGATAACTGTAATGTAATGTAAAATGTGTTTCTCAGGTCACATTGTTTGTAGTTGGCCCATTTACATTTTCATCTCCATGTAGACAGCCTTCCACCCACTTGAAGTCCCAAACCACGACCCCCAACATCCTCCTTTGTCTTTAGCTGAAGATGATATTTAAGCTGGCAGCTCAGCCATTTCAGCGAGTTACCCAGTTTCCTAGCTTTCTTCCATGTATACATGTGATAAAGCTTTGTTTACTTTTATGCTGTTATTCTGTCTCATGTGAATTTAATCTGTAGCCCAGCCAGAAGGACCTGGAGAGGGCAGATGAATTCTCTTCCTCCCCAACAATTGTGTTAACGTTATCCACACATATACTCATGTCTGTATGTGGCATAAAGTGCATTTTATCAGCTGTTGTTTCCTGACTCCTCTACCTCATTGTGAGTTCTTGGAGGGTCGGGACCAATTTCATCATCTTTGTGTCTCAAGACCTTGGCATGCCTCCTAGCTCAATTAGTTTAATTGATGGAGATGATGACAACAATGATGATGGTAAGAGTCTTCACTTCCTCTCATTCTCTTTCAAGCCCATTCCAATCAGGCTTTTGTCTGTCCTACTCCAAAGAAACAGTTTCAGGTCACCAATGGCCTCCTTATGGCCAAATCCAATAGTCAATTGTGAATACCCATTTTATTTAACAGATCTATAGCATCATACATGGCTGGTCTTGAAAAGCTTTCTTCACTTGCTTCCCAGAACACCATACCCTCCCGGTCTTTCTCCTATGCCACTGGCCACTTCTCAGACTCCTTTGCTAGTCTGTCCTCCTCTCCCTGACCTTTAAACACAGGAGCGCCCTAGAGTTCAGTCCTCAGACTTCTCTCATTTACGTTCTACTCCCTAGGTGATTTCATCCAGTCCCAGTTTTAAGTGCCATCCACATGCCAACAGCTCCGAATCTACATTCTAGCCCTCACCTCTCTCTCACCTTTAGTGCACTTAACATTTCTGAAACTGAACTCTTAATGTCCTTCTCAAATGTGTCCCTCCTAAAACTCTTATCTATCTCCAGGAACAGTACCTCCATTCTCCAGAAGTTAGATGTCATCCTTGGCTCCTCTCAGTGCCATACCACACTTGTAATCCATCAACAAATTTTGATGGGTCTACCTTCAAAACAGATCCAGAATCTGACCATGTCTCACTACTTCTTCCACTAACACTTTCGTACAAACCACTTCATCTCTCTCCTTAACTGTTACACACTGCAGCCAAAATAATTCTCTTTTAAATAATTAAATCAGATCATGTCAACTCTCTGCTTAAAGCTCCTCAATGGCTTTCTGTCTTCCTTAGAGTAAAATCCAAAGGCCCTACATGATCTAGGCTACCATTCTGGTTTCATCTATCACTGACCCTCTTGCTTACTTCATTCCATTTATACTGGCCTCTTTGATGTTCCTGGAATAAGCCAAGCATGGTCCCATCTCGGGGCCTTTGCATTCCCTGTTCCCTCAACCTGAAATACTTTTCCCCAAAATACCCTCTCTCTACTAGAAAATAAGCTGCACCTGAATAGGGAGTTTTGTCTGGCTACTCCCTCCCCACCAAAATTGTATCCTTAACTCCCAGAACAGTGCCTGGCATCTATATAAAGTGTTCAATAAACAGGTACTACATAAATGTTTGCTAAATAAATGAATTCTTATCCAGATGGCTCAATACCCTATATATCCTTCCAGGACATGCTTCAATGTTACCTTCTCAGAGGAGCCTTCTCTAATCACCTAAACAATATCACACTTTTTCTCCTCTTTCTATCCTTCTTTCCTAGTTCTTGGTAACTCTCAACACAATCTGACATTAAATTAGATATTCATTTATTCCTTATCTGCCTCCTCCACTAGAGGGACCATCAGTCTTCCACAAAGTACCTAGGCATTCAATATATACCTGTTGAATGAATTAATAAAAAAGATAGCTATCCAACTGCTGTGTATCCTCTGAGTCTGGTACCCTCATCATATAGCTCCTTGCCTTCTGTCTACTTCCAATGCCGCTTATAGCACTCTGTATTTTCTTCTTAGTTCAGAGTTGTGAATATCCATCTCAGTACAAGTCAGAGAATGGGGAGAAGCCTAAAACCTCAAAAGAAGAAAAACTAATAGAGGAATTGGGGGAAGAGATAACCCACTTGGGCAAGAGTGGCTAGGCTAGCCAAAGTGGCCCAAATGGGGTAGAAACAGGAATAACAGAAAATAGTTCCAGAGAGGTACATCTGCCTGCATCATAACAAAGCACATTCTATCATGCAGAAGAGTAGGCAGGAAGGGTTGCTTTGGGTGGTTACGAGTTCCCTACGGAAGGAGAGATTCAATCAGAAGCTGACAGCTACTCAGTATGTATGAACACTGCAGGTTAATGAGCACAGGCAAGCTTCGCTCTACGATTTTACGAGTAGAAACCTGGAACATTATACGCCACAAGTACAACAAAATCTCCTTCCAAGCATCAAACACGCCCTCTTTTAAAATACTTAGTAATTAAACTAACAAAAACTAACATGAATTTTCTGCCAATAACGTACAATTTCAAACTCAAAATAGCTCCAAAATAACCACGGATACCACACATTTATAATAGCAGAGTTACTTTCAAATTTCATTCTTTTATGATTAGATATCACCATATACACAACATATTTATAAAACTAAAAGTTTTTTGAATTTAGATACTAACTCGTTAATTTAGGACAGAAGAGGGAGGTGCTAGGTGAGAGAAGGCAAGGAGAGGGTGTATTGGTCGCGGGGGGAGTGCAGTTCATCTCTGGGTATCAGGAGAGGCCGAAAGCACTTGCCAACAATCTCTTTGCCTACCTCCAATTCAAATGGGCTGAATCCCCCCCTGCTCACAGAGCTCTCTCACAAAAACACACTTGGGAACATCACTGGAGTCGTTGCCTCCACTTCAAAAAGTTTTCATTAGGATGCCTTCATTCATTCCCAGTTAACACTGGTATTTTAGACCTAAAAATTATGGTAATGATCTGCTTAAAGGCTAAAGTTCTGTGTTTACTTTTAGGGAAATGTGCTTGAAGACAGCAGGAGAGTCATAAAAATGTCAAGCTGATTTTATTAAATGGTATGTGCTTATCGTGCACTTAAATGGAAAAGCTCCTAAACTGGATCAGTGTTTCAGCTTATACCAGTACAATAAGGAAAGGACACAGAACTCTTTGAAGACTTTGAGAAATTAAACCTTAATTGAATCTTTATTCTCACAGTGACCCACATTTTTTAGCCTTTTCTGCCAGTAATTTACTACTACAAAGATAATTCATATTTATGGACTTTTCTGGACCAATTTAAAATACATTTTTATTATCAAAGATTGAAAGTTGGTCAAAGGTCTTAAAGCAAAAAATTTAGCACAACCAAGTGAATAACTAAAAACTCACATTTCTGGTGCTTCCTTTCCTACTCTTCTCTTATTAGACCACTTTTCTTAGAATTTTATTTGATGTGTCAAACAAATTTTCTTAGTTTACAATGAATTCATATGATAAATGACTTCAGGTGGCATTTTTAAGACCATAATGATTTCATTTTGCCTTTTACAGCTTAAAGAGAAGCAAAACTTAGAACATATATAGGGAGAAAATAAAATTACCAAAAAAGTGCTTATTAAAATTTTAACTAACACATAGGAGAAATATAAAGAAAAATACTACTTCCATTTAATGGTTCCAGATTGATCAGGGCATAAATTATTTTAATAGCCAAGAATATATTGAATAGCAAGAAACTAATTAATGTTCTCTGTCAACGTAGATGCAAATTAATGAAGTGAAGAAAATTTATACACCGGGTTACAAAAACCTTCATCTCAGGTCTAGTAAACGACAAACATATTTTCTAAAATAATAAACCAACACTTATCAGTATGAGTAATAATTTAAGATGGAAAACATTGGAAACTAATGGAAAACTTCAGCAAAACTTCCAGTATATTTTTGTAGAGTCTTATCCTCCTGAGCAGTAAGGACCCTGGAGAGGGCCTGGCAAAGGTCAGCACTCCTTACAAACTGAAGGAGAACAGACTGCTCCTGCTCGTATGGTCTTCTGATCCAAGGTACAGTCTTTGATTTAGAAGATAATAAGGATAAGGACTTAAAGAAAAGACATATTTAACAGATGAGGTACCAAAATAAAAACCAGGCATATCTATCTATTTATTTATTGGGAAGGGGTGTATAGTTGGTTTTTGAAAACACTTTTCTAAGGGGCTGGCCCGGTCATGGTTAAGTTCACAGGCTCTGCTTCAGAGGCCCAGGCTTCACAGGGTTGGATCCCAGGCACAGACGTGGCACCACTAGTCAAGCCATGCTGTGGCAGCATCCCACATAAAATAGAGAGGAAGATTGGCACAGACGTTGGCTCAGCAACAATCTCCCTCAAGCAAAAAAAAGAGGAAGACTGGCAACAGATATTAGCTCAGGGCCAATCTTCCTCACCAAAAAAAAACAAAACCACTTTTCTAAATCTGACTACTATGCCAGTTCAGGAAAAAACTTATCCAATGAACATAGAACTGGTCAGACAGATGCTACAGAGAGATTGTTATCAGGGCGGCAGCTTGTCTCAAAGCACAGCTAGATTGGTCCCACTGTTTACTTTGTCTTGCTATTTCATTATCCACTGTATGGCAAAATCTGAAGCATTAAATCCAGCCTTAAGGGTCAAATCTGGAACTGCAGTTTGACAATCAGAAATAACAGAGAAAGGTCAGAATGAATGACTCTAGTGGTAAATTTCAGCCCATCAATCTTGAGCTGTTTAGCCAGAAGCAAGAAAAACTTCAGCTGTGAACTAAGATATAGAAAACAAAATCTGATGGTCAAGGTTACACTAAGTATCAAACAAGGAGAAGCAAAATCAAAACACAGATAACTGCCAATGGGGTTGAGAGCCAATGGATTTTAAAAAACAAAGAATAACAACAATGGCTGGGTCAAAGAAGGAGCCTTGACTCTGAAAATGAAGATTAGGATTAAATGGATAGCAAAGGCAAGGAAACAAGCCAGGTTAAGCCAGGAGACATGAAACTCACAGACTGGAGTTTATTCATTTACTCTACAGCATTTACTAAAGGAAGACTGCGTGTCAAAGTAGGTGCTATGAATATATACATATAAAAATATGTGCTGGGCAAAAAGATCTCCAAATAGTAAGGGAGATGGATGAGATGGATACAGGTTATTTCCTGCACTGACCTGAGATAGCAATACATGCCTCTCTCACTTTATTCACACCTCTGCTCAAAGACCACCGTCCTATCACTCTCCCTCATTTTCTTCTTAGCACTTATAAGTATCTGACACTGTATTACATATTTGTTTACCTGTCTCTCTGCACCAACAAAATACAAGTTCCAAGAAGACAGGAATTACCTCTTTTGTGCACTGACGAATTTTCAGCACTACAACAAAGCCAGCATATTACTAATTATTTCAATATTTCTTAAAAGAATGATTACATTGCTTTTTTTTTTTTTAAAGATTAGCACCTGCGCTAATATCTGCTGCCAATCTTTTTTTCTCCCCAAAGCCTCCTGCCCCATACACAGTTGGATATTCTAGTTGGGAGTGCCTCTGGTTGTGCTGTGTGGGACGCCGCCTCACATGACCTGATGAGCAGTGCCAAGTCCGGCGCCCAGAATCCGAACTGGAGAAACCCTGGGCCGCTGAAGTGGAGCGCGCGAACTTAACCACTCAGCCACAGGGCCGGCCCCTACATTGCCTTATAAAATCTTCAACAACAGCAGAATGCACATAATATAGAGTTTATAAAAAAAGAAGAAAATGATTGCTTGTTTGAGTAGGTCAAAAGATAAAAGAAAATTTGGAGAATCTTGGGGCTAATGTAGATGCAGAGAAGCATACTGAACAACAAAAATCTCTGGCTACAGTGATCAACCACAAGAAAAAAAATTTTCTTATTTTAAATGTTTATGTTAGCTTAAACACTATAGAAGGTCAGCCCTGTTTTGCTACCTAACCTATCTTCTTAAAATGTGCATTTCAACATATGAGACAGTCAAGAATCCAGGCTCCCTGTTGCACGGCCAACTGAATCTAAACTTCTTGAATTTCAAGACCATTTAGAAAAGTGGTCCTAAACACTCTCCACAACACAACACAACACAACTCTTAAGCATAACCAGTGCCCTATCACAAAGATCTGCCAAACTTTGGGCCAGGCTTGCTCCCACTTCAAGGCCCTTGCTCAGCCTTGAACCTTAATTTGAATGCCATTCTTCCCTCTTCTTCCCACTAATCTCATGCCTGTTCTTCAAAGGCTAGTACAAGTTTCACTTCCTCCTTTAGTCATTCTCTGACATCAATATCGCACATAATTCCTTTCTCTCTTTGAACTTGTACTGAACGTACAGCCAACATCATATTCTTTCAGGTATACTAGTTTTCTGTCTCCAATCAGTCTACAGGAAACCTCCATTCTACTTCCTACAAGCATTTCGTGTAATACTAAGGACTCAGGCACTCAATATGCATATAGGCATACATTTATATGTAGTTGATTAGATGGCTAATTTCTATTTTATATAACCCAAAATAATTGATTCAATTGATTACTTACCAGATCAATAAGGCTTTCTTGTATTCTGTTTAGAGTTGTCCTTAATCTACTACTACTAAGGCCTAGTCCTGTTGATTCCAACTGAAAAGAAAACAGACAGGCATGTTAAATCACTCTGGAGATAATCCTGCAAATGTTATAACTTCAGATTAACCAAAGTTAAGCATCTGATGAGATTTTATTCAGATACTTAGTCTTCAGAGAGCTCCCAAATTGCATTTAAAAATTCCAAAACATCAAGCAAAGAAGTCAAACCTCAGCCCTTAAGGGAACAAAAGAACTATTTACACATGTGCATTTACAGATCACACTAACATCTATCAATCTAATAAATTTATCAGGAGAGAGTTCACCGGAATTTCTTTGCACAAGTTATTATTTTTAGTCACAAAACTTAAGATTTTAGATACTTAAGGATAGTACACTGTGTTATATTTATGTAGAAGCATAATAATGTAGTGTTGCTAATATATTATTCTGACACAAATTAGAGACAGCCTAAATCCTCATTCCAAAATTAACGAAAGTTTTGTTAGGTTCAGTAAACATTTCACAGTATAAAACTGTCTTCACTACAACAAAGCCAAAGCATTTACAAAAATCTTCACACAAGAACACTAATGAGAAGGGAGGCTTGACTGTTAAGATATGAAAAGCCAGTTAGTTGGCTCCTTGAGTGATGATTCAATTGATGAATACAAATTTAATTTATAGGTAATCATAGATACATATAGACATCTGAAAAAATGTTAAAATATTCTGTATAAGCCAATAAATTTAAAACTTTAATAATAGTAACCTATAAAATATAGTCTCACTAATTCATTCACAGAAATTATATATATGTCTGTATCCATGTATCTATATACACAAACACACACACACAAGCATACACACACATTTATTGTTCCTCGCCCTTCCTATCTTGGATACAAGAATGAGAAATTACACCACATGTGTTAGAAACTCTCAAGCTAAAATAGTTGTGTGACGGCATGATATAGTAAAACATGAACTAATCTTATATGGTAATTTTACAATACATTTTACTTTTGCTAGGTTTTATAAACTTCATTAATTCATTTTTCCTCTTTTTCACCAAGGTATTATTTATATATAGTTAAACTCAGCCATTTTAAGCACACGGTTTGATGAATTTTGGTAATTACAATACACAGTCTTGTAACCTACACCACAATCAAGATATAGAAGAGCTCCCTCACCTTTAAAAATGTCCTCACGTCCTTTGTACTTGATCCCCTCCCTCCACCCTTAACTCTTGATCTGCTTTCCTGTCACTATAGTTTTGCTTTTGCTAAAATTTCATATAAACAGAATCATACAGCATGTAGTCTTTTGTGTTTGACTTCTTTCTTGTGTTTAGCATGCTTCTGAGATTCATCCATGCTGTAAGTCTATTAGCATTTTATGCTCTTTTATTGCTTAATAGTATTCCATAGTATGGATCCAGCACAGTCTGCTTACTTATTTGATAAACATTTGGGCTCCAGTTTTGGGCTACTTAAATAATGCCACTATGAATATTCATGTCTGTGTCCAAGTGTGGACACACATTTTCAGTTCTCTTGGGTAAACAGAAGTGGAATTTCTGCTTCACATAATAAATATACTTTTAACTTTATAAAGTATTGCCATACAAGTTTTCAAAGTGGCTGTACCACTTTGCATTTCCACAAGTAATGTATGCAAATTCTAGTTCTTCCATGTCATGAACTGAATGTTTGTTGTGCCCCCCAAATTCATATGTTGAAGCCCTAACCCCTAATGCAATACTATTTGGAGATGGGGTTTGGGGGAGGTAATCAGGGTTAACTGAGGTCAGGAGGGTGAGGCCCCCATGATGGGATTAGTGCCCTTATAAGAAGAGACACCAGAGAGCTTGCTTTCTCCTCCACAGGAGCACAGAGAAAATACCATGTGAGGATACAGCTAGAGGGCAACCTTTTGCAAGTTAGGAACTGAATATGCTGACACCTTGCCCTTGGACTTCCCAACCTCTAGAACTGTGAGAAATAAATGTATGTTGGTTGAGCTAGACAATCTATGGTATTTTGTTATAGCAGCCAAGCAGACTAAGACACTCCACAATCTTGTCAACTCTTGGTATTGTCAGTTCTTTTAACCATAGCCATCCTAGTGGATATGTAGGCATATTGCAATGTGCTTTTAGTGTGCTATTCCTCTGGTGACCAGTAACGTAGAAGAACATCTTTTCATGTGCTTATTAGTCATTCTGTGATAAATCTTCTTCTGTGATATAGCTGATCATATATTTTGCTCATTTCTTAATTGGGTTGTCTTTTTATTGAGTCATAAGAGTTGTTTATGCATTCTGCAAACATGTCCTTTTCTCAGTGTTTTGAAAATCTTTCTCCCAGTCTGACCTGCCTTTTGGCATTTCTATCTTTTGAAAAGCAAAAGTTAACCATGAATAAGTCTATTTTACCAATATTTTCTTTTGTGGTTCATGTTTTTTGTGTCTTTTTAAGGAAGTATATGCTTAACCCAATGTCACAAAAATTTCCTAAGTTTTCTTCTAGAAGTTCTGTAGTTTGGGATCTTATATTTAGGTCTATAAAAAATTTTTATTTAAATTTTTGTATATGGTATGAGAAGACTTTTTTTCCCCATATATCACCATGTTTTTCTCCAAGGAATAATCTTAGCATACTTTTCAAAAATCACTTGACCATATAAGTGTGTCTATTTCTCGACTCTATGCTGTTGCTTGATCTACAGGTTTATCATTAGGCCAATACCACACTGTCCTGATTACTACAGTTCTAGAGTAAGTCTTTGAAAAAAGAAAACATTGAGTCCTTCAACTTTGTTCTTCAAAAAATGTTTGGCTATTCTCCATCTTTTTTGCTTTTTTGCATCAATTTTGAAATAATCTTATCAATGTCTTCAAAAAAGCTTTAAAATTTTGATTAGAATTGTTGTTCATCTATAGATCAATTTGGGGAGAACTGTCATCTCAACAATATTGAGTCTTCTAATTGAACATGGTTTCTCTCATTATTTATTGAGATAGTCTTTAATTTCCCTTTTTAATGATTTTTTTCAGTGAACAAGTCTGTCAAATTATCCACTAAACTTAACCCTAAGAATTTTTGATGTTATTGTAAAGAAAGTTGTTTTTCAGATTTCATTTTCTAATTGTTTACTCACTGATTTTTGTATATTGACCGTGTATCCTGGGAGCTTGCTAAATTTATTTATTAGTTCTAGATGCTGACTTGTGGATTCCTTAGGGCTTCCTACATAAATGATCATATCATCTGCAAATAAGGACAACTTTACTTCTTCTTTTCCAATCGTATGTCTTATCTTTCTTGTCTAACTTCACAGCCTAGTACCTCCAGCACAACATAAAACAAAAGTGGTGAGAGTTGACATCCTTGTTCTGTTCCCTCATCTTAGATAGAAAGCAATGAGCCTTTCAACATTGAGTATGATGTTAGCTATCTTATAGATGCCCATAATCATGCTGAAGAAACTCTCTTCTGTTACTTGTTTACTGAGTTTTTATCATGAAAGGATATAAAAGCATTTGTCAAATGCTTTTTCTAAATCCATTTAAACAATCATAAATTTTTTTCCTGAAGAAGAAAATTACAATGGTAAATTACACTGATTAATTTCAGAGTAGAATTTCAGGCTATTAAACCAATCTTGCATTCCCAAGACACATACCACTTGGTCAGGAATCAATTTGCTAATATTTTCTTAAGGATTTTTCAAACTGATGTCCATGAAATTTATGGGCCTATAAGTATGTTTTCTTGTGGTATCTTTGCTTGGTTTAGGAATTAGAGTAATATTAGCCTCATAAAACAAATTGTGAAACATTCTCCTTCTACTTTCTGAGAGTTTGTGTAGGGTTAATACTTTTGGAAGCTTTTTATTATTTAATTTACTTAATTGATACAAAAAACAGCTCAAGTTTTCTATTTCTTCTTAAGTCAATTTCTGTAATATGAGTTTGTCAAAAAGTCTGTCTAGGGGCCTGCCCCATGGCCGATGGCTAACTTCACATGCTACGCTTTGGTGGCCCAGGGTTTCGCCGGTTGGGATCCTGGGCATGGACATGTCCCCATTCATCAGGCCATGCTGAGGCAGCATCCCACACAGCACAACCAGAGGTACTCACAACTAGGATACACAATTATGTACTAGGAGGCTTGGGGGACAAGAGAAAAAAAAAAAGATGATTGGCAACAGATGTTAGCTCAGGTGTCAATCTTTAAAAAAAAAAATCTGTCCATCTCATTTAGTTTGGCAAACTTATTGGCAGAAAACTGCTGATAATATTCTGTTGTTAACCTTTTAATGTCTGAAGGACCTGTAATGATGACCATTCTCTAATTCCTGATATTGAAAGTTTGTGTCTTCTCTGTTTTGTTTTGGGTTTTTTTCCGTTATCAGTGTGGCAAGAAGTTTATCAATTTTGTTCATATTTTATAAGAACCAGTTTGTGGTTTCACCGACTCTTCTATTGGTGTTTTCAATTTGTTTGATTCCTGCTCTTTATTATTTCCTTCCTTCTAGTTACTTTAGTTTTAATTTGCATTTCTTTTTCTGGTTCCTTACGGTGGAAACTTACATCATTAACTTGAGACTTCCTTCTTTTCTACTATAGGTATTTAAAGCTAGATACTTCCATCTAAGCATTGATTTAGCTGCATATCACAACTTTTGATATGTTACATTTTCATTGTCATTCAGTCAAAAATATTTTCTAATTTCTCTTGTGATTTCTTATTTAACTCAATCTTTACTTAGAAGTGTGTTAATTCCCAAACACTTAGGGTTTTCCTTGTTACCTTATTGTTATTGGTTTCTAATTTAATTACACTGTCATCAGAGAATATATTCTGTATGATTTCAATCTTTTAAATGCAGTGGGACATGTTTAATGGCCCAGAATATATGGTATACTGATCAATATACTATGTGCATTTGAAAAGAATATATATCCTACTGTTGTTGGGTGTGTTGTCCCATAAATATCAATTATGTCAAGATGGTTGAAAGTGTTGTTCAAATCTTCTATGTATTTGCTGATTTTCTGTCTACCTATTCTATTAGTTACTGTGTGGTGTTAAACTTTCCAGCTATGATTGAAGTTTTTAATCTTCTCTTGCATTCTGTCAATTACTGCTTCATCTATTTTAAAGCTCTGTTACTAGGCACACACACATTTATGATGAGTTGACCCTTAGATCATTATGAATCCCTCTATCTCTGGTAATATATTTTGTTTTCAAATTTATTTTATCTAATATTAACATAGCTACCGCAGCCTCCTTATGCTTACTGTTTGCATGGCATTGTCTTAATCCATTTGCTCTCAACCTATGTGTAGGGCTTTGTTTTTAATCCACTCTGAAAATCTCTGCCTTTGATTTTGAGTATTTGGTCACATCACATTTAATGTGATTATTGTTTGGGTTTACTTATATCTTCCATTATACATTATCTCTTTTTTGCTCCTTGGTTCCTCCTTTCCTGCCTTTTCTGATTATATGAATTTTTTCTTTATCTTTTGAATTCTAACAATTTTCCTATTGGCAAAAGAGTTAAAGTTCTTTGTATTATTCTTATTGTTGTCCTATGGATTATAATATACTTTCTGGATATTTCACAGTCCATTTACTGTTAACAAGGTACTGCTTTACATAAAATACAGAAATCTTGCCATCTTGTAGGTCCATATTCTCCCACATACCTTGTTATTGTGCTTATATGTACTACATTTACATAGATTATGAACCACAGAAAATAATGTTATGATTTCAGTTTTAAAGACCTATATGGTTTGTAACAAAATTAAGTGGAAAAAGAAAAAAAATAATCTTTTGCATTTCCTCAAGTAGTTTCCATTACCAGTACTATTCATTCTTTTCTGAGGATTCATGTTTTCATCTGGTATCATTTTCCTTCAGTCTGAAAACTTCCTTTTGCATTTCTTATATTACATGTCTGTTGGTGTCAAATTCTCTTAGTTTTTTTTCTTTTTTTACCCAAAAATGTCTTAATGTCACCTTCATTCTTGAATGGTGTTTTTGCTGGATATAAAATTCTGGATAGACTTTTTTTTCTTCTCTTTCAGTATCTTAAAGGTGCAACTCTCTTCTAGTTTCCAGTTTCTCATGAGAAGTCAGCTGTCAATCAGATCACTGGTCCCTCTTATGTAGTAAGTCTATTGCAGTTTTAAGACAGTTTCATCATTAGGTACCCCACTGTATGTTTCTTTGTGCTTATTCTGCTTGTTGTTTGTTTAGCATCTTCTATCTGCAAATTTTTGGTCAATGTTTCTTCAAATATTTTTTCTACCTCATTCTCTTTCTCTTGTCTCCATCTGGGTATTCCAATCACATGTATGTTTGACCATTTGATGTAACTTAACATGTCCCTAAGACTTTAATCATTTTTGTTTTCCAATCTTTTTTCTCTATGTTCTTCATTTTGAATAATTTCTATACATTTATCTCCAAGTTCACATATTATTTCCTCTGTCACATCAATTTGACTGTTAAGCACACTCAGTAATTTTTTTAATTGCTGAAATTGTATTTTTCAGTTCTAGGATTTCCCTTTGGTTTTTTTATTACTGTTTCCACTAAAACTTCCTATTTCTCTACTGAGATGTTCATGTATTTAAAACATGTTTTGTTTTACTTTATTGAACATAGTTATAATAGTCCATTTAAAATCCTTATCCATTAGTTCCAACATCCTGGGGTCAGACTAGATTGATTTTCCTTTTACTTAGAAGTATATTCTACTTTTTTGGTTCTATGTATATTGGGTAAAGTTGGATGGCATCATCAATTTGATTCTGGATACTCTGGATTCTGTTATTTTTCTCCAGTGAATATTGTTTCCTTTGTTTTCAGTATGTAATTTTCTTGGCTGGGCTTAAACTACAAACTCTCTCTTATGCAGGAGCTTTGGTCTCTGTTCAGATCTTTTTTCTTTGGCTGGCTGCAGTCAGTCTGTTCCACACAAACATGGTTCATGGGTTAATCAGAGATGGGGGTAGACAGAATTTAGGGATACCCTTTCTGGGTCTTTCCCTTCTGAACTTCCTCTCACTCTTTTCAGTGTTCCCAGTTTCCTGGTTTCACTTTTCTGGTTCCCCAATCCATAAATACTGCAGGTTTTCCTATGCTTGCCTCCACTTGTCTGCCACATGGAATACACTTAGTCCTGGGTTAAAGGCCATGGAGATGGAATTTATTTTTGTAGCTTTCCTTTCCCCAACCTGCATGCTAGCATGAACTCCCCACTACAGTCTATATGCTTCTGATCACTCTCCAATATCTTCAGGTAGCTGTCTTTGATAGAATACCCAGGTTGTATCATTGTTTTCTGCAGGGAGTTTCATCCAGTAAAGTCATAGTCCATCATACCAAGAAGCAGAAGTTAATTCATTCTTAAAAGTTTAGATATTGAATCTCAGTTTCATTAATGAAAGGTAACTTTAAATAAGGCTTACAAACTGTTGTCAAGTAAGAAGCCTCATAAGATTTACTTGGCTAAGAAATAATTAGGACATCAATCCACATGTCCTAAGAACCTACTATGTGCTTACTACCGTGTTAAGGTAAACTACAGAATGATTTTCGTAAGAGAATGGGAACAGAAAGGATCAAGGAAAACATAACTGAAGAGGTGAATGGTAAAAGGCTGGGGGCAAGGCAAGATAAAGAAATATTACAAGTAACATTATTATAATACAATCAGATGGACTAGATACATAATAGAGTGTGATGTATATAATATAACCTAGCAATATAACCAGTTCAGTGAAGAGCAGAAGCTTCTGGAGGAATTAGTATGAACATGAGGAATCCTTTAGCCTAATGCATACACTGTGTCCCCCCAGCCAATGACTTTCTAGAAAAGGGAAACAGATATTTATTCTTCCCTGAGCAGTATCCATCTAAATTCACTCATGTGAATTTCACTCACAAGTGTGTTTCTTCTGGGAGAGAAGCAGGAGCAACCATGTACCCTGTTCTTCCCATTCTACCCATTACTTGACTCCCTTTCCTGTCCTACCACCTAAGACTCAACAGGGCAATTTGGAGTCTTTATTTATTTATTTGTTTGAATATGGAAACTTCTAGGATTTCTAATGAGCTTGAAAAGCTTATTTTCTTAGGAAATTAAAAGCTAACTCTTCAATCTTATGCTTGCATATGTTTATTTATGCCCTTTATTTAGACTGTCTTGTTCCAAAAGGGATTTATGTAGCTAACTAAGAAGAGTATAACCTTGTAAGATTTTAAAAAACAAAAACTTTAAATGACATAAAAATTAGCTAAGGAAAATATGGGTAGAAAGTAAGAGAGTGTTTGTTTATTTTTAACAATTTGTACAGAAAACCCCTTTTTACAGAAATTCAAAGTCTTCATTTTGCTTTAAATAGTGTTTCTTTCAGTCTTGCAGGATCAAAAATAGTATGGTCCAAATTATAAGTTCTATTTGAAGATGTGCATATTTTCAATATTTACATGGTACCTAAAAGCTAATATTACTAAGAATAATCTAATAATAAGAAAATCTTTCTTAAAAAGTGTAAGAGGCAGAGTAAATGCTACATTTACTCATTCATACTCACTCACACGCAGATTTTGTATTGGTTCATAAAACAAACTGCTTCTAACGTGACATATGGGTAGACACTCAGGTTAAGGACAGAAACTCTTATAACTGATACTAATTGTTTAAATACAATGAAATAGCTGTTACTGAGTCTTACAGGATTGAAAATACTTTTAATATAAAATAAGAGATCAATGTGCTCTTTAAAACATAAGAGATTTTAAATGAAATATGCAGCATATTTTACAATAAGCATCTATCTATACTTTCCTAAATTTCTCAGGTTCTAGTGAACCCCACTGTAAACAAAACTGTGCCAGTATATAAGTAGCTGCATTTAGTTCCCAAAAGTTTCCGAAGGACCTATTTGAACACACCTTATTAATAATATGGTCCAGAACTGTTCTATCCAATATGATAGTGAGTGGCCATGTGTGACTATTTATATTTAAAGATAAATGAGCTAAAATTAAATACAATTAAAAATTCAGTTCCCAGTCACACTAGTCACATTTCAAGTGCTCAGTAGCCTCATGTGGCTACTGGCTACCATATTGGGCAGTGCAAACACAGAACATTTCCTTTACTGCAAAATTTCTCTCAGACAGCACTGGTCTAGCAGCATTGCCCAGAAGACAGAGTAAGGTTCATCCAGAAGACTGAAAGATGCCAACAATTAGCTAAAACTCTAGAATGTCTTTCTTCTTTAATATTTATTTAGTTTCCAAACTCAGAGGAACAAATTAGTACATATTTTATAGCAACATAAATTCTGCAGCAATACTTTGATTAGATTAGTATTCTTTTCTAAGGAACACTTTGTAAAATTAAGAACACAGGAAATTCAGATCCCATATTAAAAGCTCATGTCTTTGATATACTTGTAATCACAGCAAGGATATGAACATTTATATGATGACTATAATTATCCATTAAACTTCACATGTTTAAAAAAATAACATATAAAAAGTTAGTATTATGATATACTCATAGGACCCAGCAGTATGCTTTTACACAGAAAACTGTCAAATATCCAGGTGAATTGCACAATAATTCCCAAATATAGGATCAGTTACCTGCCTAATATTGTGTTGTTCTCCTTAGGAGTAGAAAAAGATAAACTCAATAAGAGCTTTGGAAAGACAAAAAGGAGGTGCAGGAAACATTAATTCTGTGGCAGGCAGATGGTTCAGTTCAAAGATTTTCAATTATTTTAATAAATATTTGCCATTATCTTCTGAATGTAGTAGTGTGCTAAGGTTGTTAGCCAATTAGTACACAGTAAATGAGACATATTATTTAATAATTACACACTGGGCCAGATTTAAACAAGGCAACCTGTACATTTTTCATTGCCAAAATATGTGAAGGTTAGAAACAGATGCTGCCCTTTATCTGCCAAAAATTTGAATAACATACAATATGTTTATCATAACAAAGCTTACAATTAATATATAAATAAGGCAATTAGGTAGAGAGAAAGCTGGTATCAATAATTTTGTTGGATTTTTGATGGATAATTTTCAAAATAATGTTTTTGTGTATTCTATACAGATAGAATGAACATTACTTTACATTTAAAAAAATAATAAATTTTTAAAAGAAACAGACTTTCCCCCAGGTGCTGGACTTACTGAATCATTCCGACCAAAAAAGGTATATATTGCATACAAGTAATAATCAAATAGCTGAGACATGAAATGGATAACATCAAAGGCAATTGGCTTAAGAATGTTCATCATCTGCATATATTTACCTGAAAAGAAAAAGAAATAAAAAATTAAGTAGAACAAAATTAAAATCTGTTAGTCTATTATTACAGAGACAATAAAAATATAATAAAAATGAAATATTACATTCCTTAGTGACGTTTCAAATACTCAATAGTCATTTGTGGCTAGTGGCTCCTGTATTTGACAGCACAGATACAGAACAATTACACCACCTTGGAAAGTACTATTGGACAGCACTGATGGATAAATAATAACTACAAAGACATTTTTATATGATTTTATATTTTACTGTTTGTCAAATATTCACAGAACTTCTATATTCTTCTACAAATGACACTGTACAAATACACAACACAGTTCCTCATTCTTGCAGATTCTATTTAAAATAATTCCTTCAAAAATGTTTAGGTATATATACGATTTGACTCATGTGGAAGATAAACAAACTTACAGACAAAGAGAACAACTTAGTGGTTACCAGGGGGAAGAAGGGGTGGGTGGGCACAAGGGGTGCAGGGGCACATTTATATGGTGTTTGACAAATATTAATGCACAACCAAAATTTCACAATGTTATAAACTATTTAGACCACAATAAAAAAATTTTTTAAAAAATTAAAACTCAAAAGGGGTAACTACGCACATGTGTATGATGATGGATGGTAGTTAGTCTTTGGGTGGTGAACATGATATAATCTACACAGAAATTGAAATATAACAATGTACATCTGAAATTTATATAGTGTTATAAACCAATTGTTACCTTAATAAAAGAAAAAGAAAAGAAATTTTTAAAAAATTAAATAAAGGAAGAGAAGGGCAGTTACAAAAGCCAGGTCATTCAAGTGGGAATAGTGGTTGAACATGCCTGGCAACAGCCTTCTCTTACTCCACTTGGCCCAAAACAAATATTCTCTGACATTCACATTTATATTTCATAAATGATTTTAAAAAAATTCTGGGATTGCCAAGTGTATTAGACAGAATTCTTTGTCTCAATTAAAAAAAAACCCTAAACTTAAGGAGACTTAAGCCAAAAATAAAAATAAAAAAGGCGGAAAAAAAAATGTTTAGGCATAATAAAACAAAAGATAACATACTTGAGAAAAAGTAGGGTTGTTTTCTTTTATAAGCTTATACACACAGAGCAGAAATGAAAAGGCAAGAAGAAAAAGGACACATGGAAGGCACTTCCCACTCCCCTGAATCCCAGCCCTGTGAAATCTGTGTCAGAGGCCAAGAACATTTCTTTATCACTATATCACGCAAGAGCTCAATACTCTCAAAGTGCCAAGAAAATATCCTCCTCATTCCTTCCTTTGGGAGATGCCAATATGCCTTTCTCTTTCCTCTAAACATATGATACAATTACAGAAAACATTTAAAAACCGAAACTTCTGCATTTATAAACTTGTTAATATATTTGAAGGGTGCATGGGAGGTGGGCTGAATCAAATAATAAATAACAAGTCTCCCACTGTGTTTCTTTTTTACGGGAAATAATAGGGGAAAAAGTATATCTATAAAAAAATGTTCTTCTGCAGAAGATGTTAAAACAGGCTATTTGCTTAATTTCCACATGAGCAAATAATTCAGGTGCTGGCTCGACTTAATTTAAGCGCTAAAAATTTTAAATTGACAGTATTGAAGACCCCATGACTCAAGAGAAAACACATTAACTGCAGGAGAAAAAAAATGACAAATTTACTCTAATGGAAATGTCTACTACAGAAACCATTTCTTTATCATCGAAGAACTCAGTACATCTGTCTTAATTTAAATGAGAGATGATTCTAAATAACAGTCAGATGGCCAGACACATCCATCAAACAACTAACGCATCCATCAAACAACTAACACATCAAACACACACACATCCATCAAAAAACTAAAAACCATTCAACTTAGATTCTATTCCTACTCCTATTTACAAGTCTTTTGTTTCAGAATCATCTTTTCTAATCATTTCACACAGACATTTATTTTTAAAAAATCACAACCGAAAAATATTTGAAAAATATGCTCCTAGAACATGCTAGACCACTACACAGATATTTCATCAACTACATAGTTAAACTGCAACTATTAACACACAAAATAGTGTGACACTGTGAAGAAAAAAATTTAAAAATATATATATTCATTACTTTAAACTCTAAAAGGAAAAAGAGAAATGAATATGTAGAATAAGATAGAACACAGATATCTGGGTTGATACACATCCAGAATACAAAGCTCCTCTCCATTCCTAATAATAAGATTAACCATTGTTCATATAATTAATCTTAAATAAAAATATAAAAATGAATTATTAACAGGCAAAAGCTATTTTAAATGTGCATTCAAAAGGAAAAAATACTAGATGTCCCCTTACCACTCTGAAAAAAGAAATTTTAAACATAATTATATTTATTCATTCAATACATTCAAAAAACACTTTTTGAAGGCTTACTGTGCTCTTGGTCTTGCATTAAGACAAGAATCACAGGGGCCAGCCTGGTGGCACAGGGGTTAAGTGCGCACGTTCTGCTTCGGCTGCCTGGGGTTCACCAGTTCGGATCCTGGGTGCAGACATGGCACCGCTTGGCAGGCCATGCTGTGGCAGGCATCCCACATATAAAGTAGAGGAAGATGGGCACAGATGTTAGCTCAGGGCCAGTCTTCCTCAGCAAAAAGAGGAGGTTTGGCAGCAGATGTTAACTAAGGGCTAGTCTTCCTCAAAAAGAAGAAAGGAATCACAGAGTCCCTGCTCTCATACTTTAAAGAATTATACATGGAAGGCAACCATCAATAAGCAGGCTGCCAGTATATTAAAATGTATAAGAGTGAGAACTCTGTCTTTCCAATTCAAAAGGGCAGAGTATGCCTTTAGTGGCCTGAGGAGGCTTATGTATTTCCTCAGATTTACTGAATTAACAGAGAATTTTACAACATATTAAGCCTGTATCTATGAAGAGAAGAGTGTGAGGAGGTAAAGGCAGGTAGGTATGATCACCAGAAAATGAGAAATCTCAAAAAATTTCTAGATCAGGAGTTGGCAAACCTTTCCCGTACAGGACCAAAGAGCAGATGCCCTTAGGTTTTGCACGCCATACAGTCCCTGCTGCAACTCCTCAGCTCTGCTGGTCTCTGTCTCAACTACTCTGTCTTCCTAACACAAACACAGCCATCGACAATATGGAAACAAAGGAGAGTGGCTGTATTCAAATAAAACTTCATTTACAAAAACAGGTAGCCAGACAGATTTGGCCTGCAGGCTATAGTTCCCTAACCCCTGTACTACATGACAGACAGCAAATGGGAGCAGGTTGATAGAAAAATGCAAAGTCAATAAACCATAAGAGGACACAAAGGAGGTGGAAGCTATTCCAGAGATGGTGACTGCTTAGAATCAGCAGGTATAGCAAGAGAGCAGGAGCGAGAAATGGGGCCGGAAAATAATGGATTAATTGAAGGTCCACATATGGGACAAACTGTACCAGTCCGCATGCCCCTCTCTATCACTATCCCTCGGCAGCAGTTAGATTATTGGCTACCAGAATTTTCCTGCAGACAAAAACATAAGAAAATAAAAACCCTTAGGACTCCTCTCTAAAAAAAACAGTAAACAAACTGAACAAATAATTGAGCAAACTTAAAACATAGTTAGAAAAGTAAGGCTTCTCGTGCAGATGTCAGCACCCCAGATTAAAATCGACCTCATTCTGGGAATTCCAGTAAATTCACTCAGCCCTGCCCTACTCTATACAAAGTTCCCAGTCAGGATTTCCACTGAGGAGAAAGAGCCAGCTCGAACACAGTTCTAATTAGTCACTAGGGGACACCCACAACAGCTATATAGGCTTTTTATTTTAGATATGAATAAATAATAAAAAATCACCAAGTCCATGAGGAAAACTCAGAGAGTGGAACCAAAAAGAAAAGCTGATCCAGAGGAAATAGAATAATTCAAGCAAAAGAATAGAAATATATAATTAGGTAAAGCCCTATAACAGGAGAATACAGGGGAAAAGAGAATAGGGAAGGGCTTGTAAGATTAAAAATATGATTTTTAAAATAAAAAATTAAATAAAAGAAATGGGAAAAAGGAAGTGTTCCAGAAGGTGCTGCAAAACGACAAGAATATGGAAACCATTAGAGAAAATATGAAAGACATTAAGGTCCAATCTAAGAGACTAAACATTTGAGTAACAGGAAATCAAAGAAAAAGAGAATAGAGAAAATGGGGAGTTGAAAATCATCAAAGAAATAGTGGCATCAGTCACAGCTGTACACAAACCTTCAGATTGAAGGGGTCACGAATTACCAAACATACAACGAAAAAGAACTCACACCTAGACTCTCGCATCAACAGAGAGTTCCGAAACATCAAGGAAAAATAAACTAAAAGCTTCCAGAGAGAGAGAAAGGAAATTCACCTACAATAAAATGAATAGAATATTAGAGGTTTCCATTTGCAAAGGAAAAATAATTTTTAATCTACAATTCTATGCATGGCTAAATTGTCCTTCAGTG
Source organism: Equus asinus (assembly GCF_041296235.1). Classification (NCBI taxonomy): domain Eukaryota; kingdom Metazoa; phylum Chordata; class Mammalia; order Perissodactyla; family Equidae; genus Equus; species Equus asinus. The sequence goes on along the minus strand of NC_091790.1, from coordinate 136,673,848 downwards.
AAAGGGCAGAATAAAGACATATTCAGACTGACAAGAATTCAAAACATTTACCTCTCATCACCTTTTCTGGGAAATTACAACTAGAGGAAAGACAAATGGAAACTGACCACAAAATTGCCTTCATGCTGGTGGCAGGAACAGTGGGCTGGGAGACTGCTGCTTTTCATCACAAGCTCTTCTTTACTACGTAATGTGTTACTGTGAGATGTTACTACCTTGATAAAAATATAAAAGCATGGCTCTGAAGTTAGCCTGCCTAGTTTAAAACATGTAGTCCAGACGCACTCTGCCCACCCCTTCCTCCCTTCTAGAGTTCCCTACAAAGGGCCAAGCGAGGGGAGTGGGCACACTTTGTGAACACCAAGGAAGGTTATCTAATACACAGCCCAGATGACCACAAAAGTGTCTCTTCCCAAATTATCAACTGTGAGAAGTTCCTATTCCTGTGTCCAGCTTATACTATATAACCTCTGAACAGAACTTTGAACAGAAATAAGAATTAATGTTCCTCCAGAGCACTTAGGCAAGAAAAAGAAATAAAAGGCACCCAAATTAGAAAGAAAGAAGTAAAACTATCACTATTTACAGATAACTGATACTATATATAGAAAATCCTAAGGATTCCACCAAAAACCTATTAGAACTAATAAATGAATTCAGTAAAGTTGGAGGATACAAAATTAACACACAGAAGTCAGTTGCATTGCCATACACTAATAATGAGCTATCAAAAAGAAAAATTAAGAAAACAATTCCATGTATAATTACATCAGAAAGAATACAGTATCTAGGAATAAATTTAACCAAGGAGGTGAAAGACCTGTACTCTGAAAACTATAAGACATTGATGGAAAAAACTGAAGACAACAGAAATAAATAGAAAGATATACTGTGATTATGGATTGGAAGAATTAATACCATTAAAATATCCATACTACCCAAAGCAATCTACAGATTGATTCAATGCAATCCCCATCAAAATACCAATGGTATTTTTCACAGAACTAGAATAAAGAATTTACAATTGTATGGAACCACAAAAGACCCCAAATAGCCAAAGCAATCTTGAGACAGAAGAACAAGGCTAGAGGTATCATGCTCCCTGATTTCAAACTATAATACAAAGCTATAATAATCAAAACAGTATGGCACTGGCACAAAAACAGACATACAGCTCAATGGAATAAAATACAGAGCCCAGAAATAAACCCATACAGACATGGTCAATTAATCTATGACAAAGGAGGCAGGAATATACAAGGGGAAAAGAATAGTCTCTTCAATAAATGGTGTTGAGGGGTTGGCCTGGTGGTGTAGTGGTTAAGTTTGCATGCTCCACTTTGGCAGCCCAGGGTTCATGGGTTCGGATCCCGGGTGTGGACCTACACACCACTCATCAAGCCATGCTGTGGAGGCATCCCACATACGAAGTGGAGGAAGACTGGCACAGACGTTAGCTCAGGGAGAATCTTCCTCACCAAAAAATAAATAAATAAATAAATAAATGGTGTTGGGAAAACTGGACAGCTACATGCAAAAGAATGAAACTGGACCACTATCTAACACCACACACAAAAATAAATTCAAAATGAATTAAAGATCTGAATATAAGACCTGAAATTATAAGAATCTTAGAAGAAAACATAGGCAGTCTGTTTTTTGACATCAGTCCTAGCAATATTTTTTGGGGCCAGTATCCTCAGACAAAGTTAACAAAAGCAAAAATAAACAAATGAGATTATATCAAACTAAAAATAAAAAGCTTTGCATAGCTAAGGAAACCATCAACAAAATAAAAAGGCAACCTATTGAATGGGAGAAGATATTTGCAAATCATACATCTGATAAGGGGTTAATATCTAAAATATGAAGAACTTAGACAACTTAATATCAAAAAAAACCCCAAAAAACCCAATTAAAAAATGGACAGAAGAATTCAAAAGACATTCTTTCAAAGAAAATATACAGATGGGCAACAGACACATGAAAAGATGCTCAACATCACTAATCATCAGGGAAATGCAAATCAAAACCACAATGAGATATCACCTCACACATGTCAGAATGACTATAGGATCAAAAGGACAACAAATAAATATTGGCAAAGATGTGGAGAAAAGGGGACCCTCAAACACTTTTGCTGGGAATGTAAATTGGTGCAGCCACTATAGAAAACAGTAGGGAGGTTTCTCACAAAATTAAAAATACAACTACCGTATGATCCAGTAATTTCCACTGCTGGCTATTTATCTAAGAAAAAAAACACTAATTCAAAGAGACAGATGTACCACTTTGTTCACTGCAGTGTTATTTACAATAGTCAAGATATGGAAGCAATCTAAGCATCCATCAATAGATGAATAGATAAAGAAGATGTGGTGTGTGTGAGTGTATATATCTGTGTGTGTCTACATATACACACACAATGGAACATTACTCAACCATAAAAAAGAACAAAATCTTGACATTTGCAACAACATGGAGGGAACTAGATGGTATTATGATGAGTGAAATAAATCAGATAGAGAAAGACAAATACCATATGATTTCCTTTATATGTGAATTCTAAAAAAACAAAACAAACGAACAAACAAAACAGAAACAGACTCACAGATACAGGAAACAAACTGGTAGTTACCAGAGCAGGGAGGGGTTGAGGATGGGTGAAATAGGTGATGGGGATTAGGATGTACAAACTTCCAGTTATAAAATTAAATAGTCAAGGGGATGCTAATGTACAGCATAAGGAATAGAGTCAATAATAACATATTAACTTTGTATGGTGACAGACGGTAACTAGACTTATCATGGTGATCATTTTGTAATGTAATATAAATATCAAATCACTATAATATACACTTGAAACTAACAGGATATTGTATGTCAATTATACTTCAATTAAAAAAAAGAATTGATGTCCCTGATTTCCTCCACCAGCTGTGAAGCATGAAAGTTAAGAGCTTACTGGTTCTAGGATCAGATAACCCGAGTTCCACCACTTACCAGCTATGTGACATAGGCAATAATATCTGGGCTTCAGTTATTTGGTGTGCAAAAAGGGTACTGTGAAGAATTCATGAGAAATGCATGTGAATTGTTTACACGGCATATAATAAGCAAGCAAGAAATTTTAGTTATTGCTATTACTTTAAGATAATTATAGTTATGATGAATGCTCTAAGGGAGAAGCATAGTGTGTTATGTGAAGGGAACCTAACCTAATTTGGAGTTGAGAAAAAGCTACACAAGGGAAGCGCTGTTGAAACTCTCTCAACCTAAATCTAGACCATGAGTCCTTCATACTCATGGGGAAGGGACACAGAGAGACTGGCAAAGAAACCAACCGAGTAGCAGCAGGGACAAGGACTACAACCAAGAGGAAGAACAGTGGGCCTGCCTCACCCAGAGACACAGAGAGAGGAGTGGGATGACCAAATGAAAGGTGGCCCAGGGCAATTCAATCAGTGAGCCACAACCCGCAGAGGAGGGAATACAAGGGCAAAGAGAAGGTACTGGAAGTGTGTCTGGGGGAAGGATTTCTTCCGTTGTGGATTACGACAAGAGAGGAGGAAAATCTTTCTCCAATATTCAAAAACTTTCCTGCTATTAAAACAGGCAATTCAAAGGTAGTTTGTTTTTGTTTATTTTAATTTTATTGAGGTCACATTGGTTTATAACATTATGTAAATTTCAGGTGTACATCATATTTCAGCTTCTGTATAGACCGCGTCATGTTCACCACCAAAGTGTAATTTGCATCCGTCACAATACATATGTGTCCCTTTACCCCTTTCGCCCTCTCCCCTCCCATTTCCCCTCTGGTAACCACCAATCTGCTCTCTGTATCTACGGGTTTCTTAGTTTATCTGTTTTAAACACATACAGAGTACATTTCAATTAGGACAATATAGAAAGGAACCAATGGTTCTCAATGTTTGGTCCCTGGATCAGCAGCATAAACATCCCCTAGAAACTTGTTAAAGATGCACATTCTCAGGTTACATCCCAGATCCACTGAATTAGATACTGTGAGGGTAGAGTTCAACAATTTGTGTTTGAACAAGCCCTCCAGCTGATTCTGACGCAAGCTAAAATTTAAGAATCATTGGCTTAGATCACCGTAAAAGACCAATAAAGCATGGCCTTCCTTCTTGACAGGCTTTTATCCCTTGGTTTACAAGATATCCTCTTTACCTCCTAATTTATTTTCCTGCCTCCCTACCATTCATTCATCACCTCCTTCCCTGGCTTCTCTTCCTGTCCTCCCTCCAACGTACCTCCATGCCCCCTTAGTGTATCCCATGGATGTGGATACTTTTGGATTCTCTATGAACCCAAAAGGTTAAGAGCCTCTGCCAAGATAAGCTCATCTACTACCAGGGTTTAACTACATTTTATACCAATGACTCCAAGTATGTATCCTGACCATGTTTATTCCCCTGATCTCCAAATCCAACTATCCAAATATCTATAGACTATTTCTATTTAAATGTCTCACAGGTACCTCCACATGTCCCAAACCAAACCTATCATCAAATCTGGTCTTCCTCTCTTCTTTTCTATTTCTGTTGTGGCATTATAACTGGTCAATCACACAAATCTAAAACTTAAGAATGATCTTTCAAAACTAGTTCACCAATCCTGTCTATTGTATTTCCAAAATCTCTCCTATCTGTCTTCGCCTCTCTATTACAATGAGCATTGCTTTAAACAGACCCAAGTCCTCATCATCTCTTGCCTGGGAGACTTCAATAGCCTCTTATATAGCCTTTGACCTATCCCAGCTTCCCCTTTACTCTCAGTCAATCCATAATTCACACTGTAGCCAGAGTAATCTTTTTCAAAAAACAGATCTGCTTGTTTCTCTCCTGTTTAAAACCCTTAATAAGTTCACATCCAAGCTCCAACGGACACGACAGTCACACGATGCAGAACCCATTTGGGTTAATGATGGACCACACATAGGACAGAAGTCCCATAAGATTAGTACCATATAACCTAGGTGTGTAGTAGGCTTTACCATCTAGATTTGTCTTAGTATACTCTATGGTGTTTGAACAACAAAATAGTTGTATGCCACATTTCTCAGAACATATCTCTGTTGTTAAGCAATGTATGACTGCATATAAGGCCCTTTGAAATCCAGTTCTTGCACACCTTTATTGCCACATCTCTCCTGCTTCAACTTCCCAGCATGCTTTTTATATGTAGCAAATTAAACAGCTGTGTTCTCTGAATATACCATGTCTTGCACACGTTGTTCTTTGCACTCTGGTCAGAGTGCCTTTACCATCTTCTTCATCTACGAGAATCAATTCATCTTTCAAAATCAGCTAAGGTGTCAGTCTTCTATTGAGTCAGCTCTTTTATTTGCTACCCCAAAAATAATCATTTTTCTTTCTGCCTCTTTTCTGCTTTTTGATGTTTACAACACTACAATATAAATTTTTTTCTTTTGTATGTTATTTCCCACATTAGGCTCCTTAACTACACAGACTATGCCCTCTGCATGACTACCTTTCCAAGAGGTAGCACAGTGCCTGGAATAAAGTAGCAGCAAAAAAAAAACAAATCTGGTGGATTGAAAATGAATGAATACAATACATCTGGCACAAAAACAATAATTTCCTTAATGTAGAAATTAAAACATATAATTTCCTTATTAGAAAAAAATGGGCAATGAATATGAATAAACAGTTCACAAACAGAAAGATGTTTTAATATCTTTATATTAAAATATGCTTAAACTCACTCATAATTAAATACATTTTGAATGAGATGCCATTTTTAACCCAGCAGACTGGCAAGCATCTGAAGCTGGATGACACAGTGTTGCTGATCAGGAGAGAGGGAAAAGAGATACTTCCATAAACTGTTGGGTGAATTAACAGAACCTCTGTAGTAAGTTCTTTAGCAACTTCTTTGGTAAACTGAGAATGTCCATCAAAACTGAAAATTTACACACTCTTTGATCCAGGATGAGGAAACATTTGTAGGAATTTGCCCTACAGTTGTATTTGTATATGGACAAAGATATTTCTTCAAAGATATTTGCTGTGGCATTGTTTGAAGCATCAAATGGCTTAAACAACCTAAATGTTAAAAAATAGAGGACTTATAAAACAAATTGTGGTACCTATATATAATAGGATCACTAAAAAGAATGAGATCTAAACACACTAGGATATGCAATATCTTGATATTTTAAGTGTAACCTTAAGATAGTTGAAGTCAAATAAGCCAGAAGAACAACACCATAGATAACGTGATCCAATTTTTGAAACAAACAAAAACAATAAAAAGCAGAAGAGAGGAGATTCACATACTAAATATATTTGTAAAAGCACATTAATATTTCTAAAAGACAAAAGGAGAAACTAAGTAGTTTTCTCTGAGGAAGGAGACTTGGAGGTCGGGGGCTCTGTTTATACCTTGGGGTATTTTAATTTTTAACCACTTTCATGCACTACTTTTTCAATTTAAAACACTCCATGGCAACATAAGAAGACTCTGAACTCACCTCCTCCCAAGGACACAATAAATTTACAACTATTCTTGGAATAATTACCCCTGAGAGAGAACTGAAAATTGGATAAAAAGAACCCCCAAAACAAGGGACAGTGATGACTGAAGTGGAAGAGGCAGAAATTCCTTTCTAGAAATGAAAAAGCCACATTCTAGCCATGGTGCATGGCAACAGGAAACAGTGTTAAGGTACAAAGCATTCCCTGAAGGAGTGGGGGATCTGAGCAGGAGAGCTTTGCCAGAATAAGCAGCTTTTGCACTCAGCACAACTGAGATAAGCGTCATAATACCTGGCCTTGCTGGCTATTAATAACAACAGGGATTAACCCCAGAAAAGTTCATGAATATAAGGGAAAGCAAAAGCCTGCTCCTAAGGGGCTCATACACAAATTCCCCCATTTCAGAAAGCAACCTAAAATCACCAGAAAGAAAGGTGCACAGTCCTTTGGTGAAAAAAGACTCTGGGTGCACCTCGGTGAAAGGCAAGACTTCCCCAGGTTGGGACCACCACCCTATGGACTGAGACACTGGCAACAGCCATTATTGTGACCTAGTACAGGCATGCTGATGCAGATGCTGGCAGACACCACTGGAGTTCTGCTCCTGGCCTGGTAGCACAAGGGTCTGCCCCACCCACTAGAGCACCAATTTAAGCCCGCCCTAGGGAATGGTCCCACCCAACAGCAAGAACTTGAGGAACTTGCAGGCTTGCATAGGTGGAATGTGTGGGACCTCTGCAGTGGAGTGAGTGGGTCTGCCTCTGCAGTACAGGGTGTGCATGAGGGGTGGGCCTGCATTGGCAGAGTGTGTGGGGCCTCTGAAGCAGGGCGAGTGGATCCACTTCTAGTGGGTCAAGGCATGCACATGGGGCAAGGCTGCATTGATGGGGTCTGTGGGCCTGCAGGCAGTGGGGCTTGTCAACTGCAGCAGACCTGTGCTTCTAAAATAGCCACATAGGGAATCAGCTCCACCTTCCAACGCCTGAAACAATTGTGTGCTGCTACACCTGGACACCTGGGGCTGTCCCCTCCCAGCTGCACTACTAGAGAAGTGACAATAGCCTTGCAAGCCAAAGGCCTATAGCAATTCTAAGCCCCTGAGCCTAGCAACTAGCTGCACTGGGGGTCTACTCACTTAACAGAAAAACTGCAACAGGAATGTGCTATGAGACCTTGCAGCCAACTGTGCTAGGGCTCCCATGCCTGATAAAGTGACTGAAGGGACCACAGCAGCTATATGCAGCTGAGCATTACAAACAGCTGGCCAGGGGGACAGCCTAGCCTCCCCATGCACCTCCAGCAAGAGCAACCTGGCCACAAAAGGACACATGTAGCGCAAAGAGAGGACACACCAGGAACATTTGGAACTGATGACAAGAGGGAAGTACACTGCTGGGCCTCATAAGGCCTCTCTTACATAAGGACACCCTCTAAGATCTGAAGACGTAGTTGATCTACCTAATACATAGATATAAGCATAGAAAAAGAGGCAAAATGAGACAAAAGAATATGCTCCAAGTAAGGGAACAGGACAAATCCTCAGAAAAACAACTAAATAAAAGGGAAATAAACAACCTGCCTAACAAAGAGTATAAACTAACAGTCCTATGGATGCTCACTAATCTTGGGAGAAGAATGGATGAATTGAGTGAGAACTTGAACAAAGAATTGAAAAATATAAAAAGAAACCAATCAGAAATGAAGAATACAATAATAGAAATGAAAAATTCACTAGAAGGAATCAGTAGCAGAGTAGATGATACAGAAGAATGGATCAGTGAGCTGGATGAAAGACTAAAAGAAATCACCCAAGCTGAACAGATACAAGAAAAAAGAGTTAAAAAGAAGAAGGACGACGGGGCTGGCCCCATGGCCGAGTGGTTAAGTTCGCGCGCTCTGCTGCAGGCGGCCCAGTGTTTCGTTGGTTCGAATCCTGGGCGCGGACATGGCACTGCTCATCAGACCACGCTGAGGCGGCGTCCCACATGCCACAACTAGAAGAACCCACAACGAAGAATATACAACTATGTACCAGGGGGCTTTGGGGAGAAAAAGGAAAAAATAAAATCTTTAAAAAAAAAAAAAAAGAAGAAGAAGGACGGGGCCAGCCCAGTGGCGCAGTGGTTAAATTTGCACATTCTGCTTCTCAGCAGCCTGGGTTTCACCGGTTCGGATCCTGGGTGCTGACATGGCACCGCTTGGCAAAAGCCATGCTGTGGAAGGCATCCCACGTATAAAGTAAAGGAAGACGGTCATGGATGTTAGCTCAGGGCCAGTCTTCCTCAGCAAAAAGAGGAAGATTAGCAGTAGTTAGCTCAGGGCTAATCTTCCTCAAAAAACAAAAATAATAATAATAAAAAATTTTTTTTTAATTTACAAAAAGCTAAACTTAAAAAAAAAAGAACAAGGACAGTCTAAGACTTCTGGAGAACATCAGGCACACTAATATTTGTATTATAGGTGCCCCAGAAGGAGAAGGGAGAGACAAAAGGGCAGAAAATCTATTCGAAGAAATAATAGCTGAAAACTTTCTAACCTATGGAAGGAAACAGACAACCAGGTACAAGAAGCACAGAGAGGACAAAACAAGATAAACCCAAAGTGGTCCACACCAAGACACATTATAATTAAAATGTCAAGAATTAAAGATGAAGAGAGAATACTAAAAGCCGCAAGTTACATACAAACTAAACCCCATAACACTATCAGCTGACTTCTCAGCAGAAACTTTACAGGCTAGCAGGGAGTGGCATGATACATTTAAAGCACTGAAAGGAAAAAACCTACAGCCAAGAATACGCTACCTGGCAAGTTTATCATTCAGAATGGAAGGAGAGAGAAAGAGTTTTGCAGCAAGCAAAAACTAAAGGAGTTTATCACCAAGAAATCAGGCTTACAATAAATGCTAAAGGGACTTATTTAAGTAGAAAAGAAAAGACCACAAATAGGAATAAGAATATTGCCAAAAAAAATAAAATCACTGGTAAAGGCAAAAATACAGTAAAGGCAGCAGATCAATCACCTATGAATATAATATGAAGGTCAAAAGACAAAAGTACTAAAATTATCTATTTCTATAATAAGAGGGTAATGGAAAAAAGAAGTTAGATATGATAGCAAAAACATAAAATATGGAAGGAGGAGAGTAAAAGAGTAGAGCTTTTAGCAAGAGGTCAAACTTAAGACACCATCAACTTAATATAAATTGCTATATACATAGATTATCACATATGAACCTCATGGTAATCACAAACCAGAAACCTACAACAAATACACAAAAAATTAAGAGAAAGGAACCCAAACATAATGTAAAGAAAGCCATCAAACTACAAGAGAAGAGAGCCAGAGAAGAAGAAAGGAACAGAGAAGAACTAATAAAACACTCAAAAAAAAGTAACAAAATGCGGGGCCAGCCCAGTGGCACAGTGGTTAAGTTTGCACATTCTGCTTTGGGAGCCCTGGGCGTGGACCTAGCACCACTGTCAAGCTATCCTGTAGTGGTATCACACATAAAATAGAGGAAGACTGGCAGAGATGTTAGCAAGCAACAATCTTCTTCAAGCAAAAGGAGGAAGATTGGCAACAGATATTAGGGCAGAGCCAATCTTCCTCACACACACACACACACAAAAATAGTAACAAAATGGCAATAAATACATTCTTATCAATAGCTACTTTAAATGTCAATGAATTAAATGCTCCAATCAAAAGACATAGCATGGATGAATGGATCAAAAAACAAGACCCATATTTATATGCTGCATACAAGAGACACAATTCACCTAAAGACACTCACAAACTGAAAGTGAAGGGATGGAAAAAGCTACTCCAAGCAAATGGCAATGAAAAGAAAGCTGCAGTAACAATACATGTATCAGACAAAATAGACTTTAAAACAAAAACTATAACAACAGACAAAGAAGGGTACTACATAATGATAAAGGGAACAATCCAACAAGAGGATATAAAACTTTTAAATATCTATGCACCCAACATAGGAGCACCTAAATATACGAAGCAATTATTAATAACCATAAAAAGAGAAATAGACAGTAACACAATAATAGTAGGGGACTTTAACAGTCCACTTACACCAATGGAAGATCATCCAAACAGAAGATTTATAAGGAAACATTGGCCTTAAGTGACATATTAGACCAGTTGGACTTAGTAGATATATACAGAACATTACATCCCAAAACCACAGAATACACATTCTTTTTGAATGCACATGGAACATTCTCCAGGAAAGATCACATATTAGGCCACAAAACAAGTCTCAATAAATTTAAGACGACTGAAATAATACAAAGCATTTTTTCTGACCACAAAGGTACGAAGCTAGAAATCAACTACGGGAAGAAAATAGGAAAAGTCACAAATATGTGGAGATCAAACAAAACACTACTGAACAACGATTGGGTCAGCAAAGAAACAAAGGAGAAATCAAAAAGTACCTGGAGGCCTTATTCACAATAGCTAGGACCTGGAACCAACCTAAGTGCCCATCAAGGGACAAATGGATAAAGAAGATGTGGTAGATATACACAATGGAATACCACTCAACCATAAAAAAAAGATGAAATCTTGCCATTTGCAACACGACGGACCTTGAGGGTATTATGCTAAGTGAAATAAGTCAGAAGGGGAGCATCCAATACCATATAATCTCACTCATAAATAGAAGATAAAAGAACAACAACAAACGAACACAGATACAGAGATTAGATTGGTAGTTATTGGAGGGGAAATGGGGAAGGAGGAAAGCAAAAGGGGTATCTGCACACATATGTTTGGTGATGGACTGTAATTAGTCTTTGGGTAGTGAACATGATGTAGTCTACACAGAAACTGAAATATATATAATGTTATAAACCAATGTTACCTCAATGAAAAAGCCATTCCACGATAAAATAATATTAATGCCCCACCTAAAAGAATGTACCACTGAAGGAGTGGATCTCTTCCCTCCTGTTTCTGTGTTTCCTCTGCAATATGCACTGCATCTCAGACACATGATGCCTAAATATCCCTTAGATGTACATATTCTGGTTTCTAGTTTCATGTTAAATCCTGATGCATGTGCTAGTGTGTATTTCTTCAACTGCTGAAGCAATAATTTTGTTGTAAGGTCTGCAGTTTTCACAAGCATGGATTTTGGCAACCTATCTTCTGTCCCTCAGACCCATCATACTCACTCAAATGAAAGCTGGCTCCAGGAGAGAGAACTATGAATACCAAGAGTACTTCAGTGATGAGACACAGTGCCTAAACTTTCTCTGACTCTGTCTGCAAGAAACTGTCAGGCTGACAGGATTTTCTCTTTACACAAGCAAGCATTCTGATTAGTGCTCTACACTCATGACAGGCTCCCTGAACCTTTCTAACAGATTTAGGTACCACCTGGGGCTGGGAATCCCTGTTAACATTTTTTCTTTAATCTCCCCTATTTATCTGCCAAATAAATACTACTTGAAAAGGACATTTTGAACATGGCTTTAATGTTCTAAATGTGTCTCCCAACTACTGAATAATTAGTTCCTTCATCTTCCTAGGGCCCCAAAATTAATCTATCTTATTTACACAACTGTACTTCTACCTTTTTAGAAGAGATATTACCTTTGCCAGTTTATAATCTTCAAGCATGTCTATGCAATAACAACAGGGGATGGAAGAGTGCATTTTAAGAGTGGAAGACCACTTAGTGAGTGGTTCCCTTAAAATTCTATTTTATGAATATATACAAACTAAAGATAAAGACATCCTAGGGACACAGAAAGTGGTAGGCATAAAAATCTACCAGGGGAATAATGGCAGCACCTAATCCCAGTACAAATGAGAAGGATTAAAGTTAAGTTATCATACTAGGCATTGTTCCCAGTTGCAACTCTAGTAAAGATCTGGTGGTGAAGAAGGTTGAAATTACAATGGTCACGTTCTCTTCACTGAGTAAGGTCTTATTCAGGACTGCTCTGCGTTATAGGGCTGATATACCAAAGGCCCATAAGAATGTAGTTTTTCTCAGTTTCTATAAATGCCCTGTTAGAAAACAATCTCTACTATGTCAATCAGTAATCTTTACACAAGATTTTGTTGTTACTGTCTTCTGAATTCAGCACCAGCAGCACATTTCTATCATTATATCCCTTTCTTAGACAATGAGAATAGTAGAATGCATTGTTTCTTCATTTCCTTATACCTACCACGAAGCAAAGACTTGCATTCTTTATTTGCATTTAACTGAAAGAAAATATCCCCCCTCTTCAATTTTGTCTTAGCCTTATATTTTATTTGATTCTACTGAATATGTCTTTTAGAGTGAAAAACAACATGACGACCTCTTGTCCTTTTAGAAGTAGGTAAGGTAAAAAATAGAAACAACCACTTAAATGTGGTTGATTGTATTATTTTACCCAATTATTCACCCACATTCCCTGCAAGAGGATTACACAACCTTGTCCACTGCACTGGACTTGCAGTGTCTTCCTGGGGCAGAGGTATACTCTCCCATGGTCAAGCCTGACTTGCTATGGCCAGTGACATATCAGAGGAAGTCAGAGTGCCACATCACAGCAGAAGCTTTAGGAGTCATAACATGATTTGGCTCTTGCTCTTCTCCCCATGTGCCAGGTTGCTGCTATTCTTTCAGCCTGCATCTCAGAATGAAGACACACATGAAACACAACCAAGATGATCCAGAGCCAATACACATCATGATAAACCTTTGTGGCTGAAAGCCACTGATGTGTTAAGGCAGTTTGCTACTTCAACATAACCAGGCAAAAGCTGACCTTCATTAAACTACATCTCAAGCAGAGTGTTCAGACACTGAAAACTATGGTGAGTCCAGAGGCTGAGGAGGATGACAAGGATTTTGGAATATCTATCAGTGAGGACCACACAAGGGAAGTAAGCACACTGGCCTTGAAGAATGGACTGGGGGAGCAGAATAAGGAAAGGAAGCACAGTACAACTACCACGGCATATCTGAAAGGTGACCAAATGGAAGACTAGGAGAAAAAAGTATACACTTACTATTTTTTCTTTTAAGGGCAGAACTAAGACCAATAGATACGGAGAGAAATAGATTCTGGTTTACCATGAGGAAGAGACTTCTACTAATTAAAAAATCAGTCTAATAATAGAATGAGTAGTCTTGCAAAAACAATATGCTTCCAGTGACATAAGACATGAAACAAAGGCTGGATTGTCACCACATATTAGGGGTATTATAGAAATAAATCTTTATTTGATGGGAATTCATATCAGATGATCTCTCAGAATGCTTCCAATTCTGATTCTATAAACTCTAGAGTTTAGATGTTGCTATGTTCAGCTAGCTCTCTTGGATAAAGAAGAAAAGCTAATTTCCCTGGCAATAATGAGCCACAGAATAGCTTTTTAAAATCTGTCATTTTTCTGTCATGAAAATATATACCTTTTCTTTTCCTCTCAATTCAATATTACTTTTCCACTATTTTCCCTAAAGAAAGTGGAACTTCTAAAATACATTTTGTCCACTTTATCTTTGTTATTAACAAAATTTAGAAATTATCTTCACAAACATAGACCATTTTATTGGAGCTAAGAGTAACCAAATTAGGCAATAGGAAATTATCATCTCTATAAACAGAATATAGAAATTTTTATAGAAAAACCACTAAAATTCCTGACAGGTATAGATGATTTAATGTGAGAAGACATCTCTATGACTTATTTGTCAAATGTACAGAACTATTTGTGAGATACAAAGGCTGAGATAGCACATAAATGTTGAAATACTGGCTTTAAAAAGTTCACATCACCTTCAAACCTAAATATTTCAAATGGCATTTCTTCATGTTGTTTGCCTTCTAAAAAATCATCAATAAAGGTCTTATCTGTAATAACAACACCACTTCCTACAGTGTGAACATTTAGCCTGTAGACCTCTTGTGTCTGAAACTGCCAGAGAATCACTATTCACTCACCTATCTGACAGGAAAATTGTGAAGATCAATGAAACAATTAAGTACAAAATATTGTGTAAATGTAAAACTGCTACTATCATCATCCTACATGTACCTCTAACTCAGAGAATTTTTCACTACATTACTGTTAATTGGAATATTTAGGAAAAGTAGAAAATATAAATACTTACTAAGTAGTTCACTGAAAAAGAAAAACTTACATTAATATTAGTATTATACTATCTGGAACAATCAAGATAAGAAAGCACTGACAAATGACAACCTTAAATCCTTTACTGTGGTGGGCACTGGAGTATACAATGAAAACCCCAAGTACAAATCATTTGGTAACAAAAGCAGACTAATTTAACTGCTATAATAAGGCTTTTTTTTAAAGGTGTAGCTACTTACCAACAAGTCTTATTACATTCAATGTTGTATTTGTTAAGATGGGTGCATTCACTTTATTTAGACTGTAATCTGATTTCTTCCTGCTTTTTAGAGTTTCTCGAGAAACGCTTAATATGGAAAAACAAAACAAAGTTGCAATTAGGATTTTCAAGTTATTCAGCTTAGAATTTATTCTTCATTCACTAATTAGTTATTGAAAATCTTACTATGTGTCAGGTGGGGATATAGAGATTATCCTCCCGTCCTTACAAAGCTTATAGTTCATGGGGAAGAGAAATTAGTAAGCAAAGAAATAAAGTACTCTAAAGTATTTCTTTGGTTCTAAGACATTAATTATCAATCATTAAAAGATGTGTCACTTACAAAAACAGATGTTCTAGGGAAATTATACATCAAATGTAGCAACAATCCTGATTTAAGACTTAAAAATATGAAAAAATACCCTCCTTAGACTCTGAATTAAGTATAAGGTATGATGGTAGAGTCTGGGGTTGAGGCGTGGGTGCTAGATTCAAAGGAAAAGTTATATGGTAAGTGGAGACAAAAGGGGGACAATATGTGATAAGGTCAGAGGTAAGAGAGAACAGAGTGTTCTCACAGAAGCGACAGGAGTTCCAGCGCTACCACAGAGAATGAGTGGACAGAGGGAAAAGTGACAAGAAAGAAGGTAAGTAAAGGCCAGATCACTGAAAGCAATCAAACCTAATGAGTATGAACCTTATTTTGAATGCAGAGGTGAGCCATTAAAAATTTTAACCAGGGAAATGACATGATCAAACCTGTACATAAGAGAAGATCTAAATTTGTATCCGAGAATGGATTGAAGGGAGCAAGACTGGAGACGGAAAGCCAAGGTAAGAGGGCTGATTCAATAATCTGGCAGAGATGATTTTTGCATGAACTAGGATGGGAGCAGTGAAATACAAGAAATTTTGATAAATTCAAAAGACACTTAGAAGTTCGAATTGATAGTAACTGTTAAGTGATTGGCTGCAGGCAGTAGTGCACATTATTCATACTTCTTAGGGGCAATTTAAGACAGTTTAGGAGGCTGCATAATCTTACCAAAAATGCAAGTTTATCTGGCAGACACTATCTTACCCGTTCATTTCAATTTAATCAGAGCTTTCCTTTTAGCCAAGATATACCCAAAACATCTAATGAAGAAGTCCAACAAAACAGTTTTACTCACTTCACAGTGAATCACAGATATATTTAAACATTATACATATGTGAAAACCAATGGAAACATATCTTCCCAATTAAAATATCCACTTTGGGGGTAAAGGGTAGGGAAGAGTATACTTAAATCTATCATTAAAAATAAAGTATATTTGTGGGCATTAAATGTCTGATAGTCAGTCATGAGATTCACTCACTCACACATCAGAATCAGGCCCATTTAACTGGGAGAAGATGACAAAAAAATTCTTATATTTCATAATTTTTGCAGAGGACAGCTTATCACAGAACAAAACTCAAGCACAAAAAAAGGAACCTTAATAGAAGGCTCAGGTAGTGCACACAAATGACATTGGGAAGATATGCGGAGACTTTCCGTATTTACCAGCTTGAGGCAGGAACTCCACATATAAAACAAATGACTACTTTCCTCCTTGAGGTTTTCTGATCTATCTGAAGCATAACTGCCTCCAAAGGCAGCACTGATTTTATAAACCGAGAGTCTGTTTTTTTCCAAAAACCAAAAATCTCTAAATTAAGAGCTCTTTGATTGTGGCCAATGTTAAAAAAACAAAAAACAAAAAACACTACATTTTTACCCTTTCGGGAATCATTTTTTAAAATCTATTAACTTTCACCACATGCTGTTATAACCAACAGAAAAATTTAATCTTGATATTTGCTTTTTCTTAACCTTTAAAGGAAATCCTTTATGTTAAGCGTTCAACATAAAATGTGAAATATCATACAGTCTAAGAATGATTACCTTTTCACAGGAGCATCGCCTGTCTGCTCATCCACATAATCTCGTTTCAGTTCCTCAGGAACATCACTGTCACTGTCATACTCCTGATAGGCACTTTTTTCTTGTTCATCAGATTCATACTGAAGAGAACACAGTATATTCAACAATGGGTACAAACAGCCAACATTTCACGCAGTCTTTCAATACGATTAAAGTATCCGATTTTAGGGGCTGGCCCTGTAGCCAAGTGGTTAAGTTCACGCGCTCTGCTTCAGCAGCCCAGAGTTTTGCCGGTTTGGATCCTGGGCGCGGACATGGCACCACTCATCAGGCCATGCTGAGGAGGCACCCCACATAGCACAACCAGAAGAACCTACAACTAGAATACACAACTATGTACTGGAGGGCTTTGAGGAGAAGAAGGAAAAACAAAATCTGAAAAAAGAAAAAATAAAAAAACTATCTGATTTTCTAAGAAGTAGTTTATACAAGAAAGTTTTTAATATCTGAGCTTCAATTTTACCATCAAGAATCATATTATCTTTCCATTTTCTTCTTCACCCATCCTACCTTAACCAACTCAAAAGAAAAAAAGGGGATAAAACACAACCTTATACCTACAAAAGCTTATAAATGTCCAAAAAAAATTAAAATCTCCATATAAAGAAAATAAACAAAAACAAACAAACATCCTGCTAGGTCTTATGAGAGGAGAAGAGTGTACATTTGATTTAAAAAAAAAAATCTTGGGGCTGGCCCCGTGGCTGAGTGGTTAAGTTCGCGCGCTCCGCTGCAGGCAGCCCAGTGTTTCGTCGGTTCGAATCCTGGGCGCGGACATGGCACTGCTCATCAGACCACGCTGAGGCAGCGTCCCACATGCCACAACTAGAAGAACCCACAACGAAGAATACACAACTATGTACCGGGGGGCTTTGGGGAGAAAAAGGAAAAAATAAAATCTTTAAAAAAAAAAAAAAAAAAATCTCTTCCTCCAAGTGGTCTCATCACACTTACTTCCAATTTACTAATTCATTACAAAGAGGTTGAGTATACTATTGTGGCACTGTGAAAGTGTGAATTCAGCTTGATAAATACATACAACACACATACTAATGTTCTATCTAATTCATTACAATGAGATTTAATTCCTAGGGCAGCTTAGAAAATTAGACTTAGCACATAGGAACTATGCTAAGTGGACAAAAGTGGTGGATTTACTCTTGAGAGGAAGACATTTTCATCAACTTTATGGTACCATGGCCCAGTGTCAGCATGGGAAAGGACAGTGGAGTCTGTGCACAGCAAAGGAAGCAGCGGCAGCAGCAGTATCATCACCATCATTATTAATCTTTTAAATTAACATAATTAAATAATGGCTAACATTTATTGAATTTTAACCAAGTTCTAAGTGCTTTCATGAATTATCTCACTAAATCTTCAAAACAATTTTATGAGTAAGTTTTATCCCCATATGCCAGTTGAAGAGACCAGTATGATGACAACATGGAAAGAAGTTAGTTCCCTAATTCAACAACTATTCTTTGAGAGTCTAAAGCATTACAACAGGCCATATTAAGATGTGGACCCTAACTCTCATGGACTTACGCTGTACCTGGAAAGACGAGATCACACGTTAGTAACTGCAAATGAGCATTAGAGGCATTCTCCCCAACTTGTACACAATGTGATACTGATGACATTCAGAAAGATGGTCCATAGAAACTAGGGTCTCATGGTTATAACAACAGAGCTTTATGATTCCACAGTACAGAATATCCTCATTTTCTAGGATTCTGTATTTGCAAATTTCCCTACTCACTAAAATTTATTTGCAGCCCTAGTATCAATACTTGATGACACTTTCATAGTCATTCATGGATATGTGTGGAGTGGCAAAACTTTTGAGCCACCCAACACACAGTCTCCCAGCTGAGGGCAAACAAGGTGACACTCTCCCTTCTTGTTTGGGCTCTCCTGCTGTAAACAACTGTCCCTTTCACAGTCTATTTAGTGCCACATTTTTAAAATTTTTGTGTTTTTTGCTGATTTCACTGTTTAGAATAGCTCCTAAGCGTAGTACTAAAGTGCTGTCTAGTGTTCCAAAATGCAAGACAATTGTAATGTGCCTTATGGAAAAATGCATGTGTTAGATAAGCTTCATTCAGGCATGAGTTACAGTGTCGTTGGCTCTATGTTCAATGTTAATGAATCAACACTATACTAATTTAGGTGTCTTTAAGCAAAAACACATAAAACAAGGTTATATATTGATCAATTGATGAAAATGTTGAGACCAGAGGCTCACAGAAACCTAATCCCATATTTCACCTAGGAACAATGGTTTTGTTACTTGCTAATTCAGTGTTCATGGCGACTTTATAGAATACAACTGACACAAATAACAAGAATCGAATGCTATGTGAGATTTAAATTAACAAATCACCAGTATAGAGGGATATATTATTTCAAAATATTGGAATAACTTTTAATTCCCTTCAGTTTAGTCCACTTTAGAGAGGCAAAATGTCACAGAGAATCACCAAATTATAATTTTAAATACGGTTTACTATAAAATAATTTCTCTTCATGATAAAACATGATAATGGTATATTTTCATGGCAATATTTTTTAAACTTCATCTTTACTAGACAAAAAAAGAAAATGCTAAAACTAAAATACATAGACAAATTCAACAGATTTTTGTCAAATCTGAACAGTTTTCAACTTCAGCTTCACCAAATCTAAAATAAAAATGATTCTGCGTCCCTCTGGAAATCATGACGACCAGAAGGACTCATCCAAATTAAATATTGTGAAAACATCCTGTAGGTAACTGTGAAGTAAGCATACCCTCACTGTAAATATGAGGAAACTGAGGGTCACAAAGTTAAAATAATTTGGCAAGGGCCACAGTTAATAAATAATAAAGGTGATATTCATTTATCTGTCTTCAAATCCTTTCCATTAACTACACAAACTCTAGTTTACATTGTTTTTTGAGCTGCTCAAAGTGTTGTCAAAAACATTTAACTCTAAATCTCAACAACATCCCTGCTGGGTAACTAACCCAGACGTCACCCTCTCTTTCAGATAAAGGGACATGGAACAAAATAACTGACTTTGTTGCCCAAGAGTGGAGTTGAGAAAAAAGGGCAGACGATCTATCCCCTCATCCATCTGTCTATCCAACAAATCACATGAATATGAGTGAAGAAACTATACACCTACTCAATTAGTAATTTGGTAAGAACATAAAGTAATCTAATAAGAACATAAAGTATTCATAAAGGCAAAATTTATCATTCAAAATGACAATGTCAACAAAACAAACTGTAAAGCCATTACCTGTACAAGTGGTATTGCAGGTACATAAGTATATAGGTAGGAAGGTCGGTGGTGAATGGATAAATAAATCTGGCTAATTACCTTGGTCATTGGGTAGAACACTTTTCAATAAGAAAATCTCACTTATGTTCCATAGTATGTTTTTAAAACACCACATACCCCATTAGAAGCCAGGACATCTTCTGTTTCTTCATCTTTGTGGTTGGCCTGAATTTCAAATGGATTCCCACCACTACAGTACTGCTCAAACAAAGTCACTGTTTTTGAGGAAGTTGAGGCTGGCTGCTTACTAGGTGAAACTGATGGGGAACGAGACTGCTCCATGAATTTAAATTCCTAGACATTAAAAAAAAGGAGCCAGATATCTTTTAGCAACAACAATAAAATTCAAGTACATAAACATATTCTATTAATGTAAATGTAGAGTCTGTGAAAAATAAATTAATCCTGATTCTTCAGGTTATTTACTCTGAAAGTTGGCTGAAAGCATAAACTTGGAAATACATGTTCAAAGGCTTCCCTAAAGACAACTCAGCTGCTGATACCACTTAAAACAGTGCTATCTGCACCAAGCTACTTTTGGCTTACTTTATGGAACTGCACAGAAAATTTCTGAAAATAACTTAAATTTGAATGATACTTCTTAAAATTTTAACATAGCAGCAGAAGTCAAAAACAAAGCATGAAGGATATATCTTTGTTATATTGATGTCTAAAAACTTTCATTCATTTTCCTCCATCTACCAAGAATCAGACAACACAAACACACATGCTAAGGTTAGATGATACATCTTCTAGTCCTAGCTTGCCATTAATCCATTATATTCCATTAACTTGCTATAAAAAGTTGGGAATGTCACCTGGCTTCTCTGTGCCTCAATTTCCTTATCTGTAAAGCAAGAGGGCCAATCTAGAAGGAGAGAATCACAAACGCTAAAGCTAAAGAGTTGTAGCATCCAGTCCAAATGAAGCACTTCACAGATGAGGAAACTGAAGCAGTCCAGAGGGATTCAGTGCCAAGTTCAAGATCACACAGCTAATCAGAAGAAGAGATGGGGGGGCTGGCCCAGTGGCACAGCGGTTAAGTTCGCACATTGCGCTTCAGCGGCCCGGGGTTTGCCGGTTCAGATCCCGGGTGCAGACATGGCACCACATGGCAAGCCATGCTGTGGCAGATGTCCCATATATAAAGCAGAGGAAGATGGGCACAGATGTTAGCTGAGGGCCAGTCTTCCTCAGCAAAAAAAAGAGAAGGATTAGCAGATGTTAGCTCAGGGCTAATCTTCCTCAAAAAAAAAAGAAGAAGAAGAAGAAGAGATGGGATAATCTCCAAAGTTCCTCTGAATTACAAAACTCTTGATTTGATGATTTTTCACAAAAAAGTAGTACACATTTTTCTTGTATCTTTTAATGTTTTTAATATTAATCCCAAATTTAAAAGTTTTCATATTCAATGACAATCTTCTTAAAAATTACATTGGTTTAAGTTTCAAATGATGTGTTTATTTTCTTTTAAAATTGGAGTTAGACATTAAATCAGATCCACCATAGTGCTTAAAAATCATGCCATTATTTTTATACTTCTAAACAAGGGGTGACTACAAACTAACAAAACATATATTTTTTAAACCAAATCTACAGGAACACATGTCAACTGAAGACTATCTCAGTTGTGAATAGTTTTCAAGATAACTACCTATTTTTTTAAATTGTAGTTAGAACATTTAACATGAGATCTATCCTTTTAAAAACTTTTTAAGTTCACAATACGGTATTGTTAGGGCAAAATCTCATCCAGTAGATCTCTAGAACTCACTCATCTTGCATAACTGAAACTTCAAGGTAACTACTTTAAAGGAGATGATACAGGGGCCAGCCCAGTGGCATGGTGGTTGAGTTTGGGTGCTCCACTTTGGCAGCCCAGGGTTCATGGGTATGGATCCCGGGTGTGGACCTACACACTGCTCATCAAGCCATGCTGTGGCAGCATCTTCACATACAAAAAAAAGAGGAAGACTGGCAACAGATATTAGCTCAGGGCCAATCTTCCTCTCCAAAAATATAAATAAATGAATAAAGGAGATAATGCTCATTTGGATAGAAATGTTTCCGTGTACCTTGCAAAAATAAAGCTGCTTTATAATTTCACCAAGTATATGTGCACACACACATACACTTTGATGGTTAAATACAAATTCAATAAAATTATTTAATTAGGGATTCTAAAATCAATGTTAGAACTTTAAATAATGTTAAGGAATCATCTTAAGAATTCTAAAATAATGTTAATGTTAATGTTGCTGTCTTTAAAGCATTTACTAATCAACATGTTTCAGTGTATTTAATATTTCCACATTAGAAAAGCAATATGATAGAACTGGATAAGAAGTAAGTTACTATACAATATGAGCATAAAGTCCACCCCTATAAAGAGCATAAAGTCCACCCCTATAAAAAACCTTTTAATCACATATTCTTCACATTTATTCAGAATAAGAAAACTGCTTCTAGAAAGCCATTCCTTCCAAAGGCAAAAACAAACACACTAAACCTTCTAAACATGGATCTAAGTTTATACATGGCATTGCGATATTTGGTACTTGGAGGACACAATCTATCACACAAGGAATATTTATCTACAATGTGTTTCAAACATAGGAAAAAGCAAATCAATTAACGATATTTTCACAGATTATGTATGCTAAAGGATTCAAGAAATCAATTAACTAATAAAAATTAGTTAAGAGTATTTTTTATAAGTGCCTCTTCTATTTCTGGGGCATTTCTCACTACAGGAAAATTTTTGAGTTGTAGCATAAATTGAGAACCTATTATTCCCTTTAAGAAATGATAAATATTCTACAAATATAAGTATTTTCATTAAAGACCATCAAAATATAACTAATTTTCTGCAAAATTTAAATAAAGTAATAGACCCTCTTCAGAAATCAAAGGAAAAAAAATTATTTTAATTGTGACTCAGTTTCTAGGCAAAAGAGATTTCCTGAAGTGGATAAATCGAATACGTAAAAATAAAAAGACAGATTTTGACATCCATAAAAGGATCACTCTTGTAAAAGAGGCTAGCTATCAATCACTTTTTGGGAAGGAAGAAAAGGCACTATTTCTCAATTATTTTGTAAATGCTTTCATGTATCTGGTTTTCTTTTTAAAGATGCCTAAATTAAAGACAGATTTATTTGCTGTTAAGAAACACTTACATGAAGTTGCAAGATGCTGAAATTTGATTTAACAGGACAAAGTTCCCAGGTCTCATTCTCCAGAAACATTCTCAGTTCATCAAGCCGTGTTCTTAAAAAAAGAAAATGAACAATCCAAAAAGTCAGAAGAAAAGTACACTGCACAGACGAATTAAGAAAACAAAACACAATACAAATGATTATAGGATTATCATCATGATCATAATCAACTTTGAGCACCTATTCAGACCAACATAGTAAACACAAACATTTACTTTTACTTGTTAATATTTTATCATCCTAAGAGAAAAAAATTCTCTCAAATATTTACTAAACTCAGAATATTTTTACTATATTGCAAAAATAATGAATCATAGGAAAGTACATTTTTATTAAGGGACTAAACTAAAAACTATTCATCAACTCATGTACTTAAAATATCCTTAGCTAATCATGTATCAATGCCAAAAAAGAGAGAAACAATTTACAGGGTTTATGAGATCATAAATACTGAGAAATGCTTTATGCTAAATAGTACAGACCTTAATTACACTCACTAAGCCACAATATCAAAATGCTTATTACTCTCCAAATATATTTAGCTCAGTGTCTACCCTCATATGCATTTACAAATTAGCAAGCATGGCACTTACATACCCAACATTTCACTAACCACTTACGTCATACTGATCTCTTCTTTCCTTAATGCTATTGCTCTTACCACCTATCCTAAGTAATCAGTACACTATATAGGCAGTCCCAGAAAAGAAAATACTTCCTTCCAGTTGACCCAGGAAACAAAGGGCCAGTGCCCGCCCTACTCTTCCCCTTCCTGCAACAAGCCTCATTGCTGTTACTACCATGCTAAAAACAAAATCTAGATTTTATTTTTAAATCCACAGGTTCTAAAATGAAGAGACAATAAATGAGTAAATCTGTGAAAAGCAGAATATCCAAATATTAGAGCTAACAGACAACTTTAAGATAACTATTATAAAGAACTTAAATAAAATAGAGGAAGACATACAAAACGGACAGAAAGGAGAATTTCAAAGAATTGCAATACTAAAACAAACAAAAAAGGAATCAAATAGACATTCCGTAACTGAAAAATACAATTCCCCAAATTAAAATTGATTGGATAAGTAAAACAGCAGAAGACAGGACCAGTGAATTGGAAGACAGATTGATAGAAAATATCCAAACTGAAGCACAAATTGAAAAAATAAATGGAAGAAACAGAAAAGATCATAAGACATTTGAGACATCGTCAAAACATCCAGTAGACATCAGTAGATGGAGGGGACAGAATAAGCAGAAGCACCATTTGCAGAGGTAATTGCTGAGAATTTCCCAAAAGTGACTGCCTGTACCTCACACCACATACAAAAATAAGTAAAATGGATCACAGACCTAATGTAAGAATTAAAACCATAAAAGTTTACAACTCTTACAATTCAACAATAAAAAGACATGTACCGCTTGGCACACCATGCTGTGGTAGGCATCCCACATATAAAGTAGAGGAAGATGGGCATGGATGTTAGCTCAGGGCCAGTCTTCCTGAGCAAAAAGAGGAGGGTTGGCAGCAGTTAGCTCAGGGTTAACCTTCCTCAATAAATAAATAAATAAATAAATAAAAATAAGACATGTAACCTAATTTAAAAAATGGGCAAAGGCTTGAATAGGCATTTTGGGCACAGAAGATATACTCATGACCAACCAGCACATAAAAAGATTCTGAACATCATCAGTCATTAGGCAAATGTAAGCCCAAACCATAATGAGATGCCACTTCACACCCACTAGGATAGCTATCACCAAAGAGACAGACAACAAGTGTTCACAAGGATCTGGATAAATTAGAATCCTTATACAGTGCTGGCAGGAATGTAAAATGGTGTAGCCACTCAGGAAAAAAGCTTGGGACTTCCTCAAAATGTTAAACATAGAGATACCATATGACCCAGCAATTCCATTCTGTATTGGCTTCCTGTAGCTGCTGTAACAAATTACCACAAACTGGATGACTCGCAACAACAGAAATTTATTCTCTCACAGTTCTGGAGGCCAGAAGTCTGAAACTAGCATCACTAGGTTGAAATCAAGATGTCAGCAGGGATACACTCTCTCTGGAAGCTCTGAACATCATCTGAGAATCTGTTCCTTGCCTCTTCCAGTTTATGGTAGTTGCCGCCATTCCTTGGCTTGTGGCCACAGCACTCCAATCTCTGCCTCTGTCTTCACATTACTTTCTCCTCTGTGTGTGTGTGTCTTTTCCCCTGTGTCTGTGTCAAATCCCCCTCCATCTCCCTGTTAACTGTGATGGCATTTATGTCCCACCCAGATAATCCAGGATAATCTCCTTATCACAGATCATTAATTTATTCATATCTACAAGATACTTTTTCCAAATAAATTCACACTTACAGTTTCCATTTATTAGGATCTGATTTTTTTTTTTTCTTTGAGGTAGTCACTTTTCAGCCTACCATACACTCCTAGGTATATACTCAAAGAACTGAAAACATACGTCTATACAAAAACTTAACACATGAATGTTCATAGCAGCATTATTCATAACAGCCAAAAAACAATCCAAATGTCCATTCACTGAGGAATGGATAAACAAAATGTGGTATACCTATACAATGGAATATTATTCAGCCATAAAAAAATAAAGTTCTGTTACACGTTACAACTCAGATGAATCTTTGAAAACACGCTAAGTGAAAGCCAAATGCAAAAGGCCACATAACGTATGATTCTTCCAGAATAGGCAAATACAAAGAAACAAAAACTAGATTAGTGATTGTCAGGGTCTCTGGGAGGGAAAGAGTGACTACAATGGATATGGGGTTTCTTTTTGAAGTGGCAAAAATATTCTGAAATATTAGATATTTCATTGTTGAAGTGAATTTTTGGTATGTGAATTATATCTCAATAAAGCCATTATTTAAAAAATTATTAAGGTAGGCAGGACTCTAAAATGGCCCCCCTCAAGACTATGTGGCCTAATTTCCAGGACTGAATAAAATAACATCTTACACCCATGACTATTTTACCATATATGGCAAAAAGGGATTTTGCAGATGTAATTAAGATTACTAACCAGCTGACTGAGTTAACCAAAAGGGGGATTATTCAAGTGGAACCAATCTAATCAAATAAGCCCTTTTAAGGCAGTTTTTTCTCCTTCTGATGGCAGAAGGGAAAGTCGGGGAGAATGAAAGCATGAGAAAAACTTGACGTGCCATTGCTGGCTTTTAAGCTGGAAGACGTCAGTGGAAGGAATGAAGAGCAGCTTCTAGAAGCTGACAATGCTCCCTGGCTGGCAGTCAGCAAAAAAATAGGGACCTCAGTTCTAAAACCACAGGAAACTGAATCCTGCGAACATCCTAAATGTGCTCAGATGCCGATTCTTCCTCAAAGCCTTTAGAGAAGAGCCCAGCCTGACTGACACCTTGATTTTGGCCCTGTGAGACGCTAAGCTGAGAGCCTAGACAAGCTAACCCAGACGTCCAACCTACAGAACTACGAGATAACAAATGGGTGTTGTTTTAAGCTGCTAAATTCATGGCAATTTATTACATAATAATATACAGCTATTACAATGAGAAAAGGCACCAACTCACAGATGGAAGAAACTTAGTCAACCCTATGCACAAAAAGTATACAGAAATCATATAGAAAGTAAAAGTATACGACAAAAACACTAAGAGTGAGAGAAGGTAAAAGCATTATTGGTTTTTGCATTAGTTGGAACTATTTCGCAAGGTTGGTTCTTGCATTATTCTGCAAGCAAAACTCAACTATAGTAGAATAGGACTGCATCCTGAAATGTTGATGATAACCACTACAAGAATATATTTTTTAAAAGCTGAGGAAAAAATGGTATAAAATTAAAAATATACATAATCAATCCAAAAGAAAGGAAGAGAAACAATAAATGAGAAAAGAATAGATAACACTTAGAAATCAAACAGCAATAGGATAAGTTTAAACACCACTATGTCAATAAAAATATAAATGGAAATGGAAAAAGCAGTTCAATCAAAATATGAAAATCATCAGACTAGATTTAAAGACATTAACAAAACAAGACCAAATTATATGCTGTTAACAAGAGGCACACTTAAATACAGGGCTATAATTAAATTGAAAGGAAAAATTACACACAAAAGTGATTTCTTATAATAATGAACTAGGTGGAATTTTTTATCAAAATTTTTTTCTTCACCTATTAAGATGATCATTATGGTATCTTTCCTATATTCTGTTAATTGGTAAATTAAATTTATTAATTTTAACTGTTTAGCCAATCTTGTTCTCCTGCAATAAACCATACCTGTTCATGATGTATGTATTATCCTTTTCAGATATCACTGATGGATTTTGCCAATATTTGTTTAGGGTTTTTATATCTATGTTCTTACAAGACACTACCCTATAAATTTTTTGTTTTTGCAAGGTCCTCGTTATGTTTTGATATCATTGCTGTGCTGGCCTCATAAAACAAGTTATCAAGCATTTTCTCTTTCTTTATTCTTTCACAGAGTTGGTGTTGAGAATTCCTCCTTAAATGTTTGGTAAAATTTACCAGTGAGGGCAACAGGCCTGGAGATTTTTCTTTTTTTTTTTTGAGGAAGATTAGCCCTGAGCTAACTGCTGCCAATCCTCCTCTTTTTGCTGAGGAAGACTGGCCCTGAGCTAACCTCGATGCCCATCTTCCTCTACTTTATATGTGGGATGCCTACCACAGCATGGCTTTTGCCAAGCAGTGCCATGTCCGCACCCCAGGATCCGAACCGGCAAACCCAGGGCCGCTGAGAAACAGAACATGCGAACTTAAGCGCTGCACCACCGGGTCAGCCCTGGAGATTGTCTTTATGGAAATGTTTTGAGGTACAGGTTCAATTTCTTTAAAAGACACAAAACTATTCAGATTGTCTATGTTTCGTCAGCTTAAGTTCAGTTTTACAAGAAATTTCTTCATTTCATCTAAATTGTGAATTTTATTAGCATAAAATTGTTCCTTTCATGTATCTTTTTAATATCTGTAGATACCTTCTTTTTAACTGCTGATATTGATAATTTTTGGGTTTTTTTCTTGCTCAATCTTGCTAGTAGTTTTGTAGATTTCTCTGTTATACATTTGCTTTCTATTTCATTGATTTCTGCCCTTATAGTTTTCTTTCATTTCTGTTGTTTTGTTTTAACTTGCTATCATTTTTGGTAACTTTGAAGTTTACTGCACTGATTTTCAAACTTTCTTCTTTTCCAAAAAGTGCATTTAAACCTAGAAATTCTCCCCTCTGCTTTAGCTGTATCCCACAATTTTGATGGCATAGTTTTAATATTATTTGTTTAAAAGTATTTTCTTATTTCCAATATGATTTCTTCTTTGAGCACTGGAAGTACATTGTTTATTTCCAAAAACTGGTGGATTTTCTAGCTCTCTCTCCATTATTTATTTCTAGTTTAATTCCACTGTGGTCACAGAATATACTCTCTATGATTTCAATCCTCTGACATTTTTTTAAGAACTTGCTTTTATGGCTCAGCAGATGATCAATTTTGATAAATTTCCCACATGCTTTTTAAAAAAGTATGCATTCTGCAGTTGTCAAATGTTGAGTCATACACACACATACGCATGCACACACACATATCAGTGAGGCAGATTTTATTAAAAATAATGGTCAAACATATATCCTTACTGATTTTTTTGGTTTGCTTACATTATCAATTACTAAAAGCAGTATACAAAACTTTGCAACTATAATTATGAAATTGTCTATTTTTCCTTTTAGCTTTTTATGTTTGCTTTACATATTTTGAAGTTATGTTAGTAGGGGTATACAAATTTAGGATTGTTACATCTTCCTAATGAATAAACGCTTTTCATTATGAAGCATCCTCTTTATTTTTAGTAATACTTCTTGCCTTAAAGTCTACTTTGTCTCTGATGAATTTCTTTAATCTGATATAGAATATGTATAACCTACCACAAATATCATAATGATAAACCACTGAAAAATCACCACTGCTATTCAACATTTTACCAGAAGTCCTAACCAGTAAAAAGATTAAAAAGGAATACACAAAACCATCATTATTCACAAATGACATAATTATACACATACAAAATTCAAAAGAATCTCCAAACTACTAGATATAATAAAATGCTAATTTAACCACCAGATCACAGGAACCTAAGGTCAATATACTAAATCAATTTGTGTGTGTGTGTGTGTGTGTGGGTGTGTGTGTGTGTGTGCAACCATGGAAATTAAAAACAAAAGGCAATACAATTCAGAATAGCATAAAAAAAGCATTTTTTACATAATGTTCAAAAAGAGGCATGACTAATCAATGGTGATAAAAGTCAAAGTGTGGCTAATCTAATGAGGGTATTGATTGAGAAAGGACAGGGATCCTTCTGGGGTTTTGGAAAAATTCTAGCTCTTAATCTATGTGCTTATGTGGTATACATATATGTAAAAATTCCTGGAGTTGTACATTAAGATGTGTGTACTTTTATGTATGTTACACTTCAATAAATTTTTTCCAAAAGAAAAAACATTAATAATCCTCTCACATTTCTCCCTAAATTCTCTGCAATAAACAGCAGGGCCATTTTCAAGATAAGGCCACAGAGGGCCTAACGAAACGTCAATCCACTTGTGAAGGGTCACAGGCCACAACTAGTAGACAGAAGAGACAAGGGCCCTGATTTCCAAATCTTGTTCTTTTCACTGCAACATAGTTGGAAAGAATAATCAAACGCAAAAATCTACTTATTTTTTGACTGTGAATGATAAATTGGTTAATATTATCCAAATTGATTCGTTAGAGCCACAGAAAACTTCCTTTACATCTTTCTGCAAGAACATTTTACACAAATTGAAAGATTTGCATTTTACTTCCTTTCTTTTACTATACTAATATACAAAAAGGATAGCACCTATGATGAAAAAGCAATGAGTATGTAAAGTACAAACTGTAATAGATGCTGAATAACAGAATTGACCGCAATCATAAAATTATGTGGAAAGCAATCCTGACTATTACTATTTAACCACTTCGGGTACCAACTATGTCTTTAAGAAACAAGATACAAGCTGGATACAAAGAACCTTCTTTAGTAGAAAAGAATAGGTACAACTAAAATAAAATTAAAGAGATGTTAAAAAGCAAATATAGTGAAGATAATAACTGATCTACAAAGTATCTCAAATATGTTGATCTACAAGTTAAAGGAAAAATATCAATGAATCAGAACTGTGTGAAACCCAGATCTTTTACTTAACCTGATAAAAGACTTGAAGCAATTAAAGACAGGCTCTAAAAACAAATGATAAAGTCACAGAGTTTAAAGATGGTACAGTATCCTGTATAAGCCTTTTACATTTTTTAGAGAAGGAACTTGATATTCTGAGAAGTAAAAAATTTGGTTAAAAATCAAACTGGTAGTGAAGCTAGTGAGTAGCACAATAGAGGTAGGAACACAAGGCAACTGATAATACCACACTGCCCCAAACTCTTCACCAGAAGGAAGAAAATTGGAAATCAATAACAACATAAACTAAGAGGGGTTTAATAGTGGTCTAGCCACTATTAGTGTACATGTGTGTATGTATGTATGTATAAATATACACCATGTATATATGGTAGAGGTTGTAGTCTAAAACATACACAATGAAGACATTGTTCCTTTGTTCTCATTTTAACTTCAAAATTTAAGGCCTCTTTATAGTTTAGATAGAAAATACTTTTATTTTTATATAATCTAATTTTCAGTAAAATGTTTTAAATATTAAAAATAAATTAAATAAATTTATTGGTATCATTATCACCAAGGCCAAAAAAAATTTTCTAGAGACATTTCTCCCTATTTTCTCAAGGAATATAGCAAAAAAGGCTGCAACAGTATCTCCTATCCCACACACATGCTCCTCTACAACAAGACCTTACTAATCCATCAAAAGGTAAAGTCTAATTTCTCTCCCCTTGAATCTGGGCCAGCCTTATGACATGACTGTATTCAATGGAATGTGATGGAAGGACTGCATGACTTTCGAGCCTATATCAATAAGGCCATGTAGCCTCTGCCTGGTTCTCTTGTAAAGCTAGTTCTATGGGAAGCCAGCTGTCATGTACCAAGTCCAACCACCCCAACATCACCACACTGGAGAGGCCACATGCAGGCACTCTGGCTAACACCCCCAGCTGTGTACATCTCTAGCCACCTCCACCAAGCTGCAAGTAAAGGCATCTTGGACGTTCTAGACAAACCCTTCCACCAGCTGAGTACTGCTTAGTCACTTCAGACAATGCTATGAGGAGGAGAAGAATCACTCAGTTGATTCCTGCCTAAATTCCTGACTCAGCGAACAAATGAAATAATGATAAAATGGTGGTTAAGGTCATAAAGTTTCAGGATAGTTTGTCACACAACAATAGTAGTTAAAACATATGCTTGGACACTTGTAAATTGAAGCTATTATATTTGTTAGTTTTTTTCCCTTAAAAAAATCTCTTTCTGAGATCTACTATAAAACAACTAAAACGATTAATAACCTATTTACTTCTCTTTCTGAAGCCTTAACCAAAACAGCTCATTTGGCCAAGAATCTATTGGGCGCAGAGGGGAGGGAGAAGTAAGTCAGTTCTACAAGATATCAGGCCCAATATTCAAAAAAGAAGAGATGATTAAATCACTTAGTCCAGGCAGAAAACAAAGGTAAGTAGATGGATAATAAACTTAACCCTAGAAATACACACCTTAAAGATACTTAAAGAATAAACTTTTATGACTCAAGCAAGGGGAGAACTTTGGGGCTGGCCTGGTGACGCAGTGGTTAAGTTCGCACATTCCACTTTTCAGCGGCCCGGGTTTCGCCAGTTCAGATCCGGGGTGCAGACATGGCACCACTTGGCAAGCCATGCTGTGGTAGGCATCCCATGTATAAAGTAGAGGAGGATGGGCACGGATGTTAGCTCAGGGCCAGTCTTCCTCAGCAAAAAGACGAGGATTGGCAGTAGTTAGCTCAGGGCTAATCTTCCTCAAACAAAAATAATTAAAAAAAAAAAAAAACGGGGGAGAATTTTTCTCCCTAAAAAAATGAGGTGACCCCTCATCAGTCAATCCACCTTTAGGATCCTTGAAAACATTTTATAAGCTTTGATTATTAAAGTACAGTCATGTGTCACATGTTACATTGTTACAGGGATACATTCTGAGAAAATGACTCACTATGCAAACATCACAGAGTGCATTTACACAAACTTAAATGGTATAGCCTGCTACACACCTAGGTTGTATGGTACTGATCTTATAGGACCACTGTTGTATATACGTTCTGTTGTTGACCAAAACATCATTATGCAGTACACGACTGTAATTAAAAATAAAATGTACTTAAATAGAATGTTTTGGCAATTATACACTTCTACATAATTTCTATGTCATTACTGTTTAGATTATTTGTGCTTTGGGGAATTCTGCAACATCTGGCAGAAGAATGACAGCTTTGCATGTATACAAACTTAGAACTTGAACATAAATTTAGGGGAATAAAACTTCTATTTTTGAAAGATAAGAATTCATATTGATACACACTGTGTTCCCTCACATGCTCATACAGTTTTGCCCTAGAAATAGATAATGCCATGCATACTTTAATACAACTACCACAAGCAACATGAGTATACTTTATAAATAGATGTTTCAGCAACAAGTAAAATACTTCTCTTTTTACCTTTTTATTATGCCTATATCTTCAAACCAATAGGCTAAATAGACTCGAAGTCAGAATAATTTGGTTCAAGAATCTCTTCATTCTCAAGAGTTCTATCTGACAGTAGAGGACCATGAAACAAATTGTAAGCATATTTAAACACTTTTATAACAAAATTAAAGCACGCTTGATCTATATTTCACTATGTTTCATACTGTCTTTCGTATTTATGTGGTAGGATTTCGTGAAAGAGATATTATTGTAATTTAGTAGATTTAGATTTATCACTGGCAAATGTGATAACTTTCACCAGTTCAATATATGCACACTGACATCATTTCTAAACTGCCTGTCAAGTTTACCTTACTTTACAAAGAAACAGATGTACTTTAGAACACGTTGATGGCTGGCATCAACTTTACCAAATGCCTTTCATTAGAGTTTTCTAAATGGAGCCATTGGTGAGATAATGACTACAGCCAATATATATGCTATACTGCTTTAAACACTAGGGAAAGAGAAGAATACTAAAAAAAATTTAGATCTTTACTTTTTAACCTATTCCAATTTTCACAATATACAATGCAGCAAGAAAAAAGGGCAAGATCTGCAGGCAACACTTACAGAGACCTTTTAGTCCAGCTACCTTATTTTTACAGTTGATAGAACAATAGCCCAGAGGGGTTAAATGATTTGGTCAATGTCAGAGAGCTGGCAAGCAGCAAAAATGGGATAAGAACCTGAGTCTACTATCTCCCAGTCCAGCTCTCCTCCTAACAATACAATACAGTCTCTTCAGGTGGAAATATGTTCCGTAAATGTTTCTAGAAGTCCATTAAAATATTGAGTGACTTGATGGAGTTAAATGAAAAACTAGACCAGATGGACTTAACAGATATATATAGAACACTCCATCCAAAACCAGCAGAATACACATTCTTCTCAACTGCACATGGAACATTCTGAAGGATAGATCATATGTTGGGAAAAAAGGCAAGCCTCAATAAATTTAAGAAGATTGAAATAATAACAAGCATCTTTTCCAACCATAATGCTATGAAACTAGAAATTAATTACAAGAAAAAAGTTAAGAAAGGGACAAAGATGTGGAGACTAAACATGTTACTGAACAAGCAATGGCTCATTGAAGAAATCAGAGGAGAAATCAAAAAAATCCGGAGACAAATGAAAATTAAAACATACCATAACAACTGATATGGGATGCAGGAAAAGTGGTCCTAAGGGGGAAATTCATCGCAATACAGGCACACCTTAACAAACAGGAAAAGTCCCAAATAAGCAATCTCAAACTATACCTAACAGAATTAGAAAAAGAAGAACAAACAAAGCCCAAAGTCAGCAGAAGGAGGGAAATAATAAAAATCAGAGCAGAAATAAATGCAATTGAAACAAAAAAGACAGTAGAAAGGATCAATGAAACAAAGAGCTGGTTCTTTGAGAAGGTAAACAAAACTGACAAACCCTTAGCCAGATTCACAAAGAAAATAAGAGAAAAAGCTCAAATAAATAAAATTAGAAATGAAAGAGGACAAATTACAATGGATACCACAGAAACACAAAAGGTTATAAGAGAATACTATGAAAAGCTATATGCCAACAACTTGGACAATCTAGAAGAAATGGATAAATTCTTAAGACTCTTACTACCTTCCAAAGCTGAATCAAGAAGAAATAGATAATCTGAATAGACCAATCATAAGTAAA
The DNA here is from genome assembly GCF_041296235.1 of Equus asinus. NCBI lineage: Eukaryota > Metazoa > Chordata > Mammalia > Perissodactyla > Equidae > Equus > Equus asinus. The sequence goes on along the minus strand of NC_091790.1, from coordinate 136,639,024 downwards.
GAGATTGAAACAGTAATCAAAAAGCTCCCCAAAAATAAAAGTCCAGGACCAGATGGCTTCCCTGGAGAATACTACCAAACATTCAAAGAAGATTTAATACCTACCTTCTCAAACTATTCCAAAAAATTAGGGAAGATGGAACACTTCCTAACACATTCTCTGAGGCCAACATAACCCTGATACCAAAGCTTGACAAAGACAATACAAAGAAGGAAAATTACAGGCCAATATCACTGATGAACACAGATGCAAAAATCCTCAACAAAATATTGGCAGCTGGAGTACAGCAAACATCAAAAAGACCATACAATGTGATCAAGCGGGATTTATACCAGGGACACAGGGATGGTTCAACATCTGCAAATCAATCAATGTGATACACCTCATTAATAAAATGAGGAATAAAAACCACATGATCATCTCAACAGATGCAGAGAAAGCATTTGACAAGATCCAACAGCCATTTATGATAAAAACTCTTAACAAAATGGGGATAGAAGGAAAGTACCTCAACATAATAAAGGCCTTACATGACAAACCACAGGCCAACATCATACTCAATGGGGAAAAATTGAAAGCCATCCCTCGGAGAATAGAAACAAGACAAGGGTGCCCACTCTCACCACACTTATTCAACATTGTACTCATGGTTTGGGCCAGAGAAATTAGGCAAGAGAAAGGAATAAAAGGAATCCAAATAGGAAATCAAGAAATGAAAACTCTTGTTCACAGAAGACATAGCTTTAAATATAGAAAACTCTAAAGAATCCATTGGAAAACTATTAGAAATAATCAACAATAACAGTAAAGCTTCAGGGTACAAAATCAACTTACAAAAATCAGTTGCATTTCTATACTCTAATAACAAACTAAAAGAAAGAGAACTCAAGAAAACAAACCCATTTACAACCACAAGAAAAAGAATAAAATATCTAGGAATAAATTTAACCAAGGAAGTGAAAGATCTATACAATGAAAACTATAAGACATTACTGAAAGAAATTGATGATGACATAAAGAAATGGAAAGATATTCCATGCACATGGATCAGAAGAATAAACATAGTTAAACTGCTCATACTACCCAAAGCAATCTACAGATTCAATGCAATCCCAGTCAGAATCCTGATGACATTCTTCACAGAAATACAACAAAGAATCCTAAAATTCATATGGGGCAAAAAGGACCCCAAATAAATAAAGCAATCCTAAGAAAAAAGAACAAAGCTGGAAACAGCACAATCCCTGAATTCAAAATGTACTACAAAGCTATAGTAATCAAAACAGCATGGTACTGTTACAAAAACAGGCACACAGATCAATGGAACAGAACTAAAAGCCCAGAAATACAACCACACATCTACAGACAGCTAATCTTCAACAAAGGTGCTACGAACATACAATGGAGAAAAAAAAGTCTGTTCAATAAATGGTGTTGGGGAAGCTGGACAGCCACATGCAAAAGAATGAACATAGACCATTATCTTACGCCATACACAAAAATAAACTCAAAATGGATCAAAGATTTGAAGGTAAGTCCTGAGACCATACAACTTCTGGAAGAAAACATAGGTAATACACTCTCTGACATCAGTCTTAAAAGGATCTTTTCGAATACCACATCTTCTCGGACAAGGAAAACAAAAGAAAAAATAAACAAGTGGGACATCATCAGACTAAAGAGCTTCCGCAAGGCAAAGGAAACCAGGATCAAAACGAAAAGACAACCTACCATTTGGGAGAAAATATTTGCAAATCATATATCTGACAAGGACAGTTAACCTCCATAATATATAAAGAACTCACACAATTGAACAACAAAAAAACAAAGAACCCGATCAAAACATAGGCAGAGGATATGAACAGACATTTCTCCAAAGAAGATAGACAGATGACCAATAGGTACATGAAAAGATGTTCAACATCACTAATGATCAGGGAAATGCAAATCAAAACTACACTAAGTTATCACCTTACATCCGTTTAAAACGGCTATAATCACACCAAAACAAAAAATAACAAATGTTAGAGAGGTTGGGGAGAAAAGGGAACCCTCATACACTGCTGGTGGGAATGCAAACTGGTGCAGCCACTATGGAAAACAGTACGGAGATTTCTCAAAAAACTAAAAACAGAAATACCGTATGACCCAGCTATCCCACTACTGAGTGATCTATCCAAAGAACTTGAAATCAACAATTCAAAGAGACTTATGCACCCCTATGTTCACTGCAGCATTACTCACAATACCCAAGACATGGAAGCAACTCGAGTGCGCATCAACTGACAAATGGATAAGGAAGATGTGGTGTATGTATATACAATGGAATACTACTCAGCCATAAAAAAGACAAGATTATCCCATTTGCAACAACATGGATGGACCTTGAGGGTATTATGTTAAGTGAAATAAGCCAGAGAAAGACAAATACCACATTTCACTCACTCATATGTAGAAGATGAACAAACAAACGGACAAAGAAAACAGTTCAGCGATTACCAGGAGGAAGGGGGCTGGGGGGCTGGGCACAACGGGTGAAGACGAGCACTTATATGGTAACAGACAAATCATAATGTACAAGTGAAATTTCACAATGTTGTAAACTGTTATGACCTCAATTAAAAAAAACGTTGAGTGTTTTGGAAACATTTAATAATTCATTTCTATGTTGCCTAATTTCATCAAGCTGAACTTTTGTGAGGAATCTTCACCACGGTCAGAGTTTAGAAATGCCCATGCCTGGTTGCCACAAATGACAGACACATTTTAACAATAAGTAGAATGCAGAATGGAATCCATTAAATAAATCAGTGTTTTTTCATTGCACACATCTTGCAGTCACTAGAACACCAAAAGGTCTCCCATTCATCTTGTTAGAAATGAAACAATCTTTGGGAAATGGACCTCTGGCATGCTTTCTTTCTGACAGGGTAAGTAAGGCTTCTGGCTCCTTTTCATAGATCCTTATTCTTTCCCACCTGTGATTAAAAGGCCCCTCTCTTTTTGTACAGCAATGTGAACAGACCAGGGCTTCTGTTTTAGCAGGGCTTCAGTTTTAATAGAAAAGGAAGTTATAAATAAAGGCAGCATTAGGGTTTCATGCTATTCCCTTATTACCGCTTTCCTATGGTTTAAGCAATTAAAAATTTTTTTAAATTTTTTAAACATTCTCCTCATTTAATTATGAAACTCAACGGCTCTGCTTTGGTACAGGATCAATTTAAATCTTCTTTCAAAACAAATATTTAATAATTTACAATTAACACAGAAAACTTGTACTTAAACATCCCCTCACTGAGTGCTACCTCTACTGACTTGACTTCCTTACTGGCTCACACCACATATGCAGGGATAGAACAGTGGCCCAATTCTTCTGGTGAACCGTGATGTAATAATCATCTTTCACCCACAAAGAAATAAGTTCAATATTTAATTCAATATTTTGAGGCCCTTAAGACAAAGAATATATTAAAATTTACAATAAATAAGTAAAGAGAATATTTTATGATATTTTTGGTAAAAAAAATCCTTAGCCATCCTAAAAAGAGCGACAAAGAACGTATTCTTTCAAATTCAAAAAGAACTGTTTTGAATCAATTAATGCTATAAGGTTAAGCACTAGACAAAAGTATTCTTACTACCTAAATAAGTGTATTCTTACTTTATTAGAGCTCTTACCTATGGTAGTTCTTAAAATAATTGACACTTTGCTTTCTAATAGACTCTTGCAAAACTTCAGATTTGCTACCACAAAATTCTTCTCCAACTTGCATCAACCTAGTTGGATAAAAAGATAACATAAGTTTCAGCAAAATCTTTATTATAGAAAAAAAAGAAGTCCAGGTCATCTTTCTTCAAAGGCAACAAATCATAAAAGTTTGGATGTCTGAAGTTTCTAAAGATCAAAAATCCATTATGGTTTAACAAACATCTGAAGGGCAGAAATAATTAAACACACTCACATACAAATCCATCAAAAATTAGATCATGAATGTTCAATTATCTTCATATCCATGAAAAAGTTATATACAATAACTTACTAATTCATGATTTCTTTGATTATAATGGTTGAATGAATCAAACTAAAGAATAAGCCAAGAACTTGTCAAACACTACCTGCTGATTATATCCAAAACAAAGATGAAATCGTCGTATTTGAATATAGACAAATCAGTTCCAAGCAAGTAGGTTTTTACTTTTAGCTGAACATCCTGTAAAACAACAATGAAAAATATTTTAAGTAAACCCAAAACATAGAAAATAAGTTCTCAGAACCATTTATTCTATAGTTACACGTGAAAATGAGACAGGCATACTTTCTTAATTTGATAAAGAATATCTATGTAGGCCAATAGCCAACATCCTTAGGGTGATATCATAGAGACAATTCCATGAACATTAGATACAAAAATAGTGATGGACAGGGCCGGCCCGGTGGCACAGTGGTTAAGTTCCCGCACTCCGCTTTGATGGCCTGGGGCTCGCCGGTTCAGATCATGGGCGTGGACCTAGGCACCGCTGCTCAAGCCATGCTGTGGTAGGCATCCCACATATGAAGCAGAGGAAGCTGGGTACAGATGTTAGCTCTAGGCTTATCTTCCTCAAAAAAAAAAAAAGTATTGGACACATCATCACTATTAAAATAGACATGTGCAAGATAAGAATTATATCCTCATACTCTATATGAAGATAAGAGTCATCATCATTTACGTGTGGCTTGCTAGGCTAGAAACTCCAAAATAATCAATTCAAAAATAATTAGAATTAATAAGGCAACTATGTCAAGTGATTATGTACAATATATAAAAATTAATAGCTTTCAGGTATACCTGTGTAGCACCTTAAAATGGAGAGATTCCACTTAAAATAAATACTAAAAATACAATATACTTAGGAATAATTTTAATAAGAAATATCAGACCTATAAGAAAATACTAACAACTCTAGCAGGATACAAAACAAATTTCAATGTACTGAGTCAAGGGACTGGATAAGTGACTAAACAGTGTAAAGATGTCAATTTTCCCAAATTAATGTAGAGGTTCAATAAAATTCTAACCAAAATCACAAAAAAAAACACTTCTGAATAATTATTCTAAAATTCACCAGAAATAATAAATAAGCAATAACCTTCTTTTTAAAAAATAAAGCTTTGAAAAGATGGAGGGAAAATTATGTGTCATGTTGGAGGACTTGTACTACCTGTACCAAATATATTAAAAACTATTTTTAAAAAAAAAAAGAATGCTAAAAACATACAGAGAAACCAATGGACTAGGACAAGTAACACAGAAATAGTGCTAATATACATATACACAAGAACTTAATATACAGCAGTAAAAAACTATTTTCTGACTATTTTTGTCAAGTATTATGCTAAGAACTTTACATATTATCTTTAATCTTAAAACAACTTTGTTGAGCAGGCATTTATTATCACTCCTAAGAGAAGAAAAACTGAGAAGAGATCAAGTAATTGCCTAAGTTCACATGCCCAGTGAATGACAAAGCTAAGGCTCCTATCCAGGTCTATCTGTCTTCAGTCTCCTCTTTTCTTTGTATCTTGCTTCAAGAAGGCACAAAGAGGGAAGAAAAAAGATTATCCAGAAAGTAGTGAAGGGAAAAACGAATAGATTTTGGGGAGGAAATCCTTTCTTTACATCATATATCAAAAGAAATATAAAACAAATTAAACAAACCTGTTTTTGTACATTTTCAAGAGATTCAAAATTAATTCAATAAGGCAAAAATATTTTCTGAGAAGCTATTAAGTGTCCTAGGCAGTACTCTAGGTATTAGGGACACAGCAATTAATATAGAGCTAAATAAATATTTACAATTACCATACCAATATTGATCTGAGCTCTACATAGGAAAGAGCATTTTAAGAATAAAGGGAACATAAGTCACAAAGGTCAATAGTTTGACCTCATAAAAATGTTAACCGTCTGCACATAGAAAATATAAACTAAGTGAAAATAGACAAACGATATACAAAGGATTGCTCTTCATCATATAAATAATTTAGAATCTATGAGCATAAAACATGAGCAAATAATTCACAAGTCAATAATTAACAGATTTTAAATGTTCAACGTCTCTAATAAGGAAGTATGAATTAAAACACTAACAAAAATATACACAGATTCAATTGCCTTATTAAAAGATAAAGTCTCTTGGAAAAAAATTTTTTTTACATTTATAGGAGACATAACTGAAACATGATACAAAAACATTTAAAATAATGGGATGCTCAAAGATTAATATCAAAAAATATGAACAAAATAAACACGGCAATGGTAACAACAAAGCAAACTAGAATTCAAGGCAAAACGCTTCAAGACAAGAGCTATTTTTTTTAATTACAAAGAAGGTAAGTAAAGTGGTTATGAGCAATGGATCAATAAACATAGCATCCAAGTACAAAAAGCAAAAGCTGTTAGAAATAAAAGAAAAACCTGACAAAACTACAATCATTCTGAAATATTAAAACTTCTCCCTTAGAATTGCACAGACCAAAAAAACAAGTAAAGATACAGATTAGAATAATACAATTAATAATAAGCTTTCTTTCATATACATATAGAAGCTAATTCCCAACACACACAAAAAACATATGGTTATTTTTCAAATACCCAAGGAAGAATTTTAAAAGTGGGTGGGCAAACTAGGATGTAAAGAAAATCTTAAATTCACAAAAAGTAGAAATATTGCAACCCTAGTTCTCTACAGTAAAAAGAAATTAACATGAGCATTTCTTAAATGTTATTTCTCATATCAAATATTTAAAGATGAAAATGTTGGAAGACCAAGACTTTCATATGGTTAGATGTGAAAGCTCCACGAAGTCAAGTACCATGGGTTCACCACCGTGTTCTCAAATCCACAAACAGTTTCTGCCACACAGTATGACTGATACAGCCTTTTTTAAGATTCTGGTTGAGTCAAAAATGCATGGAAAATTTTCCACAATATCCTAAAAACTTTTCATATCAACAATCAAGGTGATTATAATTTTGAGTTTAGTTTCATGTCAGAGTTAAATATCTTCTTATGCTTTTCAATCATCACTTACCATTATCTCTACAACTAACAAATTTATGATAAATATCTATACATTGTCACACGATCACCTGTGTTTTGGAATCTGGGATTTCAAATGTTAGAAATGTATTATGATACGGATAGTATATATTATATAAAACTCCCAGTGGGGTCTAGGGCAGTATCCCAAAATAAAACACATTAATATTCCTGCAACATAGGAATATTCACTAATTCATTTAGTGGGATAAATAAATACTATAACAATCCTAATGACAATACTGGTCAGGTTCTGCTGCCAAATGAATTCAATTCAGGTCATGTTTTAGCAGCTAAATGTGTTATCCAAAAATATTTGCTTTTTCAGTTTTTGCTTTTTTCAATTTCCTGCAACCTTACAATTTCAATTTAACGAACACTCAACAAGTTCCTAAAGTATGCACAGTCTTGTTTTAGATCTGGTTGAGAATTGGCTTTGGGGGTGCAAGAGACTTGGAAGTGGTGGGGATGAAGATATTCTAAAGCTTGAAACCTACAACAAAATAATCTATACTCAAAAGCATGATGAGTTCATTAAACTAGCCAAATGCTTAAAGGAGAATAACTTTACTACACCTTATATTTAACAGATTTTCCTCTATCAGGAATGACATCAGGTTGCCAGGCTGAATGGAAACTAGCTACATAAAACGACAGACCTGTCATTTCAAAGGACATTGAACTACCAGAAATTCTACTGTGGATTCCACAATTTCAACTAAATACAATAAGAGTCTATTAGGAAACTACATCAGAAACAACTCATATCTGATCAATGAGTATGAGATTTCCCTTTCTATTATATATAATATCCAGAAAAAAGTCAGCCCAAACTCAAAAAAATGGTAAATTAAAAATTAGTTTAATAAGGTCACATCAGACAATATAGAAGCCAAAGCTCTAACAACTATCATATATACGTATTTTAAATATTAAAGTATCAATTCAAATAGCATATTGAAGATAAAATTATCAAAAGTTAGAAGAGCACTTAATTATAATTGCTAAGTCATTCTTAAGGAAATGTATGTTTTTATTATATAGTTTCCTAAGCAATTTTTTTCAAAGAAATTCTATAAAAGATTGTCAAAATAAAAATTAGCCTCATTAGAAAAATCAAAAATACACCTTAAAAGACCATAACACAGTCAAAGGGTCTAGTCTAAGCTTCAAAGAAATTAAAAAAAAAAAGTTATCTTAAAAGAAATTACACTTTTATCTAGAAAGTACAAAATTTTAACGAATTAGCAAATTTAATTATCTTATTTCAGCAAGTGAGCTGTTAAACTGCAAAATAAAAGAAGATACACTCAGCCAATAAACACGTAAGATCCTCTCAAGGCACAAAAATCTTTGACTTAGAAAAAAATCCTTCATTCTATACTACATTCCAACCCAAGCATGTCACCTATTTAGTTATCCTCTTCCTAAAGTTAATAGAAAAAGGAAAGAGATACAAATAAATGAAATAAAAATAAACAGAGTACCTCAATAAGAAAATAATTCTTTCGGAAAGCATAAATTTGCTTGGACAATAAAAGCAAAAATGTAATCAAGGAATATATGAATATTTCCAGTGGAGATTTTCAAATTAAAAGACATGTTCTACTGCCACTTGTAGACAAATATAATTGTCAACTAAATTACAGAAATTAAACAATAGATTTATTCCAAAGGAAAACTAACATACGATTAAATCTTCAAGGAATACAAATAAATACAGAAAATTTAAACACAATTTCTAAAACAATTTTGACATGGTTTCTATTCTTTTGTAAAAAAAAATTTTAAAAAACCAAACCTGCCATATTCGTGTAAGTCCATGTTCTAATTTCTTTTTTATGTAGCCACGATCAAAATTAGTTTCTTCAGTACCCATCATATTACTCCCTTCTGAAAATAAAAGATCATATACGTTTCTAGATTTGCTGCTTCAGAATGTTTCTGTTTTCCAAAAAATACACTTGGACTCTCATATATTGTAAGCTTATGTAAAACACAGTAAATATGTTCAATATTTATGCAACCACAATGTCAAGTAATAGGTATTAGGATAAACCCATTTGATAAGACAGATAAACATAGACCCTGAAATGTTGAGGGTTTTACACCTAAGACCACTCAACTCATACATGATTGGAGATGGGATTCCAACTTGGGGAGTGTGATCCCAGAGACCAGGTTCTCAATGACCCATATACTGCCTGCCTACTGCTAGAGCATTACACTACGAATTAAAATCCATGTCAACAAAAGTACAGACTGCAGAACTGCTCACATAGTGAAGTAATGACACATACATTATATTTCTCATGATCCAGAATAGTTGTATCCTTTCCAGATAAATAATTTAACAATGTGCAGTTCAACAGGTAAGATCAATGACCTGCCTCAAAACAAATCTTCCCCAAAAGCAAGTGAAAATACACATAATTTTGACCTTATGAAGTACTGTGAAGAATAATTTTCAAATTACTGATTCCTACAATTTTATTCCTTAATGTGAATATTAAGGAATATTAAGGAAAGGGATAATTTCAGGTGAACAAATGACTTTTTAGAGTCCTAGATATTATCAGCTGACTGCTAGACTAACCAGAGTCCAGAATATTCTTTAAATGTACAGATTAGGGTCAAGGGATTTTAGCAAAGAGGACTAAGTATATAAGGTTCAAATCGAGTTTTAAGTTTGACTCTACACCCCAATGAAAATATATACATATAAACGTATGTACATACATAATACAAGTAAACTATTAGCCTGAAGCAAAAAAGTAAGCTTCGCCACAATACATACTTATAAATATATACTATATATATTTACAGTTCAGTTTTTAAAACAAATCAAAGTAATTTCCTACCAGAAGCAGAAATAGTGTCCTCACTGTCATGCTTTTCATGCCATTCCATAGTCCTGTAATAGCTGAGCATAACTTCCCACAGTGCTTTGCACAGGTCAGCAAGGCATGGAATATAGCTGTCTGGTGTAACATGCTGAAGAAAATGAGAAGAGCCAACTTTCAAATTATCATGTTTACTTTAACACTTACCGTTAATCAAACTAAAATGCTATGATGTTAATCAAATTCATTCAAGAATTAGACAAAATTAAGAAAATTTCTTCCATTGATACACCTAAAGAGAAAGTTCAACAGCAAGAAAATTTTGTTCAATTCATTCCCATTTCAACATGGCTTTTTAGTATTCATTAGAAATAATAGTTCACATACTATGAATCAAATTATACTACTAGTCCATATACTACTAAATTGGCAAGTTTTCTCATAAACAGCAGTACAAACTTCCCCAAGTGTGCATTTTTTCAAAGACATGCTTCTTAGCATGCAAACACAGCTTTTCATTTATCCTTGGACCTAAGTCATACTTGCAAAAAGGTCATATTTAGAATTCAATCATTTCATTTGTGTAAATTAAGTAAGTACCTCTGACAATGTCTAAATTGCTTAGGTCAAATGGATACAGACACTCCATATCTGACGATAGCAACATTTTAAAATAATGTCTTACATAACATGACTATGAAACAGTACGTAGTATCAAATCTTCTCCCTAATGGAAGATGCATGAATTTTTCCCCCTCTATCCTTTGTAAAAACTATCAGTAGGTCATTCTCCCCTTTTTTTCTGCAGGTAGAGTGACGCCTCCACTCTATTTTATAGGCTTTCTGTCTGTCATAATGGAGCATTTGCTCCATCATTTGACATTTCCTAGCATTTCTTCAGTTTGTAATCAATCCACCACAACTGATCATGCTGATAAAACACTGAAAGGCTAACACGACTCTGGTGCAAGCCCTGTAAGGTAAATAGCTAGCAGAAATAAGCTATCAGCAAGTATAGCTGTGGTGTGATTGATGCCCAGATCATAGTTGCTCATAGTTGGTAGTAGTCCTCTCTCATTCAAAAAGTTTTTTTCTCTCCATAATAATCCTATACTCCTCATTTACTAAACATTCATCAAGTAATTAATAAAAATGTTAACTTGTATTTTTACTAATTATACTTTAGTAACTAATTAACTCAGTACACTTTTGTGTAAGCATGTTAAATTTCTGAAACTCAGCTAGGAAGCAGTAAAATAAAGGAGTTGTTAAGCTCTGGAGTCAGACTTTCCAAGTGGAGTTTAGGCCAAGAATGGTAGGGTGGTTCAATCTTACAAGATCTACTAATATAACTCGCCATATTAATAGGCCTAAGGAGAAAAACCAAATGATTATCCCAATAGACGCTGAAACAACCCTTTGACAAATTGAACGGCCATTCCTAATAATAACTCACAAGAAAATAAAATGGATAGATACTTCCTCAAGATGAGGAAACTTTAAAGCATAACCACTGTGGCCAGGAACAAGACAAGGATGCCCACTATCTCCACCACTATTTAACAACGTTCTGGAGGTACTAGCCAATGCAATTAGACTAAAGAAAGCAGTAAGAAGCAAAAGAATAGAAAAAGAAGAAACAAAACTATTTCTATCTGCAAATGACATAATAATACACCTAGAATATAACTCCTAGAGAATCAATGATAAAACTAAGTCAAACAAAAAGGATTCAGCAAGGTAGCAGGTTCTAAAGTTAACATGCAAAGAACAATCACATCCATATACACAAATAACAAACATTTAGAAGATGCACTGAATGAGAAACATCCATTTATAACAACAAAAAGATTAAATTTTTAGGAATAAACTTAACAAAAATGATCCAAAACTTTACGAATAAAACTGAAAGACATAAAAGTAGACTTGAACAAACAGAAAGATATCACTTAATTCTTAGTTAGGATGACGCGACATAATCAAGATGTCAGTTCTCCCTAAGTTTATTTATTACTTTACTGAGACATCAATAAAAAAGTCCAGAAACAGATCATGCCTCATATAAAAATATGGTATATGATAAGGATGGCATCTCATATCACTTAGGTGAAGATAGGCTTTTTTATAAATAGTGTTGAGACAACTGGATAGTCAGTTGGAAAAAGACAAAATTAGACCCATGCCTCACACCATACACAAGAATAAACTCCAAATGGTAAGAGATCTAAATGTGAAAAATAAAAGCATACTGCACTAGAAGAAAACATGAGTTAATTCATCCCTCACCTTGATGTAGGGAAAGGCTTTCTAATTATGACCCCAAAATCAGAAGTAATAAAATTTGATAAATTTCACTACACAAAAATTGAAAAATGAATTTACATGGGAAAAAATCCACACCATAAGCAAAGTCAAAAGACAAACTTGAAAAAATATTCACAACATATACCACAATAAAGAGTTCATATCCTCTATTTATAAAGAACTCATAAAAGTTTTGAGGAAAAAGACCAAAAATCCTATAGAAATATAGGAAGAAAGCAAAAACACACTTCACAAATGAAGATATAAAAGTGGCCTTTGAATGTATGAAAACATGTCCAAGTTCACTCATAATAGGGCAAATGTACATTAAAACTACAATAAGATATAAATTCTCATTCATCAGATGGGTGAAAATTTTAGAGTTGACCATTAACAAAGATTCTTTCCTTGACCAAACTCTAGCCAGGCTCCTCTGAGCCCTCTTCTCAACTAGGCCTCAATCTTGGCCTATAAAGACTTGAAAAAAACACTAACGTAATTTCTAACAGCTCACGGCCACATGTTTAGGATGACCCTAGCCTGCTTTAAAGTGCCTGCCTGAGAAAACTCAAGGCTGCCAGGAGAATTTACTGTTTGTTCCAGCTGACACCTAAAGATAGGCCCCTATCTGCCAGCCCCTGAGGGAGAAGATGGGAGCCTAACTTCAGTAAGCCCCAGTTAGCAAACCCAGGTCGGTTTCACATGGACCAACCTCCATCACTCTTCCTGCTTTTTGTAATTTTTCACTTCCCTGAATCTAGTGAGCACCTGCTCTACCTCCTCCCTGTTCCCTCATTCTCCCTTTAAAGTGCCCAGTTAGCTCTGTATAAATAGAAGTTAAGTTCAAATCATGCTGGATTCTTTTCTCTATTGCAACAGTATATAACTGATTAAAATCTGTCCATAACACTTTAATTAGTGGCCGGCTTTGTTTATCTTTGATACCATATATACTCTGTTGGCAAGGCTGTGAAAAAAACAGGCAGTATCATACATTGCTGGTGAGAATACAAAATGATATGATCCCATGGAGAGGAATCTGGCATTGTTTAACAAAGCTACACGTGTATTTTCCCTTTGATCCAGCAATCCCACATCTAGGAATTTACCCTGAAGATCTATCTCAAACAATGTGAACAAGATTCAAACATATGCACAAGGTTATTCATTGAAGGACTATTTGTAATTGCAAAATACTGCAATCTATCTAAAAGTCCAAACACAGGAGATTGGTTAAACCAACCACTGTTGATAGACACAACAGAGCACTAGGCAATGGTGAAAAATAAGCATTTTAAAAATTTTTAAATTAAAAAAATTTTTCCCTTTCACATGATATATATGTGAGAAACATTTTCTGTTTTAAATTATATATATGTCATAAGAAATAGAAAAAAATAATGAATATATATGCTTATCACAAAAATAAACACAGGAAAGATAAATGAGAAAATATTGACATTAGTTACCTATAAGAGGTGAGTGGGGGATGCAATGGAAGGAAGACAGGAGGCAGTGAAACCTCTCTGGGTATATCAAATTGGCTATTCACAGAAGAATTAGAACAGCTATCCAGATCTACACATGGCTTGCAGAGATAAAATACAAAATATTTTTGCACAGTTATGCCATAATTTTTTATGTTTACTTTTGTAATTACTACCTCTACAATGAACCAGTCTTGATTTTTTTCCCTGGTTTAGTTTTACCACATCATTACGCCTGACAGATCTCTTATACCACACACATGTAATGAAAACCAATACTTATGTACAAGGTCAGGAAAAAGCTAAAAGCCGAGGGTAAAGAAAAGCAAAAATCACAAAAAAGTTCTAGGCTGCAACCCAGCAATCATTCACCTGGATAAAGGCACTCTTCTGCAAGTCAATTTTTTTTATCTTTCATAAATTCAACTTTGCATAAATTTATATTATGCAAATAAATTTAATCTAATTATATCCCAACATTCTTTGATAAATAAAAGGGAGTGTTGATCTTATTTCTTCCCAAAGAAAAATTATGACTATACAAATAATTGTGTTATAGTCTACCAGTTAATTTTTATTACACTTGTCACAGTTTAACAAGCCAGAAAATTGAAATTTAGAACTACTAATCTCTATTCCCCACTCAACCACTGTCTCGCTCCATAATTCGCCTTTTATTTGAGGAAAAGGAGCTTCTTTACTATGTTACCTCTTGACAATTTGCTGAAATTTACTAAGTTTAGATGAGTTTAGGGAAATATATGTGAGATTTTTTTCAAAAAATGTTGAAATTATTTAGTGAAGTTACAGCAAGCTTTTTCTCACCAAACTGATGCAAGTGTAAATAATTCACAGATCTAGCTAAACCACTGCACATGCCTAAAAGTCTCCCAAAAGAATCCAAATTTCATTATTCAAATATGTTCATATGTACAAATCTAAGACTATGATACACTGAGCACCTGATAACAAGATGATTTTTGCCTAAATTTATATTCTAAAATAGAAACAAATGTAGAGATTCACTGTACTAAATACATATACAGCAAACAGTTTAATGAAAAAGGCACGGTAGGATAGATAAAAAATACTGTTTTCAATTCATTTAAGCCCAGTTTTGTTAATCTCCATACTTGAAGACTATGCTGGCAACAGGTTAAAAGAATCATTTCACTTTAAAACCAGACTCCAGAAACCACTTTCCACTATACCATGCAACCAACTGGTGTCAACTCTCATAAATGTTTCTTTACTAAAATTATTACTAAATAATTTAGTAGCTATTACTAAACACCATACTACTAAAATCATTTGCAACTAGTGTTCTCTCGTTTATAAAAATCACCTCCAAATTTCAAATAGAGAATCCTACTACATAGACATGGGTGAACCATAACTATAATGAAAGAGATTAAAAGAAACCAACAAACAAAGCAAATAATTGCATGAGCAATCAAAAAATAAAAGGCAGGCCAAGAAGAGAATCTGAGTTTCTGAATTAACAGCACATGCAACTTCCACTCAGCACCAATTCTTCTTCACACTGGCAGAGCATAACAGAAAGAGGCCTAGACAAGGAAGCAGAAGGCCTGTGTCCCAGCCGGCACCAGTTCCACAACTTACTAGTCACACGCCTTCAGACAGTAAACCACTCTGCATTTCAGCTTTATCTTTCATGAAACAGTGTTATATATTCCTGACTACCTCATCATTGGTTTAATCCATGCACTGATTACTAAATACTTAACACTGCAACTCGGTTCAAGTCCCAAATAAGCGGGGGCTTCATTTCATGTAAGACCAGGAATACCAAGGCAGAGGAGCATCATATTGTAATTCCAGTTATATGCTCTTATCATATATCAATAATAGCAATGAAAATCTTGAATTAATCAATTTAGAAAATATTCACACAGTGAGAAACCCCAAAGAACTAAATAACACGTCTTGAATTTTTTTTTTAATTAAAAGTATTTGGGAAATAGAAATTTAATTATCGGGGCCGGCCCCGTGGCCGAGTGGTTAAGTTCGTGCACTCCGCTTCGCCGGCCCAGGGTTTCGCCGGCATGTGCTCCACAGGCACTCTTTAGTCCCAAGGTACATTAGAAACAACCAAATCACCAGACTGAACTCCAGTTAAACCAAGCCAGACAACCTATTCCTTTCACCTGCCCTATGCTCTCTTCCTCTTGTGCCGTTGTTCATGTTTCCATATATCCCTGGACCCAGCCATACACACTGTGCCTGTTGAAATCCAAGACCCAACTCAAAAATCACAGCCTCCTCTCAATAAGAAGATACACTTTTGTCTTCCTTAGACTCCCTTAAAGAACTGTATTGACCTCACTGACACTTTGTCATTTAAACTTTTCTTATTGTACCTGTGATCATAATTAATGTGACCTTACTAGGTTGTAAACTCTTTAAAGCCTTATTTATCCTTGCTGATGTGAACTGATTACGTGATTAACAAAAGCTGAGTAATGACAAGGGAAGTGGTTTATACTTATGAAGTCAGAGTGCTAAGGAAATGGAGTCTTGTGTCTTCTACCAGCATCCATGAAACAGTAACAGGCTAGCTTGTTAGTTTACAAGTAAAGTAAAATTTCAGACCCTTCACAGATCTTAACAATCCAGCAAGTAAATGGCAGAGAAAAAGGAAGAGATGGATAAATTTTCTTACCTATTTTTTGATCATTAAGTTTTGAATTTTAAAAATTACCAAAACCTACTTATTTTAGAAATCAATAATTCATATATAAGAAAATTAACTGTGTGCTACATATATGTGATAAGAATAAATCTGACAGCTAAATTCTTAAAGTATTCTAAACCTGACCTCATAAAGCACTCAAGTAAATAATATTATTCCTCTAAAAGAAAATGTTTCTCTCTTTGACTAAATGTTTAAATTTGTAGCTTCCAGTAAGAAAGGAAAGGGCCACTCACCTATCCAACAAATCAACCAAATTAACCTCAACAATCAACGAAATGTCCCAGTTTAATTTCCTTCACATCCCAAATATACCTGAGTGATAAACAACATAAATTATTCTTGATATGCTACCTTCTGGTATCTGACAATCAAGCTATTAAAAACAAATCAGCACTAACATGTACAGGAAAAGGGATAAAAGCAGACACTGCTGCTGAGGACTGTAAACTGAAACACATTTTCTAGAAGGCAACTTTAGAAATATGAACCAAAAACCTTCAAACCACAAAGCCTTTGACAACGCAATTTTATTTCTCATTTATCCTAAAGAAATAATTAAAGATGTGTGCAGAGATTTAGCTTTAAGAATATTTACTACAGTGTTGTTAATAAGGACAAAAGCTGGAAACAAATATCTAAGAATAGCAAACGGGTTAATTAATCCACAGGATCTCTTATAGTGAAATACTGTCAAGCCATTAAAAGTTTTGTAGGTGGCATATTTACTGAAATGGAAAATTGTTTATAACATAGCAAGTGAGAAAAAAGGTTATCAAACTGTGTGTACAGTAGAATCCTACTTTTTTTTTTTCAATTTTTTTTTTTTATTAATGTTATGATGGATTACAAGCTTGTGAAATTTCAGTTGTACATTTTTGTTAGTCATGTTGTGGGTACACCACTTCCCCCTCTGTGCCCTTCCCCCACCCCCCCTTTTCCCTGGTAACCACCGATCAGATCTCCTTCTCAATATACTAATTTCCACCTATGAGTGGAGTCATATAGAGTTCGTCTTTCTCTGACTGACTTATTTCGCTTAACATAATGCCCTCGAGGTCCATCCACATTGTTGTGAATGGGCCAATTTCGTCTTTTTTTATGGCTGAGTAGTATTCCATTGTGTATATATACCACATCTTCTTTATCCAATCATCAGTTTCTGGGCATGTAGGCTGGTTCCACGTCTTGGCTATTGTAAATAATGCTGCGATGAACATAGGGGTGCAACGGACTCTTGAGATATCTGATATCAGGTTCTTAGGATAGATACCCAGTAATGGGATGGCTGGGTCATAGGGTATTTCTATTTTTAACTTTTTGAGAAATCTCCATACTGTTTTCCATAGTGGCTGTACCAGTTTGCATTCCCACCAACAGTGTATGAGGGTTCCTCTTTCTCCACAACCTCTCCAACATTTGTCGTTCTTGGTTTTGGATGTTTTTGCCAATCTAACGGGGGTAAGGTGATATCTTAGTGTAGTTTTGATTTGCATTTCCCTGATGATTAGCGATGATGAACATCTTTTCATGTGTCTATTGGCTATATTCATATCTTCTTTTGAGAAATGTCTGTTCATGTCCACTGCCCATTTTTTGATCGGGTTGTTTGTTTTTTTGTTGTTAAGCAGTGTGAGTTCTTTGTATATTATGGAGATTAACCCTTTGTCGGATAAGTGGCTTGTAAATATTTTTTCCCAATTAGTGAGCTGTTTTTTTGTTTCAATTCTGTTTTCCCTTGCCTTGAAGAAGCTCTTTAGTCTGATGAAGTCCCATTTGTTTATTCTTTCTATTGTTTCCCTCAACTGAGGAGTTACAGTGTCCAAAAAGATTCTTTTGAAACTGATGTCAAAGAGTGTACTGCCTATATTCTCTTCCAAAAGACTTATTGTCTCAGGCCTAATCTTTAGGTCTTTGATCCATTTTGAGTTTATTTTGGTGTGTGGTGAAAAAGAATGGTCGATTTTCAGTCTTTTGCATGTGGCTGTCCAGTTTTCCCAGCACCATTTGTTGAAGAGACTTTCTTTTCTCCATTGTAGGCCCTCTGCTCCTTTGTCGAAGATTAGCTGTCCATAGATGTGTGGTTTTATCTCTGGGCTTTCAATTCTGTTCCATTGATCTGTGGACCTGTTTTTGTACCAGTACCATGCTGTTTTGATCACTGTAGCTTTGTAGTATGTTTTGAAATCGGGGATTGTGCTTCCGCCGGCTTTGTTTTTCTTGCTCAGGATTGCTTTAGCAATTCGTGGTCTTTTGTTCCCCCATATGAATTTTAGGATTGTTTGTTCAATTTCTGTGAAGAATGTTCTTGGGATTCTGATTGGGATAGCATTGAATCTGTATATTGCTTTAGGCAGTATGGACATTTTAACTATGTTTATTCTTCCAATCCATGTGCAAGGAATGTTTTTCCATCTCTTTATGTCATCGCCTATTTCTTTCAAGAAAGTCTTGTAGTTTTCATTGTATAGATCCTTCACTTCCTTGGTTAAGTTTATCCCAAGGTATTTTATTCTTTTCGTTGCGATTGTGAATGGGATAGAGTTCTTGAGTTCTTTTTCTGTTAGTTTATTGTTAGTGTATAGAAATGCTACTGATTTATGCACGTTAATTTTATACCCTGCTACTTTGCTGTAGTTGTTGATTATTTCTAATAGTTTTTCTGTGGATTCTTTGGGGTTTTCTATGTATAAGATCATGTCGTCTGCAAACAACGCGAGTTTTACTTCTTCGTTACCTATTTGGATTCCTTTTATTTTTTTTTCCTGCCGAATTGCTCTGGCCAGCACCTCCAGTACTATGTTGAATAGGAGTGGTGAAAGTGGGCACCCTTGTCTTGTTCCTGTCCTCAGAGGGATGGCTTTCAGCTTTTGTCCATTGAGTATGATGTTGGCTGTGGGTCTATCATATATGGCCTTTATTATGTTGAGGTACTTTCCTTCTATACCCATTTTACTGAGGGTTTTTATCATAAATGGGTGTTGGATCTTGTCGAATGCTTTCTCTGCGTCTATTGAGATGATCATGTGGTTTTTGTTTTTCATTTTGTTGATGTAGTGTATCACGTTGATTGACTTGCGGATGTTGAAGCATCCCTGTGTCCCTGGTATAAATCCCACTTGATCATGGTGTATAATCTTTTTGATGTATTGCTGTAATCGGTTTGCCAAAATTTTGTTGAGGATTTTTGCATCTATGTTCATCAGTGATATCGGCCTGTAGTTCTCCTTCTTTGTGTTGTCCTTGTCAGGTTTGGGGATCAGAGTGATGCTGGCTTCATAGAATGTGTTAGGGAGTTCTCCATCTTTCTCAATTTTCTGGAACAGTTTGAGGAGAATAGGTATTAAGTCTTCTTTAAATGTTTGGTAGAATTCTCCAGAGAAGCCGTCTGGTCCTGGACTCTTGTTTTTGGGGAGGTTTTTGATTACCGTTTCTATTTCCTTACTTGTGATTGGTCTATTCAGATTCTCCATTTCTTCCTGATTCAGTCTGGGGAGATTGTAGGAGTCTAGGAATTTGTCCATTTCTTCCAAGTTGTTCAATTTGTTGGCATATAGTTTTTCATAGTATTCTCTTATGATCTCTTGTATTTCATTGGTATCTGTTGTGATTTCTCCTCTGTCATTCCTGATTTTATTAATTTGCGCTTTCTCTCTTCTTTTCTTGGTGAGTCTGGCTAGGGGTTTGTCAATTTTGTTAATTCTTTCGAAGAACCAATTCTTTGTTTCATTGATCCTTTCTATTGTCTTTTTTGTTTCAATATCGTTTATTTCTGCTCTTATTTTTATTATTTCCCTCCTTCTACTGACTCTGGGCTTTGTTTGTTCTTCTTTTTCTAGTTCCGTTAGGTGTCGTTTGAGGTTGCTTACGTGAGCTTTTTCTTGTTTAGTGAGGTGAGCCTGTATTGCGATGAATTTCCCTCTTAGGACTGCTTTTGCTGCATCCCAAATGATTTGGTATGTCGTGTTCTCATTTTCATTTGTCTCCAGATAATATTTGATTTCTTCTTTAATTTCTTCAATGATCCATTGTTTGTTGAGAAGCGTGTTGTTTAGTCTCCACATTTTTGCACCTTTCTCTGCTTTTTTCTTGTAGTTGATTTCTAGTTTAATAGCGTTATGATCAGAAAAGATGCTTGATATTATTTCAACTCTCTTGTATTTATTGATGTTTGCTTTGGTTCCCAAAATATGGTCAATCCTTGAGAATGTTCCATGTGCACTTGAGAAGAATGTGTAACCTGCTGTTTTTGGATGAAGTGTTCTATATATATCTATTAAGTCCATCTGGTCTAATTTTTCATTTAATTCTATTATTTCCTTGTTGATTTTCTGTCTGGATGTTCTGTCCATTGGTGTTAATGGTGTGTTGAGGTCCCCTACTATTATTGTATTGTTGTTGATGTCTTCTTTTAGTTCTATTAAGAGTTGCTTTACAAATTTTGGTGCTCCTGTGTTGGGTGCGTATATATTTATAAGTGTTATGTCTTCTTGGTGGAGAGTCCCTTTTATCATTATATACTGTCCCTCTTTATCTTTCTTTATCTGTTTTGCTTTGAAATCTACCTTGTCTGATATTAGTATAGCGACACCTGCTTTCTTTTGTTCATTATTAGCTTGGAGTATTGTTCTCCATCCCTTCACTCTGAGTCTGTGTTTGTCTTTGGGGCTGAGGTGTGTTTCCTGGAGGCAGCATATAGTTGGATCTTGTTCTTTGATCCATCCTGCCACTCTGTGTCTTTTGATTGGGGAGTTCAATCCATTTACATTTAGAGTGATTATTGAGACGTGGGGGCCTACCACTCCCATTTTGTGTCTTGTTTTCCGGTTTTCTTCAGTTTCCTTTGTTTCTCGTCCCATGGTTTAATCTGTTCTGATGTAGAGCTGCTACTCTCTGTTGTTGTCCTTCTACTTATCTCCTCTGCTCTTGGTTTTGTAGCCCCTTTCCTTTTTTGGATTTTTCAGGAATGAGGGTTTTCCTGAGGATTTCCTGAAGAGGAGGTTTTGTGGCAATGAACTCCCTTAATTTTTGTTTATCTGGGAAGGTTTTTATTTCTCCATCGTATTTGAAGGATATTTTCGCTGGGTAGAGAATTCTCGGCTGTAGATTTTTGTCCTTCAAATTTTTGAATATATCATTCCACTCTCTTCTAGCCTGTAAAGTTTCTGCTGAGAAATCTGCTGATAGCCTGATGGGGGTTCCTTTGTAGGTCAGTTTCTTTTGCCTGGCTGTCCTTAATATTTTCTCCTTGTCGTTGACTTTTGCTAGCTTCACTACTATATGCCGTGGAGTTGGTCTTCTTGCGTTGATAAAGTTTGGAGATCTATTGGCTTCTGTCACCTGAAGATCCATCTCCCTCACCAGATTTGGGAAGTTCTCAGCCATTATTTCTTTGAATAGGTTTTCTGCCCCTTTCTCCTTCTCTTCTCCCTCTGGTATACCTATAATCCTTACGTTGTATCTCCTAATTGTGTCTGATAATTCTCGGAGAGTTTCTTCATTTCTTTTAAGTCTTGCTTCTCTCTCCTCCTCTGCCTGCAACAATTCTATATTGCCATCTTCCAAATTGCTAATTCTTTCCTCCATATTATCGGCCCTACTGTTCAGAGCATCTAGATTTTTCTTAATCTCCTCTATTGTGTTCTTCATTTCCAATATTTCTGTTTGGTTCTTCTTTATCGTATCAAACTCTTTTGTGACATAGCTCCTGAACTCGTTGAGTTGTCGGTCAGAATTCTCTCTTAACTCATTGAGAATCTTAATGATGGCTGTTTTGAAGTCATCGTCATTTAGGTTATATATCTCATTTTCTTTGGGATTGTTTTCTGTGTATTTGTTGCTTTCTTTCTGTTCTGGAGATTTAATGTATTTTTTCATATTGCTTGATGTTGTTGATTTGTGCCTCCGCATGGAGATAGAGTTTAGTTGCTCCTTTCACTTGTTTCAGCTGCTGCGGTGGGAGGAGCAGCTGTTTATATTTCACCAACCAGGAACCCTGTCCGTAGTTGCTACCTGGGCCTGGGCCCCTCTTCGTAGCCACAGTGGCCCTTTGGATTCCCTCCTCTGCCGTGGGGGCCGTCACAGGGGGGCTTCAGGCTGCAGGTGCCTACTGTTGCAGCCCACCTAGATGTGCTCTCTCCTTGGGGTCTGCAACGGTGTTATGGGCTTTTCCAGCGGCCAGGGGTGGGATCACTTATATTTGTCGCTCCGTTGCTGTCGGCACCCACCAAATCTCACTTGTCCTCTATGGGTCGCAGGAGAGCTATTGGCATCTTCTACAGTCTGTGGTTGGTACACCTAGCTATGCTGCTTTTGCCCTGGGGTCTTCCAGCCTTGTGGCTGGCGGCTGGGTGCCTTCTACTGGTGCTGTGCAGAGGCTTTCCCTAAGGCTGCTGTGAGCCAGTAGGGTTTCCCCCTAGGCTACTAAGCTGGGTCTCTGGAACTCTCTCCAGCCCCAGTCCTCTCTGAGATCTCCGGCAATCCCTAGCCCCACGGGGCGGGCAACGGCAGCTGGGGGTTGCCCCGCCCTCTGGGATTCTCTCCGGGCCTCTCCCGGAGCCATGAATGTTCAGCGTGGCCCCTCTGCTAACGGCAGACAGAGAGTTTTGTCTGCTGCCTGGCGGAGCTCCGGCGCTTCCCCTCCGGGTCGCAAAACCGGCCTTTGAAAGTTCCCCCCGCCCCGGTCCTCTCCGAGATCTCCGGCAATCCCTAGTCCCACGGGGCGGGCAACGGCAGCTGGGGGTCGCCCCGCCCTCAGGGCTTCTCTCCGGGCCTCTGCCGGGAGCCCTGAATGCTGGGCGTGGCCCTTCTGCTAATGGCAGACAGAGAGTTTTGTCTGCTGCCTGGCGGAGGTCCGGTGCTTCCCCTCCGGGTCGCCGGACCAGCCTTTGAAAGTTCCCCCCGCCCCGGTCCTCTCCGAGATCTCCGGCAATCCCTAGTCCCACGGGGCGGGCAACAGCAGCTGGGGGTCGCCCCGCCCTCAGGGCTTCTCTCCGGGCCTCTGCCGGGAGCCCTGAATGTTGGGCGTGGCCCCTCTGCTAATGGCAGACAGAGAGTTTTGTCTGCTGCCTGGCGGAGGTCCGGCGCTTCCCCTCCGGGTCGCCGGACCGGCCTTTGAAAGTTCCCCCCGCGCCGGTCCTCTCCGAGGTCTCCGGCAATCCCTAGCCCCACGGGGCGGGCAACGGCAGCTGGGGGTCGCCCCGCCCTCAGGGCTTCTCTCCGGGCCTCTGCCGGGAGCCCTGAATGCTGGGCGTGGCCCCTCTGCTAATGGCAGACAGAGAGTTTTGTCTGCTGCCTGGCGGAGGTCCGGCGCTTCCCCTCCGGGTCGCCGGACCGGCCTTAGAAAGTTCCCCCCGCCCCGGTCCTCTCCGAGATCTCCGGCAATCCCTAGCCCCACGGGGCGGGCAACGGCAGCTGGGGGTCGCCCCGCCCTCAGGGCTTCTCTCCGGGCCTCTGCCGGGAGCCCTGAATGCTGGGCGTGGCCCCTCTGCTAATGGCAGACAGAGAGTTTTGTCTGCTGCCTGGGCGGAGCTCCGGCGCTTCCCCTCCGGGTCGCAGAACCGGCCTTTGAAAATTCCCCCAGCCCCGGTCCTCTCCGAGATCTCCGGCAATCCCTAGTCCCACGGGGCGGGCAACAGCAGCTGGGAGATCTCCGTGTCCTCCGTGTCTCTCTCTGGGACCCTCCGGGCACCCCGAGCACCAGGCTGGGTCTCCCCGCCAATGGCGGGGAGAGACTCTCCCCGCGGGCTCAGGTGTGCAACTCCAAAGTTTCCCTCTGCGTTTAGGAGTAATTGCAGGGGGTTTAGGTAGGGTTCTGGTCACCTGTTTCCACCGTCGCTCCTCTGTTGTGTTCTCGCTCCTGCCCTAGATGTGTGTGGATCCTCTGGGGGCGTCCGTTGGAAGAAAGCCGCTTGCGGGTACTAGGCTGCCCGTCGGGGTCGGAGAGTTTTCACCTATTTCCACATCCTCCCGGAGGAAAGTCCATCCGCCTTCCGATGTATAGTCGCGTGGGTGTCTCAGACGTCCTGAGATGCTGTCTGGATTTCCTTTGTCAAGCGATAAGTGTCCAAACAATTGTAGACTCGAAGGGCGAGAGACAAAGAGGACTACTCACGGCGCCATCTTGGCTCTTCCTCAGAATCCTACTTTTAAAGGGTGTTTATATACACATTAAAAGAACCAGCTTTGCCTGAAGAAATATTAATTTTTATTTTCTTTTTGCTTATCTGTATTTTCCTACAACTAACGTTTTAGTTGTATAATTTAAAATATGTATATTTTTAAGAGTAAACATATTAATTAGTGATTGCTTAATTTAAGCAACTACTTATATAATCTATATTCTGTCTAAGTCTATAAAGATGGTGAGTGATGTAAAAACACCTAAATAACAGACTAGTTTAAGAAATCAGAGAGAGAAAAAGGATAAAGAGGCAGTTAATTCAGAAAGAACCCAAAACAAGATGGTTACTACACATGAACACTAAATTTAGCTCTGAACTTCCTGGCAGCTTATCATCTATGGTAGACTGAATCTGTATACTCTCACACTATGTGATAAGAGAAAATATATTAATTCTTCACAACAGAAAGTGCCCTGAGAATTCAGCAACAGAAACATGTTTTCAACTTAAAAGAGGAATTCGTCTTTAGGTATCTATATGAACATCAAAATAAACTATATCTTCAATAGAGATCTTACTAAAGATATTTATTGACCCTCAAAAAAATGACATTGAATTATAATTTAATAACAGATATTATTTATAAGAATGAAAATTAAAAGCCTAGAAGAACAGAACATTAGACTAGTCTTTAGTTTGTCTTTCTAGGACGTATGCTTACAAAGCACCTGTAAAAGGTCATGGCACAGAGATGGTGCTCATTGCTGGCTTTCTTTCCCTCCCCCTTGATCAAATTTGAACTGTCAATATCACACCAATTAGAGACAAAGAGGGCAATCCAATTACTCAAGAAACATTTACTAAACACCTCTGATGTGCCAGCCTCTGAGAAAACAAATACTGAAATGATTTCAAAAAGTTTTTCTGGGGCCAGCCCAGTGGCATAGACATTAAGTTCATGCACTCCTCTTCAGCAGCCCGGGGTTCATGGATTCAGATCCCAGGCATGGACCTACACACTACTCATCAAGCCATGCTGCGGCAGTGTCCCACATACAAAACAGAGGAAGACTGGCACGGATGTTAGCTCAGGGACAATCTTCCTCTCCAGAAAAAAGAAGCTATGAGAGGGTAGAGAGTCCATTTAGAAGCAAATGCACTCCACAAATCTGGAGCATCTCATCAGCCTTTACTATTTGTGAGACTGAATCTTCCAGTTTCTCTATGAGGAAAAGAATAATATGGGAGGAAAAAATCTTTTGTCAAACATATCTGTTTTTATTTTAGTAGCATCTTCAAATAGTACGTGCTAAGAAAAATGGAATATGAATTTAAAAACTAAAAGAGAGACATATGAACAATAATTAAGTTACTACATACTGTACAGAGATCCTTATATTGCAGCTTTTGGAATTTTGTATCTGTGTTTCCTGCACATAGTTCCACATAACCAAGAACAACTTGAAACACAGTATTGTGAATGGCTTGGGTGAAGTGCATATGAAGTTGATCCATTGCTGTCTATGGAAAGGAAAAAAAATAACAATTTCATGTTATTAAAATAAATAAATTTCAACAGTTTTGCAAAACATAGGAAAAAATCTTTACCAGTTACAGCTACAACACAAAGATCACTATTATTCACAGAATTATAATTGTAGTGTTGATTATTTGAAAATAACCCTTGAAATAACCACAATATCACACCACTAAAGACAAATCTAAATCATGAACACTGCTCTGTTGCTCTATATTTATGACTGGGTAACCATCCCGCTCTTTCTCAAACATGTCATGCATAATCACACCTTTGGTTCCCCTGTGCCATCACTCTCTTACATGGTTCAGGATTCTTCTCAACAGTCACCTTCTCAGAGAAGCCTTTCTTGACTATCCTATATAAATCAGTACTTTCATCACTCTATCCACCGACCCCGATATATATTTATTTACAGCACTTGTGACCACCTGCCATCATGTTCATTTATTTCTTTAATGTTTGTCTCCCTCAGGAGAAGGTAAGATACATGCTCCAGGCCTATATCCAGGTGCCTAGAGCAATGCAAATAGTAGGTACCAATAAATATTTAATGAGTGAAAGAATTCATCTAATGGGGGAAATCAGAAGTAATCATTGTATTTTCAAAGGTCTTTAAACATGTCCCTCAAAATTACCAAGTGTATTCCTTCTTGTATTATTCCCTTGGTATAGCTTAAGACATGAAATTAATAAAGTACAATAAACAATCAAATTTATTTATTCAGATGTTAAAATGTGAATAGAATTTAATTGCTTTGTAAAGCCTTAATCTAAGACAGGAGACTACTTAAGGGAAGAAAACACTTACAACTATCACGTTCAGATGTTCTATAGATAAATGTATAATCCTGTACGTGCAGAAGATACAATTAACTTTCAAACCATGGCCGCCGTTTCAAGGTTTTCAAGGAAGCCCTTGAGTAGTAAGAGTATGGAAAGCCATGCACTGTGGGAGTAGTGAGGATAGTCAAGGGATAATAGAAGCCTTTAAAAAATCTGATGGATGCAATGGACCTGTTGTACAGACAAATGTACACAGTGCACAAAAGTGTATATACCACTTTGAGGGACTCATGCTAGCCCAGCTAGGAACCCAGAAGCTCCAAATTAAGAAGTTCTCATTCAGGACCAAGAGCTGAGGTAAAAGAGGCTACACAGCCTCTCTCTGTGAATCATCTTATGCTTTTTAAAAAACCTACATAAAATTGTGAAAATATTAAACCTAACACTTCATAGTTCAAAGCAAACCTCTGTAATGTTTTAATCATACTACATACACTTAGCATATGTGAACAACCATGTTTACTAAGTGTTAATACAGCATAAAAATTTACTTTGGTAAATGAAACAGGACACTACATTAATAATTTTCAGTTTTAAGCAATCATGAAGATCAATAGATGCCTGATTAAGAAAAAAGCAAACATCCTTTCAAAACTGACCTGTGTTTTTCCAAGAAGTCGATAAGCTTGTTGAACCTTAGTGTAATGGTTAATGTCAAAATTCTTGCAGATTTTGGAAAGAGCTACATCCAACTGTTCCTATGTAATTAAAAGAGGAGGCCAGAGATGGTTAAGGAATAATGTTTTCAAGGCAATGAAAAGAAAACAGTAAGACTAATTTCTCTCATTTAATTAATATCTAAACATATTTACTATCACACTGGATTTAAAAGTCAAAAACAAATTTAGAGGTTTGGCCCCGTGGCTGAGTGGTTAAGTTTGCGCACTCCGCTTTGGAGACCCTCGGTTTCGCTGGTTCAGATCCTGGGTGTGGACATGGCACCACTCGTCAGGCCATGCTGAGGTGGCGTACCATATAGCACAACCAGAAGGACCCACAACTAGAATATACAACTATGTACTAGGGGGCTTGGGGAGAAGAAGATGAAAAAGATTGGCAACAGATGTTAGCTAAGGTGCCAATCCGAAAAAAAAAAGTGAATAAAAATAAAAATAAATTATAATTCTCATTTGGTACCAACTATAATCAAGTTTTCTGAGATGTTATTGACATGCGAGTTTCTAAAAACTCATGACTAGTTTTTCAAGGGACACAAAATAAGTATAATACTAAAGAAATTTTATATTTTATTTTTTCTTGACTCTGTTTCTCAAGCGTCTGCTAAAATTTTACAATTAAATGTACTGAATTTGTAGGACTATTGAAAAATAATTTAAAAATCCTTCTGCAATCACTGAAAACTAATTCTCAATAAAACTACATTGATCTTGGGGGCCGACCCTATGGCCAAGTGGTTAAGCTCTCATGCTCTACTTTGGTGGCCCACGGTTTCGCCAGTTCCGATCCCAGGCATGGACCTAGAACCACTCATCAAGCCATATTTAGGTGACATCCCACATATCGGAACTAGAAGCACCTACCACTAGGATATACAACTACGTACTGGGGGGCTTTGGGGAGAAGGAGGGGAAAAAAAAGAAGATTGGCAACAGATGTTAGCTGAGGGCCAATCTTAAAAAAGAAAAACTACATTGATCTTAAGAGTACATTCCTCAAGGGGCTGGCCCCATGGCCAAGTGGTTAAGTTCATGCGCTCTGCTTCGGAGGCCCAGGGTTTCCCTGGTTCGAATCCTGGGCGTGGACATGGCCCCGCTCATCAAGCCATGCTGAGGCAGCATCCCACATGCCACAACTGGAAGGACCCACAACTAAAAATACACAACTATGTACCAGGGAGCTTTGGGAGAAAAAGGAAAAATAAATTTAAAAAAAAGTACATTCCTCAAGGTATATACTTTTTTATCTAAATGCACCCACTTCATTTATGGGTTTATATTTCAATAATTTCATTTTAAAATAATGATTTTCTACATAAGTACAGAATAATATTGTATATTAAGGGTGAAGAGATATTGGGCTTTCAAAGAAAGTCCTCCTTAAAATATTCAGGTGATTATTTACTTAATGGATTTTCAAAGCAGTTATCTTTATGTTTATAAAATAATTTGTCATTCTTACAATCAGTAAACAATTGCATTATGATCAAAAACTACTTTCACAAAAGGTTATTTGAAAGTCCAGCTTCAACTTTTATAAGTACTCTTATCAGGAAAACAATAAAATAAAATATCAGAAGAAACCAAAAAATTCTTATTAAATTTATTAAAATGACTACCCTGCTTTGCAAAGACTGCCAAGTTAAGATGTGAACTCTGAATACATGTAGAAGGAAAAGCAAGACATCATGCCCACAATAAGTTATCCAGTTTCCACATTTTTGATGAACTGTATGAAATATTATTATAAGATTCAAGAATTTAGGAGAGTTTTCATCAGCCAATAGCTGTTTTTAAATAAATCAACTCACTAAAAAGAAGTACGTGATAAATAAAAAATAAGTACTACATGTTAAGTATTTTGGTTATAATTTACATGAGAACATACCTATGACTAACAGTTTTGGGATCTTTCTGCATATGGTGATATTTTCACATAGTGTTTTAGATCCCATAATTCCAAAACTATTACAGAGTTTACAAGTAGATTAACATAAACTTGACCATGTATAGGTATTCCAACTGAAAAATAACAAATAAAGCACAGTGATCTAGAAACACTGATAATAACACAAAAGTCAAAACATAAGAAGCATCTATACTGTTCAAAAATCTCTGAAAAGAAAAAGCCTTTAACTTATGATGTAATCCTTCTTACCTCAATTTGTTCTAAAGTATCTTGCAGCTTTGAATTCAGTTCACTATTAAATAAAACAAAGAGTTAGATGTGTCCATCTTTAAAAGAGACAAACTAAGTGCTAAATAAATACATGCTAGCTGAATAAATAATCAATAAATTTACAGATCAACAGTATGAGCAGTAACTGTGGGGCTAATTCCACAGACAGTGCAGTAAGGCAAGAAAAATAAACAAAAGGAAAAGGATTAGAAAGGAAGAAATAAAAATGTCATTACTAGCAGCAATAGGATTGTGTGGGTAGAAAATTCTAAAGAATCTATATATAAAAATGAGAATTTAATAATTAAAAATTGATTGGAAAATTGATATAAAATTAATTTCTATATATTAGGGACAAAGAATTAGACAATGAAATTTTTTTAAATATCACTTCAAAAAACCAAATACCTGAGAATAAATCTAATAAAAAATATACAACAAAAAACTGGGCTAAAATAAAGACAATTTAAATACATGGAGGTACATACCATGTAAACAGACTAGAACCTAGTTAAGATACCAGCTCTCACCAAAAGGATCTCCTAGAATAATAAATTCTAATCAAAATCCCAGCAGGCTTTTTAATCTATTTGTGGAAACTGACAGCTGCTTCTAAAATTTATGTGGAAACTCAAAGGGCTAAGAATAGTCACGAATATCTTGAAGAACAATGTTGGAGGACATACATTAAAATAGGTAAAGGTTTATTATAAAGCTACAGCAATAAGACAGCGTGGTCTAACAAGGATACACAAACAGATCAACAGAACAATAGAAATAACGGGCAAAAGGCTGCAATGGATAATTGACAAAGGAGATCTCCATAATGGGCAAAAGGCTGGAATGGATAATTGACAAAAGAGATCTCCAATTAGCCAATAAACATTTAAATAGGCACTCCAATTAGGCATTCAGTAAATGCAAATTAAAACTGCAATAAGATACCATAACAAGAATGGCTAAAAATATTTCTAAAAAATTACAAACTACATCAACAAATGTTGGCAAGTACGCACAGCAAATGGAACACTCAATTTAATGCTGGAGGAAAGAGAAATTGATATGACCTCATTGGAAAACTGTAATATCAACTGAAAGTCAACACACACTCTATATCCCAGCAGTCCTAAATATGTATCTAACAGAAATGTATATGCAACCCTTGCAGCATTATTTGTAATAGGCAAAAACTTAAAGTAACACAATTGCCTGTGAATAATTAAATGGATAAATAAAGTGTGATATATTTATATGATGAAATACTATAGCAATGAAAATATATCACCTGAATCTCAAAATCATAATATTGGACAAAAGAAGTCAATTTAAAAAGTACAGGGGCCGGCCCAGTGGTGTAGGAGTTAAGTTCACAGGCCACACTTCAGCAGCCTGGGTTCATGGGTTCAGATCTCATGTGTGGACCTACACACCACTCATCAAGCCATGTTGTGGCAACATCTCACATATAAAATAGAGGAAGACTGGCACAGATGTTAGCTCAGGGACAATCTTCCTCAAGCAAAAGGAGGGAGATTAGCAACAGATGTTAGTTCAGGGCCAATCTTCCTCACCAAAAAAAAAAGAGGTACATACTGTATGATTCCATTTACATATAGTTCAAAACAGACAAAACTAATGTTAGTGACAGAAGTCAGAACAGTGATTATCTTGGGAGAATAATGACTGGGACAGGGCATGAAAGAATTTTCTGGGGTACTAGAAATAATCTATTTCTAGTTCTGGGAGGTAAATTATACAACTACATTCACTTTGTAAAAGTTTACTGAGTTATACACTTAGGATACATGAATGAATCTGATTTTGTTTCCTTTAATTCTCCCTAAGTCAGTTAAAAACAAAAACAGAATTGATATTATTTGAATTATAATACCTCATTACTAAAAAAAGATATGTGATATCTAACAAAATAAATACAATCATAGGGAAAACATTTTAACAAAAAAGATTAAGACAAAAGTAAAACAAAATATTAAGAACAAGTGAAAGATGTAGTTTAGTACACCAAAATTATACAAAGTTTTCTACAAATGTTATTTGATTATAAATTTGATTCTCAAAGTCTTAGCAGCCAAAGCAAATAGGGAGGGCCACAGTATACAATTCAGTGTTCATAATGCCAAAACATACCAGTAACTCAAGGGGAAAAAAGAACAAAAGACAAAACAAAGAGACAAAAGTCACTTTTGATGGCATTAAGTTCTCAGAGAAAATTTTGCCAGACTCTCAATAAACCAGCTAACACCCTTTGCAATAGCCTTACAGAATACAGAATAATGGATTCAAGGACTCCTGGCATTTACTTCTTATAGAGCCCTTTAATGCAAGCTGAAGAGAAAAGGCCAGAGTGATGTGATATATATAGATAGAGATGTATAGATATATAAATATAGACAGATATAAAGCAATTTGTCAGAAAAGTAAAACCAATAGTAAAACAAGTACCCAGCTTTTAATGGTCTCAAAGATAAATGTCCAAACATCTAGAGAAATTAGACCATTTTATACAAACACTATTCATCATAAGTATGCTTTTGATTAAAAGTTGAGAATTGGAGATTATATTCTCTAGTAAAAACTGAGAGTGAGCAAAACTATATCCTTTGACAATCAACAGTGTAGGATTGATACCTTACCAGAAAAATTAAGGTCTCTAACCAGGATTTATGCCTGAAAAATAGCTACAGCCTCACTTATAGATTGCAGGCAGGACTGAGATTTTCCTTACAAAATTGATTCTGGGACAATTTTAGTCAAAAAATAATGAATGAAAATAAGAATGACAGCTAAAGGCCCCAAAATAATACCCCAGGAAAGATATCCACAGTAATGCCTTACCACTTAGAAAGAATTAAATGGAGGCGGTGGGGGGGGGGGAGGGGGAGCCGTGGCCACGTGGTTAAGTTCACGCTCTTCACTTCAGCAGCCCAGGGTTCACCTGTTTGGATCTTGGGCATGGATCTACGTGCCGCTCATTAAGCCATACTGTGGTGGCATCCCAGATAGAAGAACTAAAAGGACTTACAACTAGGATATACAAGTATGTACTGGGGCTTGGGGAGGAAAAAAAGAGGAAGATTGGCAACAGATGTTAGCTCAGGGCAAATCTTCCTCACCAAAAAAAAACGAACTAAAAAAAAAAGAAGTAAATAACTCCTCATCCCACCCTCTCACCCCAAAAAAATCAGTATCTTCTCTCAGAGTTCTTCCTTCTCCCATGTTGTCTTTCGATTCATTTCATCACCACCCACTCAATCCACCCTAAAAATTTCAAAGTCATCTTTAATTCTTCCATCTCTTCATATGTAACTAGTAATCAGATTCTGATGATTCTACCACTTCAGTATTTCTCATATCTACGTATGCTTCTCTTTTCTCCATTTTGTGTCTTAATTCAAACATTATCACCTTTCACTTGAATTATCTTAATAGCCCCCTAATGAATGTGCATACAACACACACACCCCACCCTAATCCATCCATCCATTTATTTGACAAACACTATCAACCTACTGTACACCAAACACTGTACAACATCCTCCAAAAAGCTTTCAGGGATAGCTCTGAGCAGGGGTCTAACTTCAGATTGGATTTGGTCAATATACTGTTTGATTTGGCAGACACAGTGTTTTCAAATAGCTTGTACATGAAAGGCTTCAGGCAAGGTCTGACCCCTCCTGTGGGCCTGATCACCTCCTGCTGTCTTACACCTGGCAGCTTCACATATATCTTACCCGCCTGGTCCCTAAAGACATCTGAGTTTACAGCTGCTAAGTAAAGCAGAAATAAAATTCCACCAATATTCTACTTTAAAACGTTTGATGGCTCCCCATTAATCCAAGGATAAACTCCCAAATTAGTATGGCACATAAGACTGTTAGCAACTGACACAAAAAATTAACTTCCTATTCACTTTTCAGTTCCTATATTTTAGTCATACGGACTATGTGCAATTCCCCAAACAAACCCCAGACTTTCACACCCTCTGTTATTGCTTATAATGTTCACAATAACTAGAACATACCTTCTCCTTTTCTCACTCCAAATGTCCATCTATCTTTCCAGGCCCAATCCAAGCGTCATCTTTTCCAGGGAGTCTTAACCTGCTGACTGTTCCCTTAAGTTTCACAAGGCTCTGTTTACGGCACCCTATGTTATAGTGAGGAGTATCTGTGACTGTCTCTCCAGGCAGAGACTGTGGCTTAATCCTCAGTGTCTCCTCAGGGCTAACTGAACTCACTGCCTGACTCAGAGCAGGTCAGAAATATCTGCTAAATCAAATTTGCAATTCAAACAAAAATGGCAAAATTTTACCATCATTCCTTTAGCCCCGATTTCTACCTTAATAAATAAAACTATAGAGACAGAAAAAGAAGAAGGGAGAATGTTTTAGAAGAAAAAGAATCACACTAGACTCTGGGTCTCCAGGTGCCTTCGCATGAAGAGAGCTAAGCGGAGATAAAGCTACTTCCACTTCTCTATCACAGGGGGCTCAAAAGCTCACCCAAAGCTAAAGCTAGAGACGCAGATACGGAGAGGCAAGAACACTTGGAATAAGAACTAGGTCAGAACCGGTAAACGTATCCTTTCAGGGAATATTTTGGATTTTGAGGAGAAAGAAATATATTTAAACTCATTCATAGGAGAAAGTAATGATTTCTTCAGCTTCAGGACTTTAGTGCTTATTTATAAAATTGTCACAAATCTAGACATTTTTATTACTTCTATTATTTAATGGCTAAAATGACTCTACAGCCCATGTATTAAGGGTTAATTCAAACACGGTAATGTAAATAGCATGAAGATTTTAAATATAAAATCTATAAATCAAACATTTTTATTTTATTAAAAATGCTTTCAAAATCTACAACTGCAGTTTGACAGCAATTTACTACCAATTAAAAACACATATATAAAAATTATCTGATTAAGGAGTGGACATATTAACTGTGCAGCCTTCAAAGAAACCCTTAGCCATCATTAAGAAACATGAATTCAAGCCACTTCACTCAATTAATCAAAGTATGTTAAAAGGATCTATTCATAAACATTTGGATAAATAAAAGGTATATTATGGCCAAGAAAATTGCTAGTTCTAAGATGGAAAGCTAAAAGCTGTTAAAGGCTATTTGCAAGTTGAATGGAATGAATTAAACAATTCTGGGGGCATTTTTACCATCACAACATAAAATATTAAAGATAACATACGCATAAACAACTAACTAATAGTATGCTTTTAAACAGCTGATCTAGGACACCCACCTCCACAAAATGAGTCCTATAAAAGTTGCACATAAATCAAAATTTTGTACAAATTTACCACATAGAAAGACAAGATGGTACAGAGGTAATCAGCACCTTAATGATCCTTCCTTGGTCTGTTATTAATGAGCCATGTGATTTAAGTCAAATCTCTTATTAATATCTCTGGGCATCAGTTTCCTATAAAAAACCGGGGTTTATCTAAAGGGTTGCTTCCAGCTCTAAAGTTTCAAAATTCTATTATATGCTGAACACCAGTCACCCAATTACCACATCTTTGTAAATGATTCAGTAGAGTGCTACAGCTTCTTGAATAATAACCTCAAGTCAAATTTATACTTGCAACTTTATACTATATGTCCATGGCCCCTGGAAATTCCAGTCTGCTTAGATCAGAGGTCTACTCAGTGGTTTCAATCTACTTACAGCTGGCAGAGGGTTTATCAATGGACCTCAGAGAAAATCTGATTTTCAAACACTTTGAAGCTAAACCAACAACCCTGTGGTACCATGAAGTATCCACATAATCCTTCAAAGCATGAGCAGACTGTAAAAGAACTCCTAAGATCACTCTGGATCTATCCAAACCTCAGTCCTCACTCTGTTCAGAAATCCCTGACCTGACCCAGGACACAGTCATTCACCACAGAGAGAGCTCCAAGTTCACCATTAAGGATACAAAAGATGTTCAAAACATCTCCAAACTTTATGAATTGTAATTCTAGAGCAGAGATCAGGCCCAGGAGCCAAATCTAGCCAACAGCCTATGTTTCTAAATAAAGTCTTATCGGAAGAGAGCCACAAGAACTTGTCTACATATTGTCTATGGCTGCTTTTGAGCTACAAGGGGAGAGCTGAATAGTTGCAACTGAGACCTTATGGCCCACAAAGCTTAAAGTATTTATTTTCTGGCCCCTTAAAGACAAAGTTTGCTGACTCTGTGTTGGAGTTCAGCAGAAAATCTTTTAGTTGGTCAACTAATCAAAGTTAAAACAGGAATACTTCTACGTGTGTGTGTTTACATGTGTACTGAATATTTTAACCACAATTGTATAAATGTACTTCATTCATTCATTTACAATTTAGCATCTGTCTTTTCATTTGAGTGAAGCGTTAACTTTTTAGTCTCATATGAGCCAAATCACAAATAAATTTCCTATAATTTCAAGTTTCAATTTCTCTAAGGTGAAGCAGGAACTTAAAGACAAATGCAAAACAATCTGAATGCCAAATCACATTTAATTACCTTATATCCCCCAATTTTTATGAGTTGTCTCATCTACAACAAATTCAAAAGGAAATTTATTTTTAACAATATGTTTAGTTTTTCCAATGTATTCAACTTACTGCCAAAAACTTGTTGCATTTCATTAGTTTATTTGTTTAAACAACATAAATACAGTAACAAACACAACTGGCAGAAACAACAGGTTTAGGAAAAAAACATAATTAACTCTAGTAAGTATATAACCCAACTGCTGGAGAAGAATAATAAAAATCTGCCTACTAACCATGAGCTCCCACTGTATATAACAGCTATCACACGAGTGGACAGTATAGTAGAGTAGTGGTTAAAAGCAACAAGCTCTGCATTCCAACAGACCTAAGTTTAAATCCTGGCTCTGCCACTTGTTTTACAAAACATCCATTTCCTCATCTATAAAATAGAGACAGTAACAACATCTCTGAAGAATATTCTGTGAATACTAAAGAAAACATAAGAAAAATGATTAGTATAGTTCTTCACACATAATAAAGGGCAAAAAACTTCAAATATTATTATCATAGCCATCATCATCACCATGATCATGATTCAGTTCTTAAAAGCTAAAAGAACGTTACTAAAATCTAGTTCAGAATTACTGTACAGTCAGTGCTGCCTTAGCTAATGGTGCCTAGCTTCTACTCCCACTCTCATAAATGTCAATATTTCCCATTCCTGCAGGGGTATAAAAGTGAGCCATTCACAGCATGAACATCTCTGATGGTCTTTTGTTTGTGAACTCTGTGCTCTTAACTGGCATATTATCCCACAGTCCTACCTGTTATTATAAACTTCTGGAGCACAAATAAATTTCAAAAGCTCCTGGTATAACAAGTAACATAGGATCTCACGCAGGTAAATGTTAAATAATACTTCTTGTTTCATCATCTAGGAGTACAGAGTTTGACATAGATGACTTTTCTAGACAACTAGTGAAATTTTAGAACATCAAGTAAAAAGAGAAAACTCCTAAAAATTTCTAAAGGAAACACATCATTTATGGTGGAATGAGAATAAGAACAGCAACTGACTCTTTGCTACAAAATAGGAGGCCCGAAGACAAATGGGCAATGCCTTCCATTTTCTAAGAAGAAATAACTTTTCTTTCAGTCACGTGTATGGACTAAATGAAGATCATTTCAAAATCTGAAAATTTACCTCCCATGTGTCCCATATCAAAAAAAATTCTCAAAGAGGTAACTCACAAAACAAGACAAAGGAATATACAAAAAAAGGAATATTATAAAGAAATGATAGCAACTGAGTAGGACCTAAAAAAACTGAAAAATGCTCAAAACAGAAATAGAAAAAACATTAATGGATTTTGATTTTCATTTAGAGACAAAGGATTACTTTGCCTTTTTTTATAAGTCCAATCATTCTACTCAGTTCGACAGATGATAAAATTTAGAGAATCATAATACAGTAAACACGATTTCTATTAGGCTAATTTTTTTACAAATAACCCATTGAAAAAGGACAGAAGATTATAGTTGCAAAAAGTTACGTTATAAACTTGACAAAGTAAAAAATAATAGTTTCACCAACAAAACTTGGAAGGAGAAGGAAAAAGAAATAAAAGGAAGCATGCCAAATTCCAACCTCTTATTGATATTTTATTAAGG
This sequence comes from Equus asinus, assembly GCF_041296235.1. Lineage (NCBI taxonomy): Eukaryota > Metazoa > Chordata > Mammalia > Perissodactyla > Equidae > Equus > Equus asinus. The sequence goes on along the minus strand of NC_091790.1, from coordinate 136,601,063 downwards.
GGAGCAAACAGAGCATCAACAATCATCTACCATGATAAACCAGGAAAAAGATATTTTTTTTTTTTTAAAGTTTTGTGGTGTTTTTTTTTAAAGATTTTATTTTTTCCTTTTTCTCCCCAAAGCCCCCCAGTACATAGTTGTATATTTCTCATTGTGGGTCCTTCTAGTTGTAGCATGTGGGATGCCGCCTCAGCGTGGTTCGATGAGCAGTGCCATGTCCGCGCCCAGGATTCGAACCAACGAAACACTGGGCCGCCTGCAGCGGAGCGCGCGAACTTAACCACTCGGCCACGGGGCCAGCCCCAGGAAAAAGATATTTTAATGTAGTATTTTAAATTACAATGAAATCTACTAGGAAAAAAATTTAAAAGCTGTAAAAGTGGTTTACTCCAAGGAGTAGGAAAGGGAATGCTGGGTGGGGCAGAATAAAAAGCCTTTTACCTTTTGTTTAAATATTATGTTTTTGCCACATGTAGATTTTACTTTACATTACTTTTAAATGGTGTTGCGTGGGGTACAGAGGCAAAGAAAAACAAGTTAAAATAAAAGATAAGGCGTGCAGGTGTGCCCAAATAGCATGGCATCAAAAACTTGGCCCAAGCCAACCCTGCAATGAGGACTCTAGCTCTACACATGTGCATGGGTCTGGCTGGGCAGGCCTGGTGACTGGCAGAAACACTCACTGCTCAAACACTACTCCAGGCAGGGTGACTAGGGTCCCTCCCCTTGCCTGAGCCTAGAGAGAGAGAGAGAGAGAAGGCACATCTTGCTAGAAAGGAATCAATGGAAATAGGGGAAGAAGTATTTGCACCTAAAAGCTATGTTCATTATTCTATGATTTAAATAAGTTCTACAACCTACAATTTTCATACAACTGTCAAAATCATATTTTGAGGAAAAAAATATTTTAAAGATTATAAGAAATTAAATACATCTGTCTATGTTAAAGTGCAGTACTCCACAAACTAGTGCTGATGGTATGCAAAGTTTTCAGTGCATGTAATCGTAGGCCTGATACCGGCTCAAAACAAGGTTGACACAAGGGAAGCCATACTGTAGAAAAGAAACCATATTGTAATTTTGAATGACCTCTCATTAACTAACCCAGATATGCTCTGTAGATTTGATGGCCCCTCTCAGCTGCTATAAGTTGATAACTTTATTCCTTTAAGTTCCTTAGGAATGTGATGACCCCCGGGGACAAGGCAGAGAATCTATGCCGATAGCTATCATCAATGACAACTGAAAGATCAGCGTTGCTCCCATCTCTGATGCATATCCAGTAAAACAAAAGACTATTAGGAACTAAGATCAGATGTCTGCCCCCACCTGGAGATCAGATGGGGGTCCCACAGGGATTAGGTCTATTTTACAGGGACTGTTAAAATTTCAGTGGTCTATACTTCTTATCCTTCTGGTCAGATACTTGATTTTAAAATGTGCTTTTAGATGTTGTTCCAAAACTGCTGAACAAGGTACAAAAATCCTAATAAGGCAAAATGTCAACCTGAAACCAAGAACAAGAGAATATTTCCCGATGAGTGCTAAACAGTTTCATTCCTCTAACCCAGATCTATGCCCCAATTCAGCAGGAATAACTAGATTGGTTGTCACCCTGAATCCCTCAAGAATGAGGAATGACCAAAGAACAGGTGGAATTGAAAGTGGCAAACAGTTAGCCATTGATGATTAAGTAGCTAGGAACTAGCTTTTTTCCTCTTTGCAATTACCGATTATAGCTTTTAGCTGTTTACCCACCCATTGTTAACTGTGCTATTTAGGCAATATGCTAGGTTCCTATAGATAACATCTCCCTGGAGCCTGGATCACCATGGTAATGGGTGTCTGAGCTGTTTTTCAGGAATTAGAAGCCCCTGTCCACTTCTGGCTGGTTGAGACTACCAATCCATCAACTGGGTCGGTGCAGATGGCCAATAAGCAAAATTTGACGTCAAGAGGCTAAAAACTCCACCCTCAGGTCATGCTAATGCCACCATTTTGTGAACATGCATCCTATGAAGGGGCATGAAGTCTGACTATGCTTGTGCAGATCATCAATTACCTCACCTCCAATCATCTATCTCTACATTTCAGACCACCTTGCCTGCGCTACCCCATAAATATCCCTGAGTCTTCATTTTCAGGGAAGCAGATTTGAGACTGATTTTCTTGCTTCCTCACTTGGCTGTCTTGTGATTAAATTCTCTCTCTGCTGCAATCTCATCATCTTGGTGTTTAGCTTTCCAGGCAACGGGCAAAAACCAAACCTGGTTCAGTAACAGCCCCTCCAGGACCAGTTCAACCGACTCCATCTCTTATTGTCACCCAGGGAAGTCCCTAAAACATCTTCCATGTCTAATGCTTTGTTTTTAAGTTGGGCTTGCTTATAGGAACCAAGGCAGAACAATGCCAGGTGGCTAAACGACAGAACTGGGCTAAACCAGAAAGGTCCAAAATGGCGATGGGGTGCCACGTGCAAAAGGTGCCATGTGCAAGAAGAGAAGATCTACACATGCCCCAAGTGCCCCCACCCCAAGCGATGACAAAGAGACTCCTCCCCCTTCACATCCCATAAGAACCCTGCTCACCTTCTCTTCAGAGAGAAGGTGTTTTAGAGCACAAGCTCTCCCGCCTCCATTCATTGATCAATGAATAACGTTTCTGCTCTGCTATTCCAAACCCAGTATCATTCTACAGGCACAGGCAGCTCTGGGCAAAAGGACTCACTTGTGGGTCACCAGCTCCTTGAGGCTCCATAACAACATAGTGTTTAAGAAAATCAACATAGTGATTAAGAAAAGGGGCACATATAGATGGTGACAGATAAAAATTAGATTATTGGTGGTGAGCACAATGCAGTCTATATAGAAACTGATAAATAATAATGTACACCTGAAATTACACAATGTATAAACCCTTATGACCTCAATAAAATATTTCAAAAAAGAAAACAACACATCATTGACAGAATTTAAAGACCTTAATAAATGGGTTATACCAAAAAAAAAAAAAAAAACACTAATTGCCTTACAGAAAATCTGCAAAGTCATGTAGCCAGGGCATGCACAAAAGAAGAAATCCTGACCTGAAACGACTTCAGAACCAAAGATCCTCCTTCCTTCCTATGGAATCCAAGGACTGGGACACAACTGGAACTTGAAAGTAGGACTCTTATTAAAAGCAAGGGGTCCCTCATTCAGGAAGATCCAGTGTTAAAATTCCTTACCCACCACATCAAAAATGTTTAGAACCCCATCGCAAATGTTTAGAACCCTGTCATAAATGTATAAAACCTTACCATAAATGCTTGAAGCCCACCAACCAAAACCTGTCCCACGAGTGTTTCCACATGCCAGCCTGGTCTCCCTAACCTCTTAAATTTCACCCCAGATCCTGAATCAGGGAGACAGATCTGAGGACTCAGGCAGCCTGTTCTCCTACAGATCAATCTCGCAGAATAAAGCTGATCTCTTTTCCCAAAGGCTGATGCCATCATTAATCGGCTTATTTCATGAGCATCAGGTAGAGAACCCCAATTTTGTATAGTAACGTGCATAACCCAGAATGCTCTCAGGTTCACTGAAGTAGTTCCTTTCAAGCAAAACAAAAAATAATATGCAGTTTCAATTTTTAAAAGCAACTTTTCTCGGGGTCGGCCCCATAGCCGAGTGGTTAAGTTTGCGTGATCCACTTCAGTGGCCCAGGGTTTCACTGGTTCGGATCCTGGGCGTGGACATGGCACTGCTCATCAGGTCATGTTGAGGCGGCGTCCCATATGTCACAACTAGAAGGACCCACAACTAAAATATACAGCTATGTACTAGGGGGATTTGGGGAGAAAAAGCAGGAAAAAAAAAGATTGGCAACAGTTATTAGCCCAGGTGCCAATCTTTAAAAAATAAAATAACTTTTCTTGAAACTAATTTAGATACACTTCAAGTGAAAAAGAAATTAAATGCTTCATTCAGACATAGTTTAACATAAATGTGCTCTGATTCTTATTCCCAGTAAATCCCAACTATATGACTCTCTGTCCATAAACTCAAGAAATGTCAAATAATGTAAAAATGTTCCCTGTCAGTTATAAAAGTGAACAAAACTGGTAAACACAGTAAATCTCAAGGAAGGTACAAGATACAGAAGAGGTACCAGTTTTCTTTCATTTTTTAATTGCTGGGGATCAGAATTGGCCACCTCGAAATGTGTCTGTTTGGCTTGATTATTTTTAACAACAAAAGACTTTGAAAGAAACTGACCTTTCCCCTAACTGCCTAAAAGAATTTAAGATAGAAGGCCTGTTCCAGGAAGGAGCTAATACCATAAGATAAGTGTAGTGTAATGTATAATCTGTCTCTGGGTCACACTGTCTATAGAGGGCCCAGCAAACACTTGTTTCATAAACATATGCATTTTCATCTCCATGTGAATTGCCTTCCTCCCCTCTGAAGTCCCAAACCACTACCCCCAACATCCTCCTTTGTCTTTAGCTGAAGATGGTATTTATGGTGGGCTTTAGCCATTCTGGCGAGCTACTCCACTTTCCTGGGTTCCTCCCATGCATACATGTTATAAAACCTCATCTGATTTTCTCCTGTTATTCTGACTCACGTCAATTTAATTCTTAGACCAGCCAGAAGCACCTAGAGGGTAGAGGGATTGTCTTCCTCCCCTACACAATCAACTGGGTGCGTCATATTACTTGGTACTTCATGTATTAAACTACGTAGTCATATAATCTGAGACTTACTGGGTATACCACCAATGCTTGTTTATGCAGAAGCAAATTCAGAATCACAAGTCAGCCCTCAGGTGTTCCATGTAATCTACTCCTAAGACCAGAGTCTCTGCCCTCTACCAAAAACTCTATTTCCGATAAATGAGCGATGTGAAAGAAAAAAGGAACATATAATCTACCAAGGAAAAATTAGCAAGTAGATGAGCAGGTACATTATATATATGAACTTGCCTGCAATGTAAAAAAAAAAAAAAGAAAATATATATATATATACACACACACATATATATATATATATATCACACCAGAATCCAGAAATGCTCTGAATCTTAGAGTGGTTCTTTTAAAGAACATTTCAAAAGGAAGTATTTTTCACAATCCTCTAGTCATCAGCAGGAATGAAAATAAATTTAAATGCTAAAGAGAATGAGAGCATAAATTCAGTTGGAAATTAATTACTATTCCTATGATTACCAGAGTATAAAATGATTTTTCACTCTGATTCACTGAGGTCCAAGCAAAAATTAAATCTTGCTTTGGCTAAATTCCACAACTCCAGGTAAATTAAATGAATTTTTTAAAGTGTTAATGGATCATGTCTGAACAGGCCCAACTAGAGAGCTCAGGAAAAGGTACAATACTGTGTTTAGAAGATCAGAGGAAAGAGAGAAAAGGAAAGAAAAATAAATGCATAAAATAAAACAGGTGCATCTAATTAATAAAGACAAAAATAAGAGGAAGTTAGAATGAAATTCCTCTCATTTTTATGGACTCACCCTGTCCCACTTATCAACTGACTCTATTGCTATATCCCACAGCACGTTATCTACAAGAAGTAAACAAACTTCTCACGCTCTCCCAACCAGGAGCAAAAGAGTCAAATAAGAGGTGAAGGGAAAAGGCAGGATGACGGTGGCTAGCAAAGGAAGCAGTGCAGGGATCAGGGGAGAAGAACTGCGGGTGGAGGTGTGTCATCACCACCAAACCATTCCAACTAAGGCTCTGCTCTCTGAGTCACTCTGACATTGTCACTAAATCACCAAGTTAAAAACACAACTCTAATAGTTTTCCTAGAAAACCTAAGGTAAAATCCCATTACAATGAATTCCTTGGGGCATTTTAATGTATCTGTACACGTATTCTTACCTATTTTCAGAGAATAAGACAAACTTTTATTATTACATGCATGACTCACATATGCAAATGTAGCATACTTCTTAGATACTGTATTATCTAAAATAAAACAATTATTAATTTGAATCATCATTATAGGTTTTTCAACTTCAAAACTTTTCACTAGGTCAGATAACTGTAGTTACACCTCCCCCACATATCACTACATACATTAATGAAAAAGTACTTAGAAGTCACTTCATGACAATTTTTAAAAGCCCAAATAAGAATTTCTTTCAAAAACATTTTTTATAATTAATTCTTGTCAAGTAAAATATTTACCTTAGCATAGCTAAAATTTTTAATTAATGCAAAAAATAAAGTGTGTCCATGTCACTTACTCCCTCAATTTCCTGCCACCAAATTTCCACACTTATTCTTTCCTATTATAATAGATGGTGAGCTTGAAAAACTCAGTCTCTGCTATAACCCCTACAGTCTTAATACATTATTATATTCTCTATTTTCTTTTCAACCTCTCAGTCTTTCACATCAATTTTCAAATATTCAGGTTTCCCCAGAACTCTCAATTCCACATCTCTCCTCTTTATAAAATATCTTCATCCTACACTTATACTTGAACCAAATCTGTCCCCAACAATGTCAACTCTGACTTCTTTGTTGCTATAAATCCAATAGATTGATATTTCCAGTCCTCATTTTGCTTGACATCTCTGCAACAAACACTTCATATGATACCAATAATCTCATATCCACAACCCCTCATATCTTGGCCCTGTTAACTCCTCCTGCTCCTCCTCAGGTCCTCCTTAGTCTTGACCCACGAAGGAGTGTTAGATCCCAATGCTCCCACTGTATGCTCAACTTCCTTCTAAGGCCCATCACACTTGCAGCTACTTCAATCCAAGTCCTTCTTAATAGATGACATACTCTAGAAAACCAGGATTATATTGATTACATTGTGTACAGTTCATCACAATACAGCCAATTGCAAAGCAAAGAACCTGGCATATAATAAACACTCAGTAAATACATAACTGCCTGAATTATTTTTAGCCAATCATAAATAAGCTTTTTTCACTCTAACAGATTTATCACCACAAAATGAACTAAATGAGTGGTTATGTTTTTTCAGGACCAGAAGCCCTTGTTAGAAATTTGCAAATACAGTTAACATATTAGAGCTATCTCTCTATTCATTCAATCTAAAAAGTATAAATGACATAATGAAGTTTTTAATAGTGACAGTCACTGTCAAAATGGATAATGACAAAATATTACTGGTACTACCCAACTATGTATTTCCTAATCAAATAAAAAGTGTGCTGCTTCACGCAGACAAAGAGAAAAGATTAGTGGTTACCAGGGGAAAGGGGGGTGGGAGGTGGGCACCTACAATATGACTGACAAACAAAAATGTACAACTGAAATTTCACAAGGTTGTAAATTATCATAATCTCAATAAAAAGTGAAAAAAAAAAAGGTGTGTTGCTTCAATATGCATCATCCTAAAGAAAAATACACCATTAATATTCAAATAGCATCTCTAGGGGGTAAATGTCTAGCCCTTATTCTATACCCAGCAGAGACCCATGATGTAAGAGTATATTAAAAGAAAAAATTTAATGTTTTGATCTCATAATCCTTTGACTTTTCAGATACTAGCAATGAGTATCTACAATATCAGTGCATCATGCTCACTGATCGCCAGAATTTCCATATAGGAGAGACTAAGGGACTATATTCTAGAATAAGTATGAATTTAATTCAAAACTAGGTTTGCTTGGCAAGTACACTATTTTACTTAGGTTGTATGTTTATTTGTGATGTTTTTAGAGGAATGATGGAAATTACACCTGGGGATTAGACCTTACCCGAGGTACTGTCACCAGTAATGCAAAACTTTCATTTTAAGCAGACCAAAAATCCATTAAAGTTAGAACTAACAGCAAAGAATGTAGCAGCCATTTTTACATTGTACATTTTATAAAAAGATCAAACAAAAGATGTAAGACATTAAATATGTAACCACTTAAATATTACAAAGGTGACTATTATATACAGTGAAGTCACACTTAAATGTTGCAAAAGAATTCTTATCACGATGAGCCAAACACTTGTACCATCTGGATCTGAAAAACACACTGCAATAACATTCTCAATATTTATAAGCTGGGCAAAGTTAAGGAGGAAGAATTCCCAAGAGATGCAATGGAGATGTGAACAGATAATTCATTCTTCTCTAGTACTCCATAAAAATGAAATCAATCAGATTGGAAAGAATATGAAAAAAAGAGTTTCAATGAGGTGACAAAAAAGGGCAGAATTAAAAAGTATCTGATCTTTCACACATTAAGAATTGCTATTTATGATTTTATTGTACTTTCCATTTATGAACAAGAATGCTAAACTGGAACACAGCACTTAATATTAATTTTCAGTGTTTATTAACATGGTATGTTACACAACTCCTACACAAAAACTGACAAGAGAGTCAGCTTTAAAAACTTTATACCACCTTACCTTATACAACTGTAATGTTTAAAAGTGCTGGCAGCTTTCTGACATTCCAGGCACAACTGAATAGCTCCAGGATAGTCTTCCTCCTTAAGGTAACAATAAAAGTCACTAGACTGGAAACATTTTTCTTAAAGTCCTTGAAAAAAAAATCTCTGTTCATATTCTATCCAAAAGTTACAGAACCAGAAAGTTTTAATTCCTCTTAAATAAGGATTGGAATACCAATGATAGACAAATAACAAAATGTAAAGAGACAACTAGCTCCGGGCCTAAAATATATGCACAGAAAAAACATCCTGTTCCCTTGAATACATAGTAACTACCCTCTAAGACCATGACAAGTGAATAAAGCCCATATAGAATTATAAGCTGCTTCACAGGGAAGGTGTTCTTTAACTGTAAATTTATCTTTTCAGTGATGTTTATATAAAATGTTCCAAAACAATATGCATTCTACTTGTAATCAACACACAACAGTTCTATGACCAAGAAATCAATAAATATTTTTAAATAAATAAATTTGGAAAGAAGTGAAATATTCATTAATAGCCTTGCAATATTTTTATCACCTAAATAGTAATTTAATGCCAAATGAATTTTTCATATGGATTTCTCAAACCCTGGTTTAGTAGTAACAGTTTGGAAATAATACAGTGATTATACAGAAAACCGTAAAAAAATTTTCCTTAACCTCATATCCAAATTCAACAAATGCAATTCAAACCACTGGGGATGCTGAGATGCTGACAAAGTACCTACCCAAAGGAGCTCGAGTACTATGGGGAAACACACATATTACAAACACACATTTTGGTGAACCATAAAACAGAAATAGAGAATGCTGAGAAAGCATCAAAGAGAAAGTAGATGGCTCACTCAGAAGACCAATTAATATATGAGATACCAAACATATGACCTATTCCTGAAATCACTACTATATGTTAGATGAAAAGTTAATTTTATCGCTATTTGAGGGCAAATACAATCAAAAGATAATGAAAGTTAACATTCTCACACTGCTATAAACTAAACATTTCCCTAAATAAATTTTTTTCTAAATGGAGTATATGATATCAATAGAAAAATGCTCTAGAGCAAGTACCTTTACATGTCTAAAAATGCTCTTTACACCATATACCAATTTGAGGAAAACGCACGTCTGAATTATTTTCACTATTATCTTTCTATTTAATATCATTAGGATTACGAAATTTCCAAGCCCTGTTAACTTACCTCCAACATTTCACTTAAGCGCACATCTGTTCTTTGCTGAAAAAACAAAAATCAAAGGTAAAATCTGTTTCAAACATGAAATTAAGTGTTAATTTTTAAAAAGTAGCCTGTATATACCAATGTTTTTATAGTTCTCAGAGATTTCAGAAGTCCAATCAGCAACTGCCGTTTCCTCTGATTTGCAAGAAGGCCTAAACTAGCTTGAGTAAAACCTTCCTTCGCAATATTCAAGTGTCTGCAAGAGTGAACAATAAATAATTAAATTTTTCTAGTATAATAAGAATACTATTTACACAGAACCATTAGGCAACTAATCAGGCAGTATCCTGGATTACTCTTATAATTGAGAATTGTGACTACTATTTGACAAATATTTGAAAAACTATTTATTAAACGGCTCAATCTAAACCAGCATTACTCAAAGCCTGGTGGGTAGACTAGTGCCAATCCTCAAAGTGTTACTGGGCCACCACAAGAAAAGTACAGAAATTGAAAATACCCATTTAAAAACCCTTACAGCAAAAGCTGACAGAATAATTTTATGCTTGATGAATCTAATAATAAAAAACTGGGACTGTACTTTGTATGTATTTGGTCAGGGGTTTTTTGTATTTCATTTTCCTAGTAATTTTTTTTATTGCATTTTACAAAAATAATAGTCTGTAACAAGTTGGAAGTTAAAAAAGAAAAAAAAACTGGTCCTTCACCATAGATAGTTTGAGAAGCACTGATCTAAGCAATATAAAAACAGTAACATTTCTCAGCCATAACTAGATTTACAGACATTTCCCACACAACTTCTTAGTGTACTTTTTAGGTCATAATATATGTTCAGTTAATGAATGGTACTCTAGAAACCACGGTCACAATAAAAAAATCAATTATCGATGATAGTTTCACAGTTTTTCTTGAAACGTTTTCCAGCTTAAAGACAAAATATCAAATGCAATACCTCCTCCCATTTGTGCAGATAACAGCAGCTAACTGAAGACCTGTCTGCAATGAGGTCACTCTTTCAAGTTCCTATGGAAAGATGAGGCGCAGGTTACTGCTTGCGGCATTTTCATTTTTCTTTCTTATTCATATGGTACTCTAAACAAAATCTTTAGTGGGTTTCAAAGAAAAGCCTGCTTGGAAAACAAAGTAGCAACAAAAATACTGGAACCTGAAAGTTGTTGGTATATTTTTCACAAAATTATTTTAAATAACTACTTCCAACTGATTTTCACAATGACATGTGACAAAATATTTAATCAGTATTGCTTGTAAGGAAATCTAGACCCAACCTGTTTTAGACGGGTATAAACAAATACTAATAATACATCCATTTAAACGTTTCTACCCAACAAGGGAATCAAGGATATGATAAATATGATTTGTCTGCTAAGATGCTCTGACAATGAATGTCTTCATCTGAACAGTTAGATACTTCAACAGATTTTGAAGTCTCTGATTTTCTGATGAAAAGGTAGATTCGGCTACACAGTCCCAATTTTATCACATTTTAAAGGCAGATTGTTACATCACCATTGAGCAATCATTATTGATGATCTATGAGTTACCAATTACATAGAAGCAATTTTCATTGGCCCTGCTGAAGTTTGGAAAACCAGATTACTTCAGAATCAGATACCAAAACTCTTTCACTTCTTCAGTTTGGTAAATTCCCCTAAATCAGAGAGAAACACACACACCACCCCTCCCGCCCCAAACAGAGTCAATATGTTGCTAGAGAACTATAGATAAAAGAATAAATTAAAATATTTCAAGTTTCATTCAAACATTTTTAATATTTTACTATTAAAAATAACAAATATTATCCTACCTTTACATAAGCAGGCTGTTTTTCAAGGATTAAATCTGCTACTTTTTTAGAGACCTATAAGAACATGCAATCAAACAAAGGAAATAAAAGAAAAAGCCTCATGCTTCCTACTACATTTTACATATAAAATTTTTGCAAAAATATTCCACAGGACTTCCCAATAACTTCCACAGCAGATACTGGCATGCTATGGCCACACACATTTCTCTGGCTATGAAATTAGTAAAAGAGGTAGAGCACACAGCACAGCAGTCGGTCCGTAACAGAAACTCAAAAAATGGTCATTATTACCATTAACAACATGAGTATCATTATCTGACTTAACCAACATGCACAAAAGTGTAACCATTTTTAAGAGTACAGGATTTGCTTTAAAAAGATGTACTTGTGAAGATAAAGAAATGTTTAATCAAGTGAATTTATGGAAACAATATCTGGGAAACAGAGAAAGTCCTTGTACCCTTTAGATCCTTTGTTGCACATAAGAAGACAAATAGTAATTTGGTCCTCTACTTCTGAAAAATTGAAAACGCATGTTTTTTGGAGTGCTATGAAGATATCTAAGGTTTTCTTGGTCAATACCACGAATAATGTTAAAGTATGCAAGTTAGAATTACAGTGATTTTGAACATGAGGCTCCCATTTTGCAAGTTCAGGGGCCCCTGCCAGACTACACTACATAGGTACCACATCCAGCACGAAGCCTGGCACACTGAAGGCGTTTAGTGAATGTCAGCACAAGAAACCCAGTTAGCTCCCCTTCCCCAGGCCGACTAAGAACAAAACATTACATGCACCTTCAGCTGTTGCAATAATCCTTTCACGTTTTCTTAATCCACTTTGAATTGTACAGATATGTATAGGTTTGCTCACTTACGAATTTGTATAGATGTACACAGACAGAAACCGACTTAATTTTACTAAATTGAGTTATTTCAAAAAAACAGACGATGTAATTATTGTTAGTCTGCACTGTGCCAGGCAGTGTACTAAGCGCTTTTCCTACATTATCTTAATTAGTACTCAGAACAGTCTATTAAAATGAGTTACATGCTTCCTCATTTTCCAGATAAGTAATCTTAAACAGAGTAGTAAATCATCCATGACCCCATAGTTAGTTTGTTGCAAGGCCAGGATTCAAGACCAGGTTTACCAAATTCCAAAGGTCAATATGCTACACGGCCCTTCTGATGGGACTCACTCCAAAAGAATACTACCACATAAAGTACACAGATGGAGGAGTACATATTTAAGCATGCTGAAACCAAGAGGAGGCAAAAGATGCCACCCTTCACTGAAATCTCTCCAAAAGCACAACATATTTCTACTACCCAACCCTCTAGGGCTCAAGTCCCTTCCCCACACCACTGCTGCTACTCCCTGGGAGATTCCAGCACACACTGAGACCTCTGGTTGTAGCACAAAAGAAAGAGAAGTATATCTTCCTTTAGTTGTCAGATGTACTATTAAAAATCATATCTTAAATTCAAATAGATATTTATTTTTATTGCTTTAGTATTAAAAGAAATTAACAAGACAACATACTACCATTATTTAATCCTCTACAGTATAGTCTGAGTTTCATACAAAGAGTTCAGCCTAATGTGAGAAAAATACAGATCCACAGAATTTTGCAGCATTAGAGAAAATGTAGGCTTAACCCATCACTTCACAAATAAAAGAGATTTAGCAAAGCTGACTTGTCCCAATGTCACACAATTAAAAATTGTGTGCGTAAATGTCACACAATTCAGACTTTCTGAATCTTAGCCCTGTATTCTCTTTGGACCTATTTCAACTAGAAGAGGGGGCCTTTTTTTGTGAGATAAGAAAACTCCATGACAAAACCATGGGTAGGGAAGTCATGCATGCATGACAAGGAGCTCATGGTACTTAGTAACCTGAAAAAAAGTTCAAAATTCTTTGATCACGTTTAGGATGCCAGAGACAGAACTCCAGTTCTAGAAGCAAATCTATCAAGGTGATGTGAGGGAAACTGAATAGACATTAAATTTTAATATAAATGTATCATTTGAGTCAAAGTCATGTTAAATAATAAGATTTGTTTAATATGCTAATATATTAATTAAACCATAAAAATCTGTAAACATTACACCTCTCAGCTGTGTTTCATTTACAGTTTTGTCAGAAAGAAATATATTTCCTACTTACTGCAGCTTGTTGTTGTTTCAATTTGTCTCTGTACTCTTCTAATTCTTGCAGATTGAGAACTGGAGGGAGCTTCTAAAAAGAATCCATAAATAAAGAGTAAAAAGTAAATTGTTTAATTTGGTTTCACTTACCTGCATACCTCTGAGTTATGAACTGCAATCTGTGCATAAAAAAGTATCACATCTCATTCCTGTCCATTCCTCTTGTCCTCCCCTCTTCCCCTACTAGACCCCAGACACAAAAGCCTACACATCTTTGTTACCCAAACCCTCTCGTGCTCAAGTCCCATCTCTCACCCAGCCCTACTATCTCCACTGCCGCTGCCTCCAACCTCTAGGAAACTCCATGGCCCCTGGGCTGGGAGACACTGCTTCCATGACCTGTAACAGGAGAATGTGAGAAATTCCCTAACCCTAACCTTCCACTCTACCAGCCACAGGTACATCCCCACTAGTCTATGACAGAACCCAAAACGCATTTCCCCTCTGAAATACTATGAATGGTAACTAAGCACTACAGTGTGATAGCGGCAGCTGTTGGAGTACATTCTAGATTATACACTGGCTTTTCGGAAGATACTATGGGAAAGGAACAAAAATGCATACCATTGTATAGATGGGAAACTCCAAGTTAGATTCCAAGTCTCAGTAAATTAATTGATGAAACTTTGGAATGAGCTGGGGACTGACTGACTTTGTATGTACTGGATATAAAATATGTATTCATACAGCATTTGGTTTCATCTAAAACCAAATTTTACTATCCTTGCTTATTTTGAAGTTCCTATAAATCTAAAATGCCAATGTTGTAAACACTTGCATTACGGCATAGGGGTATTTATCATGACCAAACAAGTATGTAAATATACATTCATGATTAAAAGTCTCAGAGCTTTTCTAAACATATATTAGCCAAGAGAAAATAAGATATAAGCAGCATATTAACATATTGTATGCTAACAGTTAAAAACCAAAAATATAGACGTGTTTCCTGGACCAATATTCTACAGCTGCGCTTAATTTTAGGTTTTTAAAAATAATTTCATCTTTGAACAATGCTGACAGTTCACTTAATCACAATATGGTCATCAAAGACCAGTCTTGGTATCAAAATAATGTAACACCTCTAAAAAGCCTTCAAGTCTCACTTACAAATTCAATCACTGAACAAAATAGGCTTTAGATAGGTTTTAATGAAATTTTCTTTTACCTCCAGTTCATATTTAACAATATCAAACGAGTCTGTAGAAAAATATACTTGTTCAATACTATTAATTAGTTCTTGTTCAGCTTGAGGGTCAGTAGGCTGTTCTCGAAGTTCTCGGAATTCCTCCTTTAAGAAAAAAAAATCACAATTATAGTACTTGTAGCTGTTATAATTCTATCTGCACAAAAATAAATAACCACAGTCACAAACCTACTGGGAATCATTCTGACCAAGGAGACAAACTGATAGAAAACAGGAAAGTTCATGTAAAATTAGGAAATAGCCAAATAATAAAACCAATCATCTATTAGAGGAAAAAAACTAACCAGTATGAAGATTCAGATTTTATTTTCAATTCCTTATGTGCCAACTAACAGTTGGAGAACTTAGACGTTTAACAAAAGGAAAAAACAAAAGTGACTACCTAATATATCTATCATATATATATATACCTTACATATGTACACATTTTCATCATTTAACAACACTCTAAAACCCCTCACCACACATAACCAAGGAACAACATCTCAATGACTTTCGAGTCACAATAAGCACTGGAACCCTCAGTCAGCAGCAGACATCCTTCCTTCTGCTGAAAATCTCACTGCTTGGCTAAGAAACACTGCCTCCAGAAAAGGTTCACAAGGTTAACTGTAATTCTACGAGGCTTCCTTCAAAGTGTACTGATACTGCAATTAATGACCTGATTATGAACCTAAAGCTCTGTATTTCATAAAATACTTTCTTTTCTAATGATACAGAATGGGGCCTCTATGGATTTATACAACTAAAAACAGCTTGACAGACAAATCCATACTCCTAATATCAGCATCCTTATCCTACGCAATTTCACTGCATAATTGGATACACCTTCAGTTAACTAGAAATTTCAGTAATTCGGACACCCACTCTCTGCCACACTAATTAATCAAGACATTATTATAGACATACAACAATTTAGTCATACGATTTTTTTATTCAATCTCAAATACATTTAAGTATGCAAAAAGAAACTAGTATTTAAAACCATTTTACAGTCATTAAAATAATACTTAAAAATTCTTAATGAATCATCACTAATTAAATACACAAAAATTATATGGCCAATTAGAGGACATTACTTTCCAAATAGAGATACTCTAGATATTTTATTGCAGAGCATACTTTTCATTTATTAAAAAAATAGCTAGCTTATATATCTTTTAGACTTTATTAACTATAAAATTATCATCTCTTAGTAGATTGAAGCTAAAAGAAAATATTAGAGCAATAAATCTGAAACTCAAGAGAATAGTTAACTATTTAAATATAAGATTCCAATAAATGTAAAAGAGAAGGTAAAGTCATAGAAAAATCAAACCTGCATAATTAAAAGTGCTTGAAAAAGAAAATGCCTTTTCTGTACCAAAACTTAATTTACAAAATACACTAACAAAAAGAGGTCAAAGATACAGCCATCTCCAACTTAGTATGCAATTAGATACTCTGAATACAGTAGGAAATCAGCATCCTAACAATGGGAGCTGTATTCCTGTGGGGGTTTATCCACAACCCACTTATCTGTGCAGCACCCTGGACGACAGTGCTGAGGGACAGACTTGGGTTAACCCCACACCACTTGAGGAAGGGTTCTCAACTAGCCTGTCCACAGGCAACCTCCTTGCATCCCATGGAAAGGGGAATTGACAGTGAGACATAAAATGGAAAAAAGAGATCAGAAATTCCTGGCAATCTCCCTCCCTAAAAGTTCACAGTCATTTGAAATAGCAGTTTAAGATACTGCAAACTGAGGGAGTAAATAAGGCCCAAGTGAGGATATGGCAATGTTGCCTCCCTAGGAATTCCTAGCACCACTAGCAAATGCATGTAGTTGGTACTATTCAAAACAAAAAAAAATTAAAGATGATAAAAATTGCTAAGATTGAAAAGCATCAAGTATGGAGCCAAGACAAAAATTCAAAGAGACTGCAATGAACGAGCACCTTCATTTTAAATGCGTAAATGCCAATGGCATGTAACTCCATGTTGAAGTTCTCCATGTACTATCTAACTGATTGGCCTAAAGGTAAAGACACTTAGGTTTTAGTTGCAACTCTGCCATTAACCTTGGGCAACTTACTTAGTTTCTCTGTGCCCAGTTTTTTTTTCACCTATAAGGGACACACACAAAATGACATTGAAACAAATATCCAAAGTTATTAAGAATGTCAAAAGGGAAAACATGATTTCATTTATAAATATCTCACAAGTGCACATTTCACAAATGTGATGAATCTATAAAAATAGTACAATCTATATATATATGTAAAAGGTCAAACGCCATTCCTTCCTAGAGAACTAAGCAATTATACCACAGAGAGCAGACAAACTCATATAATTTCAAAGAACTAACATGTAACACGACAGTCTAGCCTGGCATAAGGAAAGGACAAGAAAAAGAAACAGAGCACACAAAGTAGAATTCGATCCAAAATAAATATCCAGCACTATATCCTTAGAAAACACCCTCTTTCTTCAGATAACTTACTGGCTCCCATGTGAAAACATACATCTGAACTCATACAGACACTCTCTTCGGCCTAGAATAGTGATCAGCGTATTCCTTTTAATCCCACTGTACTTCTTGGCTCTAAGACTGCTTCTACCTAATCATTCTCTAAATGGTTCATGGCTGTCAGTGCTGCCTGCTCAATCAGATCACACACTTTTTGAGAACTGAGATATCTCCTTATTCTCCATCATTATGCTCTGTAGTGCCAAAGTACATTGTAGATAATAATCACTGATCAAACTAAAATTTACACAGCGAATTGTATTTTAAAAAGGAACATAAGAATAAAAAAAAAGGAAAAGACAATATGTTCTTGCTTTGATAGTCAAAATTTCCACAAACTTTTTTTTTTTTTAAGATTGGCACCTGCACTAACATCTGTTGCCAATCTTTGTCTTCTTCTTCTTCTTTTTCCCCAAAGCCCCCCTGGTACATAGTTGTATATTCTAGTTGTGAGTGCCTTTGGTTGTGCTCTATAGGATGCCATCTCAGCATGACCTAATAAGCAGTGCCATGTCCACACCCAGGATCCAAACAAGCGAAACCCTGGGCCGCCGAAGCAGAGTGCGCGAACTTCACCACTCGGCCACAGGGCCAGCCCCTCCACAAACTCTTAATAAAAGCCTTCTTTCTTCTAACTAGAAATAACAATAAATGTTAGATGATTTTAGGGATATTTTATGCATGTAACTTGGAAAAATACACAGAAATAGCTAGATCGCATTTTCTTAACACAATTATGTGATAGTTTTGCCATTCTATAAACTGGTTTCCTAGGATTAGAGATATACAAAAATACATAATTCTTCACCTAAAACAGAACCAATATATACGTATGAGGCAAAATTTTACATAAACAAAATGAACAAAAGATTTCCTATGAAAAACTTAAAAGGTAAAATCAGGGAACACAATAACAAATGAAAGTCTTCATACCATGTTAAAATATGTGATTTTTTTTTTTAAAGTGACAATAATATTAGATAAACTAAGTTTGGGAATAAAATGTTTCAGTCTTACAGACTGCTATTATATCATTAATACAATTTTTAAAGGATTTTTTATAGTAAATTTTAGGTCTCACAGTAATAATAAATATATATTATCATTAATAGTAGTATAAATGCTCTGTAAAACCTGAAAATCCAAAAATAATTTGTCAACAACTACAGACCATCAAATGTGCTACAACTTTTCAGTTGATGATAATCAACTACACCTAATTACACCTAAAATAAAGAAAAAGCACATCAACATCATCCCAGAATTAAAGCTGGCGACAATTCAAGTAATAAATTTAATTGTAAAGGGGATAAAACAAAAGTACAAACGGCAGAAAAGAACAAATCAACTCTCTCTCCTACACTCTTATCAGGAAATAACCCGCCTACTTTCAAAGCTCTATTACTTGACCTTTCCTGGTCAAGTCATATATTTCAACTTAACAATTTTTTTTTAATTTCTCCCTATGTATAAATTCTCCATAGTAGGTCATATGGAAACAAAGATAACTAAAATGCAGCTCTCCCTTCAAATAGTTGCTAAAATAAGAGGAGAGGTCAGAGGAATAAACAATGCGGCAATGTGAGGCAGAACATAAGGGAGATAAAGACAAAAGGAACGGCGTCAAAAGATAGTGAGTTCACATCCAATGGAAGAGGTGGCATATAGAGAATATGAGAATAGGGAAAATTTCAAATTTGAGAAATTGGAGGAATAAAGTTACAAATCTAAAGCAAAGCATAAGTAAAAACAGCGTAGAGGGAAGGCATACAGCAGATCAAACAATAGAGGGTAGCTTCCAAAAGGGTAGAAAAATGTCATGGGGGAGAGTCTGCATGTACATCAAGAGGCAATAAAATGAAACAATTGAGTTTTTTTTTAAATCCAATATATTTTAAATATACTAGAATCATATTTTTCCTTTACTAAAAATAAAATATCTTAACACATATCACTGTGCTAGATGCTGTATGAAAAAAGGAAGCATAAATATTCAGTATTTTCTTAACATAATAAACCAAGCAGGACAATTTTAAGGAAGTGGTAGACGACAAAGAAGTTATTCAATATTTTAGAGGCTGCCTTTTCCAGCAGTCACAATATACTATAAGATTGCATATAATACTACCTAGCCTATTTTTCTATTTTGATCATCTCTGAGATAAAGCTACATGAACACACATATGCAAATACACATCATATATGCAACTTTATGAAAAATGAAAAAGAATCATAATAGAAATTTAAGTAAACATCTTTGATTTTAGCCAAGCTACTTTTCCTCTCAACATAACAACCAAAGGTTTTATGAGAACTGGGATTCAAGTCTATAAAACAAGTGGAACCCTCAAGTGCAAAGTGTTATAAAACATTTCCAGTACATTTATGGTTTCTAAGGAACTAGGCTATAACTTTGCAAAGCAATTTCCCACTTAAGAGTTCATCTCTAAAGGGAATGTATCCAAGTTTAGGAGAGAAAAAAAGAGACTAGAGATTTTGCATTTAACTACTATTTTCAAATTACACAAAATACCACACTAATCAAAAATACCAAACTAAGTTCAGCACTTTCAATTCTATTCACTTTTATAAATGTAAAAAGCTAGTTATGACAACTTAGCAGTTCTCCTTACCATTATCAAACTCAATATTCTCCTTAATTTTGAAAAGGAATTTAACCTAATGTTTAAACCCACAGAATAGCCTGGAAACTTATAATTTCCAGTAATAGGTTTTTCTTCAAACAAAAAAAAAGAAGGCAAAATCTTCATTTCATAGGTCAGGTTTCAAAACTACACAGAAAATTTATAGAATAAAAACAAAATGCAAACCAACTTCCTTTACTGTACTGAGCTTATTAGACCACGCTTCACATCAAATGAATGACAGAATGCACGGCGTTTGGGAGGGAGTGGGGGAGAAAAGGAAGAAATTTTACTCTCGTAAAGCATGAATTTGGGTTTAGCAAGATAAATCTTATCAAAGGCTTTTTTTTTAACTGTTTGCATTTCTTCATCAGTCAACATAAAAAAGTTATTCTGTTATAATAAATTCTAAAAACAGAAATCATAATCTTACTAAAATTAACACATTAGAGCTCTAATTGAGAGCAAAAAATGTTTAGCTACCAAAATCTATACAGAGTTCAAAGGAAGAACAAAAACATGAAGTTTTCAATATCCAATCAGTCTTATAAAAATCACAAATCACTGAACAAAAATAGGTTTAGTTTCCAAATGAAACAGGACTCAAGATCACAGATATCCTAAAATCATACATATACCATATAAGTTTGTAATGAATTGCCAGATGTCTGATTACGTGAGGAAATGACACATTTTATTAAAATCCCACTTCAACAATAATAATCCATCAAAGCAGCCAGTTCATCAGTTTGTGCTTGTGTGATTTAAATAAAACATAGCCTTTAAAGCTAATTTTTCTTCAGGCTTTCAGTGCCATCTAGTGGAATACCGGTGAGGTTATAATTTAAAAAGGGGTTTCCGCTAGATGATTTAGATTTTTATAAAAGATTATTAAAATGGCATTATTTTAATCCAGCTTTATAAGAGACTTAAGAGATAAAAATAATGTTATTTAACCACTTTCTGCACAATAACAGCATTCTAAATATGCACATATTTGTTTTTAAAGAAATAGATCATGATTAAAACCTGATTTTATTCACAGAAATGTAGCAAGTTACTAACTTGTATTAAAAACACAAAATTAGACCACAAAACTTTTACATTTGACACTCTGCCAAACATTTTTATTTACTGCTCTTATTCAATAGTGAGGAAGATTTGCCCTGAGCTAACATCCACTGCCAATCTTCCTTTTTTTTTTGGGCTTGGGGAAGATTGTCCCTGAGCTAACATCTGTGCCAATCTTCCTCTGTTTCCTATGTGGGTCACCACCTCAGCATGGCTGACAAGTGGTGTAGGTCCATGCCCAGGACCCGAACCTGTGAACTCTGGCCAGTGAAGAAGTGCGTGCCAAAGTTAACTATTATGCCACAGGGCCAGGCCCCAGTAGTTATATTTTTAACAAATATTTTCCTAAATTTATTTCTATGAAAAGGGAAACATTAAATATAATAAGAGACATCAAATATTAAAAAAAATAAAAAGCTATCTTTAAATATCTCTCAACTTCAGAGAACAA
Organism: Equus asinus; assembly: GCF_041296235.1. NCBI lineage: Eukaryota > Metazoa > Chordata > Mammalia > Perissodactyla > Equidae > Equus > Equus asinus. The sequence continues at coordinate 136,579,517 of NC_091790.1, read as the reverse complement.
CATCAAGCTGTTTGCCGCATGCTTGTCCATCAGGAGGCTAATGCTGGAAAAAAGACATCACAAATTGAAGGACAGAGAGAAAAATCCAGTGTATATGTCTTAATTTTGCTTTTCTTTTAGTTTTCAAACGCCTCATCAGACCCTCTCTCTAAAAGAAGAAATACTATCTATTCTAAGAGACATCACAGTACCTTCAGCCCCAGTGTCTAAAAATCTCCATCTTTCCAATCTCTTTGCCTTCCACATCCAATAAAATCCTCAATCCTGGGGCCAGCCTGGTAGCATAGCAGTTAACTTTGTATGCTCCGCTTCAGTGGCCCAGGGTTCGCTGGTTTTGATCCCAGACGTGGAACTATGCACCGCTTATCAAGCCATGCTGTAGCAGGCATCCCACATATAAAGTAGAGGAAGAGGGGCACAGATGTTAGCTCAAGGCCAATCTTCCTCAGCAAAAAGTGGAGGATTGGTGGCAGATATTGGTGGCAGATATTAGCTCAGGGCTAATCTTCCTCAAAAATAAAGAGAGAAAAATCCTCAGTCCTAAATTCTGCTTTTAAATTGTCTCTCAAATTTAACCTTCCTCCATTTTCCAAACTTCAAGTTCTTATCTTCTTCTTAGTCAGTATCCTACTGTCCAGGATTTCCATTCAAAAATCTACCTGTACACTGGTTATCCTTCTAAAACAAATTAATCACCAACTCTAGAAGACCCTGCACTCACTTCTACTTAATCCTAATACTCTCTCAGCTGTGTTACCACTGTGCATACCTTACTGTAGACCTCTACTGCACTTCTACTACTCTGTGGTTATCTATTTTTGCTTGTCTCTCCCACACAGGTTAAGGTAGGAACACAGTCTTGTACCTCTTTGCATCTTGAAAACTTAGAAACTGCCTATCTCAATAAATATTTGTCATGCAAGAAGGGTTAAAAATCTCAAAGCAGCTGAAGCCAAGAGAAGCATAATTTCATTAATGGTTAAAAGAACACAGCTAAATATTATTAGGCTTGAGCGCTTAAGAAAAATTCTATATGGTTTTGCAGATCCATGGTTAGAGTCCCTCTTGGTACCACCTGCAGAAGACGCCTGTCTTAAATGATACATAACCCTAAATTGAAAGTTTTTATCCCAATCACTAACATGAAAACAGTCTCCTGGTCATAAACTTCAATACTAATCCTGTCTAATACAGATACCAATATGCTCATCTTCTAAAAAACTACTCAGTACATTCTTTTGCATGTATATTTTTTCTATCTTCTCTCTCCTACAAATATTACAACAGAGAAAGGACAAAATATCAGAGCAAAAAGGGCTCTTAAATAGCATCTAGTCTAATCAAACCTCTTCACAGATGCCTTCCCTGTAATAAGCTGAATGTTTTAAGTTGGTACTTTGAGCCTAGCTCTCCTCACTCTGATCCCAGCACACTTTCTTCAGATCTGGGTAAAGTTTTGAAAACCAAGCTCTGTAGTTAGTGTGTGGTTTCAGGATTCTTTTCATGGACACTAAGAAGCCAAGTCAAATCCACTTACCTTACTTCAGAGAAGTATTTCAAATGCTAGAAAACATTCTGCCCAAACTCCCAGAATGTTATATAACGGAAATGCTGCAGAGTAGGCAGGTATACTCAATAAATATTTGTGGAATAGATTAAGTATAAAAACAACAATACATTCTTATATTTAGACAAATATGTTCTCAAGTTTTGACTTCAACAGATACTACTTTTGTCCCCTCACCCTATATTTTTCTGTAATGAAAAAATTAAAAGCACAGGGGCTGGCCCAGTGGAGCAGCAGTTAAGTTCACACACTCTGCTTAGGTGGCCCCAGGTTTGCCAGTTGGGATCCTGGGTGTGGACCTACATACCACTTGTCGAGCCATGCTGTGGCAGGCATCCCACATATAAAGTAGAGGAAGATGGGCATGGAAGTTAGCTCAGGGCCAGTCTTCCTCAGCAAAAAGAGGAGGATTGGCAGCAGACATTAGCTCAGAGCTAATCTTCCTCAAAAAACAAACAAATAAACAAAAGTATAGCTAAACCAAGCATGTAATAGTAAACATAGCTGAGTCCTATTTGTATTTATGAGTTAGTGAAATCAAAGTCTTAAAAAAAAAACTTACCTTTAAAGAACAATATCAGGAGGCAGTATTCATAAAAAATATCAATATTAGTACTCCTTTTCAGAATTATGATACACAACCATTATGGAAGCACTATAGAAAGTGTTTATTTCAAGTTGAAATGTAGATTCATAAGATTCTGAATACTGATATTTTTATTTTTTAATCAGGATTCAACAAATACTCTCAAACACAGTCCTAACAAGTTCTTTAACTACTGCAATTATTATATATTAATTTTAGTCTTAATTCTTCATAATTCTTGTAACAAATTAAATTAAGTAAAAACCTTTCATTTAATTCAAAAAAGTATAAATTTCACTAAATGAATAACAAACCTAGTCAGTAAATACTACATAAATCATGTACTATCTATAATATAGAGTACAGTATTCTTATATCCTTACTTCTGCACAAAAATACCATTAATTTGAAATATAACAGAATCCATTTCCCAGGAATGAAATTTTAGGTCATCACTAACTCTTTACATTCTCTCACAAAAACTGTCATTAAAACTTCCAAAGTTTGCTCTAAAAAAATTCCTGTATTTTTCCTTTCTCCATTCTTATCACATCCTCAACTTGGCTGATGGTTCCCAACCTTGGCTCCACGCTGGAATCACCTGGGGATCTTTAACACTACTGACACTTGGCCCCACCCCACACACTGTGATTTAAAATGAATGGGGTTTGGCCCAGGTAATGAGTAATTCTAACGTACAGCAAAGTTTGTGCACCACTGACCTTGGCTCTGAACTATTTAACCTAAGATTTTTGAAATCTATCTCAAAGTTTCCTTTCCTATAGCAAGTTCTGAAAAAAAGCCTAATTTTTTTGCTTCACTAAACTATTTTCACCACCAAAATTCCAAATTTCCAGTATATGGGTTATTATTTGACTCACTTCTCATCTTAAAATGGGATACAGTGTCATCTTGTCTACAAAATATAGAAAGTGTACCAAATGATTTCTAAGGTGTCTTCCCACTCAGAATTTATATAGTTCTCAAAAAAGAAAAAATCAACAAAACTTTCTGGATCATCAAGCACACCTAACGCCCCTCTTCACTTCCCCTTCACTACCCTCCATATGAAATTTGCCAATATTAGACCATTCTGAGCCTAAACAAACAGCCATTTCATATGATTCATCCTAATATTTTCCTACTTATCCTTTACACTAGAACCTTTTAATGTAACAGAACCCAAGATAAACTATTTCTTTCTTGAAAACCCCAATGAAATCTCAATTCCTTGTTACAACTTAGAAAGACATTACGAGAAGCAAAGGAAAAAGAAATGAAGACCATTCCTGAAGACCAAGGATGCCTTTTTTTTATGTTCTACCAACACTCGAGTGACATACAGCTATTAAACGAAATTAGGGCTTAAAAGTTTCTCTATACAAGTATTTACACTGACTATTTAAATAACATAAATTGGGGTTTTTTATTTGTTTGTTCTTTACTTCTTGCACTAGGATATCAGGGGAACACAAACTAAGATAGTGTTCTATTTTTTTATTGAGGTACAATTGACATACAACATTATATGAGTTTCCAGTGTACAACATAATGATTGGATATTTGTATTATATTGTAAATAATCACCACAATAAGTCTAGTTAGCATGTGTCACCATACACAGTTACAGAGTTTTTTTTTCTTATAAGAACTTTTAAAATCTACTCTGTTAGCAACTTTCAAATATGCAATACAGTATCGCTAACTATAGTCCCCATGCTGTACTTTACATCTCCACGACTTATTTATTTTTTAACTGGACGTTAGTACTTTTTGACTCCCTTCATCCATTTCCCATTTCAGCCCTCTCCACCTCCCCACACACCTCTGGCAACCACCAAGCTGTTCTCTGTATCTATGAGCTTGGAGTTTTTTATGTTTTTTTTAGATTCCACATATAAGTGAGATCATATGGTATTTGTCTTTCTCTGTCTGACTTATTTCCCTTAGCATAATGCCCTCAAGGTCCATCCATTTTGTCACAAATGGCAAGATTTCATTCTTTTTTATGGCTGAATAATATTCCATTGTATATGTTTACCACATTTTTTATCCATTCATCCATCAATGGATACTTAGGTTCTTTCTATTCTCAGCTGTTGTAAACAATGCTGCAATGAACATGGCAGTGCATATATCTTTTTGAGTTAATATTTTCATTTTCTTTGGATAAATACCCAGAAGGGAATTGCTGGATCACATGGTAGTTCCATTTTTAATTTTTTAAGGAACTTCCATACTGTTTTCCATTGTGGCGGCACCAATTTACAATCCCACCAACAGGGCGCAAGGGTTCCCTTTTCCCCACATCCTTGCCAACTCTTCTTACTTTTCCTTTTGTTTGTTTTGTTTCGTTTTGGTGAGGAAGATTGGCCCTGAGCTAACATCTGTGCCAACCTTCCTCTATTTTCTATCTGGGACACCACCACAGCATGGCTTGATGAGCAGTGTGTAGGCCCATGCCTGGGATCCGACCCCACGAACCCTAGGCTCCCAAAGTGGAAAGCGCAAACTTAACCACTATGCCTCCAGGCTGGCCTCTTACTTTTCCATCTTTTTGGTAACAGCCATTCTAACAAATATATATTGTTACTAAAAATATCTCCCTACACCAGACTATCACATAGCTTTCTTTTTAAACCTAGTAATATACTGTGAGCATTTTCTATGCAACATATATATGTAGAATCTAAAAAAGCCAAACTCATAGAAACAGAGCCTTTATAAAAGTGTTGTTGCCATGACTGTGGCATAGGGGAAATGGGGATATTTTGTCAAAGAATACACACTTCTAGTTATAAGATGAATAAGTTCTGGGGATCTAATAAAAATATTTAAAAAATAAAAAAAAAATACGTATGACCTAACTATAAAGTCATACCTAAGTTGTGAAACACATACTCAGCATTAAAGTTATACCAAGCCATGCTGTGCAGGGAATTTCTGAACACAAGTCTTCTTGAGTCTTTTTTTTTTTTTAAAGATTTTATTTTTCTCCTCTTTCTCCCTGAAGTCCCCCGGTACATAGCTGTATATTCCTAGTTGTGGGTCCTTCTAGTTGTGGCATGTGGGATGCTGCCTCAGCGTGGTTTGATGAGTAGTGCCATGTCCGCACCCAGGATTCGAACTGATGAAACACTGGGCCGCCTGCAGCAGAGCGCGCGAACTTAACCACTCGGCCATGGGGCCAGCCCCATTCTTGAGTCTTAATTTCAGTACTGACTATGAACTTCATCCATATCAAACTCAGTCTACTGACTGGAGCTTTGCCACTCTCTGGAGCCAGCAAGTTTTTTTTTTTTTTTTTTTTTTTACAGATTGGCACCTGAGCTACAACTGTTGCCAATCTTTTTTTTCTCTTCTTCTTTTTCTCCCCAAAGCCCCCCAGGACATAGCTGTGTATTCTACTTGTGAGTGCCTCTGGTTGTGCTGTGGGATGCCGCCTCAGCATGGCCTGATGAGTGGTGCCATGTCCATATCTAGGATCCGAACCGGTGAAACCCTGGGCCACTGAAGTGGAGCATGCGAACTTAACCACTCGGCCACGGGGCCAGCCCCCCACCAACTCTTAAATTCTCAAAACCACCTAGAGTAGAAAGCAGTGGCTCTGCTCACCCTGCAGCACTTGTGATGTTTCAAGACAATACACAGAGAGAATAGGCACAGAAGCTTATAAGGCTTTCTTAGTGGAAGGCTAAAGTTAAGCTGAGAGCATTGATACTAATTTCACTATTAACTGTTTTACAATTTTAACTTAGCTTCTTAGTGTGTGTCAATCAGACCAATGCCCTAGGCTGAGTCATCACCGGAACCATTTACATTTGCTGACCTTGTGATCCCAGACCTGCCTCTCTCCATGGTATCAGTCATCTCAAAAGTACACACCACTAGTCACTGATGGGGCTAAAGTGGGGGAGTCATTAAGAAGACTGTGCAATGAGACCACTATAAATCCACTACCAACGACTACTGGACAAACATCACATCACAGCTCATGGTTTAAAGATAAGAGAAAGTTCTTATGCAATACTTTCATGTATTTTTTAAAGAGGCTCAATTATCAACTTTACATTGGTTCCAAAACATGTAATGCTATCTAATTCAAGGCATGTTCATAATGCATGATAATCTTTTTTTCTTAAGTCAAAGAAATAAAGAGAATTATCTGTCAACGAGGATTTATGGTTATCTCTTAGTTCCCAATTTTATCACATTCAATAATCTTTTATAACATTATATAAAACTATTCAAAATGCCTCTTTAAGGTTTTTGTCTAAGCCATTTCATGTAAAAGTGTTGGTTACAATTGTATCATATTTGGAGAATATGTTGGGTCTGATCTAAAATAAAGGCTAAGCAGCAAATACAAAATTCACTCTAAGGCACCTCACAGAAGTGGGCAATCCTCCTCCTAAGAAGTTGACTCTGAGGTGTGACAAGAGGCCTTATAATTGCTCACCAAGAGAAACAGGCCCTATGTATTAAGATGCAAGACACAGAAAACAAACAGTAGTTTCCAATATGATCCTCAAATTGAAAATCACAAGAGCAGACATTCAGGAAAACAGGCTTTGATCTGTGAGGGAGTTACTATTCACAGAGGCAGCTCCAAGTGGCAACAGCCCAGAGCAAGAAACAGCGGGAATTTATTTATTTAACAATGGTTAATAATTCTCCTGAGGGGAAGCCAGCTAGCTTTCAAATAACACCTATTAAATTTGTAAACTAAGAAGTTCACATGAATATTAGGGGATTAAAATCTAAGATATCTACAATTCAGTGTAAGTTATGCTTTAGCTACTTATTCAAAAATCTCTGCTTCATAACAAAAACATAATTAACTATGATTTTTGGCTCAGAGCATTACAACATAAAAAGTAAATTATTTAATTTCATTTCTCCAAATTATAGCAGATAAATCAATAAGTTTCTCATATAGCTATAACTGTTTCAGGTTAAGAATTTGATACAATAATAAACTCTAAATTTATCAATTTCACATTTTCTGTTTCACTATAATGAATCATACTGCATCCCAATGAGTAATGAAAGCAAAAACCAGGCCCCAAGCCTACTGTACTATACAAATTTACCTAGCGTATCATGACAACCATCTGTCTGTGGGAAGGAAAAGCCTCTGCAAATCAATTATTATCCAAAGGCAATGATATTTTCTCAAAGAAGTGAAAAGTCACGCTCACACATGTAGATCAATACCTTTCCAGGGACCCGGAGACTCTCGATGGCACCGAGATCACTGAGGCTCTCTGGAGGGCTTTTAAGACCCTTAAAAAAATAATAAAAGAATTTTAATTGTGCTGCAGAACTGTAAAATGATAGAACATACCTATTCAAATAGAAATCACCATTTTAAAAACATAACTTATCCTGCTTTAAAATATATAGAACACATGTTCTAAAAACAATTGTCACTTAATACATACAGTACTATCATTATATCAAGTAAAGGTACACTTTTCGTAGTTCACAGTAAAAGTATTACAGGCACCACCATAACTAACGTTTGAAGTCTAACTTAATTAACCATGATTTAAAAACAACCAAAAGAGGAGGCCGGCTCCATGGCCGAGTGGTTGTTCGCACACTCCGCTGTGGCGGCCCAGGGTTCAGATCCTGGGTGCGGACACGGCACCGCTTGTCAGGCCACGTTGAGGCGGCGTCCCACATCCCACAACTAGAAAGACGTGCAACTAAGATATACAACTGTGTACGGGGGGGCGGGGCTGGAGAGAAAAAGCAGGAAAAAAAAAAAGATTGGCAACAGTTGTTAGCCCAGGTGCCAATCTTTAAAAAAAAAAAAAAGCCACCACCAAAAGAAAAGAAACCTGGGTGACAAAAAGGATTCTATAAAAGAATTTATCTATTAATCATTACCAAATTCACCTGGTAAAAAGGTCCAAGTATTATGACTCACTGATACAATAAACCAACCAAATGAGCTAATCAAAGATTTTTAAATAATGCTAATTGCTTAATTAATACATAAGTAATCCTTTGATTTTATTTGATTATTTCTCACCAATGCACCCCAATTTATACTGTATAATTGAGACTTAAACCTGATGTCTCACTGCTTTCTACCTGTTCTTTAGCTCTTCGTTACCCGGTACTTTCTATATTCACATCAACTGAAGGATTCTGAAAGTCTCATTTGTACCAGGGAAAGTTATCAAGACAGAAAGAATTTAGCAATTTAAATTTTCTTTAACAGCCTCTTTTTAAAAATAGGCCATTCAAAGCAGACACCTGAAATTCCTGTAATATTAGTCTGTAAGCAAATTAGCTGGTACATGAATTTGAGGAGAGATCTATGCTACAGGCAAGTTTTTGTCCTTTAGATGCCCTACATCGACCCATTGGTGTCCTTAGTAACCAAAACATATGGTACATTTATGTTGATTATTTGAGACTTAAAGCAGAACTTGCTTATTTTTAAATTATAGAGGTGTGTATTTATCTTCCCTATTCTAAAATACCACCAGTCATTTCTACAAGTTTTTATGACAAGATGCTCTGCCTCACCCCCAAGTCTTCCATCACTCCCAGAATACCCCACCCAGCCTTCTCCCTCTTTCACACACACACTCACCCTCTAAAGAAACCAATACCCCACTTTAAGAATTAACTCCTCTATGAAGTCTTCCTAAATCCCTATGCTTCAAAGAACACACTATTTCTCAGTATTGTCCATGGATCATCTCCATCAACATCACTCGGGAAATTTTTTAAACGTGATTCCTGGGTCCCACCACAGATTTAGATCTGAATAGGTATTTCTAGATTAGGACCAGGAATTGCATTTTAACAAGCAACCCTGGTGATTCATATAATCACGAATGTTTTAGAAACCCAGCTAGACATTTTCCAACACCACACCTCTACCAAAGCAGTGAAGTTTTAAACATTAAATATATCTCTCTTTCTCTTCCAGACCATAAGTCTCAAGAGAAAGGAGAGAGCGAGTCTTATTTGCTTCTATAGCCCAGTGACTAGCAAAGTTCCAGGAACAGAGTAAACACCAAAGAAATGAATAAATTATCCACTAGAAGTCTTTGGTCAGGCTCCAATCTCCAGCTAATTAGAACATTGTTCCCATGGGAACATGTAATTGACTTTAAAATGAAGTTTCCAGGGAAGTTTGCTGGAATAAGAAAAGCATAGGTACTGAGGTTTACTGCCTTACAATGAGTGAGGAAATAAAAGTACGTAACTACTCTTGTGCACTTGTTCTTCCTTGTCCCAATTTCTCACCCATAGTCATCACGGGGGCAAAACATCAAGTGGTAAAGAAGGCAAGGTTGGCTTATACAACTAAACTTCTATATACATTATACACTCACATACATATGTTCATACATACACACATTTATGAGAGTAAATCTTCATGATTTGATTCAAAATCATGACCACCCATAATATATCTTTTAAAAGATGTAATTTCCATGCCTTTTAAACAAACACTTTTAAAAAGTACAGATTTGTTTAACCAATCTAACAGAAATCCTAGGAGGGATGCATCATGTGTAATTTTCTTTCCCCAGAGCTACTCAGTAAAGAAACCAACGGCTGAAATGTAAACAACGATATATACCAACATCTAGAAAAAGGTCTAACCTCCAAATTAGTCACCAAACATAATAATTTGCTACTAATACATGGCAACTTTCCATGAAATATACAAAATAAAAGTAATAAAAATTGGAAACCCTACATACATGTTAGGAAGCAGGAGAGCACAGTGATTCAAGGAATGGGCTCTGTGGCCTTGAACAATTTGCCTAACCTACCTATCATTACATTCTAATGATGATGACAGTCATTAGATGGTGACATCTCAGAGGCTGTTATAAGGAGTAAGGGAGATAATGTATGTGACAGGCCAAAAACAGGGTCTGGTACACAGCAAGCATTCTTTAAGTGTTAACCATTATTCTGAATATCATTGTGATCACAGAGAAATGTTTTTCTTTTCTCTTATCAGAACAGAAATGAAGAATTACCTAAATGTCTCAAAGCACATCTGACATTCATCTGTATTTCAGGATTACAGATCCTGAACCCTTTAATTAGTAATTTTATAGATTTCTACTAACAGATAGGAAGTCATCATTTTTACTTTCACCTTCCCCTCTCTAAGCAGGAAGACACAGTTATAACTGTAGTACTCTGCCTTTATTAAATTGAAACTTTCACTGTAATCATTAAGCATTATTTTTCTTTTGTAACTGGTTTTGTTTTGATAATTTCCCCAATTTAAATTTATACAAAATTCAGCATAAATAATTCCTGCCACTGCACTTTCTTTCTTTTCCCAAATCAGATTAACACTTCAGACTATTTCTAGTATGTCTACGTGAATCCTCAGTTTCCTTTCATGACACTAGCAACTTAACATCCCAATGGTCTAAAGGAGCATGTGAGATGACTTGCATTTCCTTCTCTTTTCAGCAAAACTCAGTAGAGTGTTTATCCTCAATCCTCAGTTTATCTAGAAGCCACTCTAATCAGGCCCCCCACCTCTTCACAAAAAGTGCTGCTGTTAGATCACCAAGGACCTCTCTGCTGCTCAGTACAAAGGCTCCTTCTCATTCTCACCTGACATGGCCCATCTGCAGCATTTAAAACAGCTGGTCATTCCCTCCTCTTTTAAATTCTTTACTTGGCTTCCAGGACCCACTCTACTTGGTTGTTCTCTTTATCCAACATTCATCCAACAAATACTTATTGAGCATCTGTTATGGGACAGGTGCTCTTCAGGATGCTGCAGACTTCTTACCTGGCTGGCTGCTCCTTCTCAGTCTGCCCAGCTACCTCCACAGCTTCTCCTTGACATTTTAACACTGAATTCTCAAAAGCTCCAACTTTGGACTCTTCTATATCTCATGCACTTCGCTGGTGATCTTAGCCAGTTTATATACCTTTTACATGCTCATAACTCCCAAATTTTTATCTATACCCTAAATTTCTCCTCAGAAATTCACTCTTTTAGCCAACTGCCTACTTTATCTCTCCATTTAAATATCTACAAGGCTTTCAAATTAACAAGGCTAAAAACATTCTCCTTTCCTTCAATCGTTCCTTCCTCCGTCTTACCTACCTTGGTAAATGGCAATTCCATTCTTCCAATTGCTGGGGCCAAACCATTTAGAGTCAACCTTGATGCTTCTCTTTCTCTCACAGCCCAAATCCAATCTGTCACAAAATCCTGTTTACAATATCTCCACAATCTGACCTCTTCTCAACACTTTCAAAGCTAGCACCCGGGTACGGCTCGCACTTGGATTACTGCGATAGCATCCTTATTGGTCTACCTCCTTTTGCTTTTTCTCTCTTCAATCTATTCTTAAAACAGACGCCAGAAAGATCTTTCTGCAGTATATGTCAAATTACATCTCTCCTCTACCTGCTATTTCAACCAAAATAGAAGCATGGCCTTGCTATGAGTGAGGAGAAAAGTAGGAGGAGATGAGGTCAGGATGAAGTTCTTCGTTCTCTTACTTCTTCCCCTCAGCTTCCTGACCTCAGCTCCTACAATTTTCTGCTCCAACACTTCCCTCCACCCACACTGGCCTCTTGCTGTTCCTCAAACATGCTCCTGGCTCAGGGCCTCTGCATTGGCTGTTCCTTCCACCCAGAATGCTCCTTCCCAGACATCCAAATGGTCAACTTCCTCACCTCCTTCAAGTTTCTATTCAAATGATACACCTTCTCGGTGATGTCTTCCACGGCCACCTCATCTAAAATCATAAATGACTCCAAATTCCCAACAACTCCCAGTATTCCCTATCCTGTTTTCCTCCGAAGTATTTATCACCTTGTCTGCCTGAGCACTTGTCTGTTTTGTTCACTGGTGCATCCTCTGAACTTAGAATAGTGCCTGGCACATAGTGCTCAATGAACATTTGTTGAATGAGCTGCAAGAACAGAGGCCAGCACAACGGAGAAAGCAGAACAATAGATCTCATCTAAATAAAGAGAGCTAACAAAGCCTGCTCTCCCACTCTATCCCAAACCGAGATCCTGGGAGAGCTGAACTACCAAAAAACCTGAATTTCATATCTCATATTGTTACATTTTCTGTAGCCTCACAAAGAAGAAACACCTTGTGTATATTTATTCATAATACTACTACATTTAACCCAATAATAAACAGCACTAAATAAAATCCCCAATGTAACTCTAGGCAGAAACCTACTTTCGTACTTCACAGATTCATGAACTGTGTATTAATAATGATCAAATAAGTAGAAGTCAAGCCTTAAACATATGTAATTAGGATGACTTTAAAAATGTGTGTAAAATTCATAATTTTACCTCACTTTTACATAGTATAGTTCCAGCTTTTCATATGCGTGCTTTAGTTGGGGTTTGTTTCCATCTTATAAGCACAGATTTCACCCACTCAAACCAATAAGCAACTGACTGAGGCTGAAGAGTTACCATTTTCAGCACAATTTCACTACGTTTAGGAGGCATAAACTCATTATCACTGATATCTGGACTTTCGTATTTTTTCTCTCCTTCTTATTGTTACAAAATATGGTTAAAAAACAACAAACCAACCAAAGTTGCTGAGCAATGATGACAATGTTGACTACACTGAAGTGCATGGCAAACAACATGAGAGAGCACAAACTTAGCTGATGAACCAAAGTCCAAATTCAGCATTCCAAAGGCAGTTTAAAAGTATTAGTGGTATAATGTACAAAAGCGTATATTGTTTTAAAAATCAAACAGATATCATAGTCAGCCTGAAATCATCTATTGTATCAATTACTGCAACAGCCTGCTTCCAGCTTTCCTGCTCCCCCACCACCAACACAGCCACTGAGATGATCTCTATGATCAAGTGCTTCTTTGATAAGGCCCAGGAACTTCATTAACTCCTTTATTTACCTCTTTACCTTCATCATATCATATAAACATGACCACCAGCCTAACTCCATGAGGTATATGTTATTATTCCTATTTTAAAGATGAGAAAACAGAGACTTGGAAAGTTAGGTGACTTGCTCAAGGTCACACAGTGACCTACAGGATGGAGCAGGACCCAAACTCACTCTCAAAGAACAAATAATATGAAGCATAATATCAGTACTCAACAAATGTGAGAGGTTGCCAAACGTTACTACCCACTTACTTACATCTTTTCTTACTCACAGAACTTTTTAATTCTATGTTCACGACATTACCAATATTTATTTGACAGGAGTAAAATAATCATGTGGGACTCATGTATTGTTCACCAGAAATCTACAATTTGTAACCTGTTCAGATATCTCCCAAATTCTAAATTCTCAAATAAGAATTTGATTTGGAATTTGTATTCTTTTTTTAATCAACAACAAAAACTCATAAATGAACTTTTCATTAAATGATTATCCTACACTTTCTCCAAAGTTCTCAAAACCACGTTGATTTAAAACTCTAAAGTATCTTTCTCTCATTAAAAGAATAAGAATTGCCAGTACTAGTGAAATATTAGACTTGAAATAAATAATGGTATATAAAACCAAGTCATGATCAGGAAGTACATAAAAGAAAATGTCTCCCAATTCTTGCTTGAAGGAAGTTGAGGCATTATTAGGAAGTCCCTAACATTTATGAAATGGGATACAAAATAGCCAGTTTTTATTCACCAATTATCCTTCTGGCAAAAATATATATATATGTATTACTATTTTGCCATAACAATAACTAAAAAAGGTAGCATTTCGCAAACAATTTTCACATATATTAGCTTATTAATGGCCCTCATAACAGAACTGTGACACAGGATGAACAAAAAGAACTCTTCTCATTTTCACATGCGGAAACTGAAGGTACAAGGTTTGAGAACTTGCCCAAAGACATAAAGCTACGAAGTCTGTCTTCAATTTAGGTGTTTTTTTCACTCCTTCCAGGTCATCTCTACGGCACAGACTCACCTCCCTACCCAAGCCATCTGCTCAAAGACGACAGACAGCATCAATGTGGGGAAACCTGCAAGGCAGCTGGGGCTGTCACTGGAAAGATGGCAAAGGGGGAGGATGGGAGACAAACATAGCCTCTGACTCCCTCATTCACCTCGTCTAAACGAATGTTTCTGGAACGCCACCACCCGCTGCAGCAGGGTTCTGATCCGGGCGGTGCCGGTGACTTTTCTAGGGGGTGTCCCGGCTTCCCCGTGCCCCTGCCACCTGCCACCACCTATAACTTAGGTCTCCTTCCGCAGCGGCCCAGGAACAGAACATCTCGGCTCCTCTCCCAGGGGAGATGAAGAATGCATTTGCTTCAGCTGCCGTGACTTACCTGTCGAGTCATAAGAGATTTGATTTTTTGCATTGTCGAAATCGTGAGTGGGGGTTCCCTGCCACAAAGAAATAACAAATCACACCGAACCAGCAGACAGCTGGCCCCGACACAGGGAAGCCATAGTGAGTGGTCACGTGGAGCTGCCGACCCGGGTCATCCTTTCTTGCCCTGGGCATGCTGGGAACTGTAGTCCCAGCATAGTAAAATGAAGGAGAAAGAACAGCGCGGGTACTACATTTCCCAGCAAGCAAAATAGCGGGCGCTTTAGTTAAGCCTGCGCATCTTGTTGCTCTGAGTGACCGCGGCGACTGCTGGTCTTTACAGAGGTGTCTGCTCTCGGTAGCTCTCCTCGGCGAGGCGAAAACCTAACTCATAGGGTGACGAGGCATTGAGCGACAGGAACAAAGATTGAGAAGACAGTATATAAACCAGACTGGCATGATGCCCCTAGGAATGTGATGAAGGAAACCCAGCCTGGTCTAGAAGGGCGCGGTGGGAGAACGTGAGGCTGACGCAAAGGAGCAGGAAGCCAAGGGAGGCGGTCCGCAAGAGGGGACCTGAGCGCGTGGGACGGCCCGGTAGTGCTGGCCTTGGCCTGAGAGAAGGTGTAGTTCAGGTGGTCCAGTAGGCGACTGGGCTAGGTAGGGTAGGGCTCTTCTTCCTTAGGCTTGGCATCCACTTCAAAAAAGCCCTAAAACTAAAGGATTTAGTTCCCACCTATCATTTTACTACCTGCAAAATCTAAGGCAAGTCAAGATGAAAATATAACAATAATAAATACACAGGTCACTCTAAAGTCCTCTTTTCAACTTTTAGCAGTTTATTTAAATTGGAGAAAGTAATAAGGGAGTCGTTTGGGCCTCAAATTAAGAAAGAACTTTCCGGGGCTGGCCCCGTGGACGAGTGGTTAAGTTCGCGCCCTCCGCTGCAGGCGGCCCAGTGTTTCATTGGTTCGGATCCTGGGCGCGGACATGGCACTGCTCATCAAGCCACGCTGAGGCAGCGTCCCACGTGCCACAACTAGAAGGATATACAACTAAGAATTATACAACTATGTACCGGGGGGATTTGGGGAGAAAAAGGAAAAAATAAAATCTTTAAGAAAGAACTTTCCAATTATAAAAATACTCCCCCCCAAAAAAAAGTCACCCAGAGATGACAATTCATAATAACTAACACTTATTGAAAGCTTATTAAATGTCAAGAATTCTGCTAATAGGTTTACATGTATTATCCCCTTAAGCCACACAAGCGTCCTATGGCGTTGGTACTATTGTCCCCATTTTAAAGATGAGGAAACTGAGGTATGGAAAAATTAAGTAACATGCCTAAGGTTACTGCAGATGTGCATGCAGAAACTGAAGGACTTATTATCCAGATGTTTTAAGTAACGACTTTATGTATAGTGTTGAAAAGTGAGTCCTGAAATGTGGTGCCAATGATTTTTTTTAATTTATATTTATTTTTAATTAATGTTTATTAGAAAAAAATAAAATACAGGCCCATGATTTCAAAAATATTTCTCAACTAAAAATAATGTTAAAGTGTGCCACACTAATGAAAACTATTAGGTAAACAATAGTGTGAGTGGTAGTCAGATATGACAAAAGTCATAACTGGTTTATGAATGACTGAAGTTTGGGGGACACTAACATAGAGGTTATTTCCAAGTCTGAAATTCTATCCTTTGACCTCTCAGAGTGTTGTCTTATTAATTTTTTACGAATGAGGTTGTAATATTTGACCTTGGGTTTTGTAAGGATAAATGAGATGAGGCAAGTGAATGCAATTTATAAATTGTAAAGCACCTTACAATTATGAGGTATTGTAATCATAATTCTGCCCAGTTCTCTGCTCTGACAGGACCACTCTGTGCATACTTCTATCATTGTGCTTAACAATTCCTTTTGAAATTATATGTTAACCTTATTCTTCTCTGACTCTGTTATTTCTAACCCTATAAAGAAAATCCAGTCACTTTAGGGCAGTCCTAGATTCGTTCATTCTTTACCTACTCTAATCTTAATTGCCAGACAGTTCTTAGTCTGTGAAAATCTTTATAAAATGGGCAACTTTATCCACCTGTAGTTTTGAGGCCACACAGTTTATTAGAGCTTGATTCTGGAATAGAACCCAGATCTAAATGCAAAAAGGAAAATGTTTTTTTATTCACTGTATTTGTTTTTTTTCTGTCAGCCAAATTTGGAGAAATGAGTGTTTTCTGTATCTATTTGGCCATAAAAAGGCAAGAAAACATTAAAACTTTGTTTTTCTCTAATACTGTACATTTTATTTTATTTCTTATAAACTAAAAAGAAATGGACAACTCAGACTTCTAAAAGTTCAAAGGCTTTAACTATTATATTGAAAACATGTAAAGTAAATCAGTGCTGTCTAAATAAACTATATTTTCTAATTCAACATACCCTCACACTATAGAAAATAATTGAGCCATACATGGTGCTTTTTTAACTCCCTAGACTTAAAAAAAAAAAAAAAAAACTTAGAGTTACATTGCCTGTTTGGCTTCCTATGTAAACATCCTGAATTCAGAAATTACTTTGGCAGGTAAGATTTTATGCCTACTACCTGACACTAGAGGGCGCTTTGTCATGGTTATGCCACATAGGACTTTCCCAAGATGTCATACGAGTATTGTCATTTTTTAATGTGTGCCATGACATGAAAAGATCACAGCTGTGATTCATTATGGCACTTTATTTATGTAGCATCTGTTATCGCTTATATCATAAAAGATATTTTTAAATAAACAAATAGAATTTAAAAAGTCCTGTAAATTGAGTAAATGTGACATTAAGAAAAACTCACTACTTTGTCTTTACTTCTTTCATTTTGCCTAGGACGCAACACACTTCATCATGAGCCAGCACTGGGTTTTAAAAACAGTGGAAAGAGCTTATTTAATGAAGGCAATTGGAGATTAATATTGATTAAAAGATGTGAAGGGTAGCCTGTGTAATATCTGTAGAACTTCCTTATTACTTTCCAAATTGTATTTTCTGCAATCCAATATTAAAATGTATATGCATTTCTTAAGCGTCAACTGAGAGTCAGAGGACATGGACTAAGGAGCATTTGGGGATTATTTCTGGGGGAACAACTTAATAAAAATACTAGTTAAGCACTATGCTAGATGCTAGGGATCCATAAATGAGTAGGACTGGTTTCTGTATTCGAGAAGCCCAGAGGGGCCATAAACATGCAATAACGTTAATTGAGGTTAGCGAGATAAGTGCTCCAATAGCCATATGTATGAGATTTAGAGACAGCACAGAGAAAGTTGGGGTATAGCAGTTACCTAGGGGCAGGGAAGCTCTTGCCATTTTTTCTGAGCATAGAGAGATCATAAAACGACCTCTGAAGAGACCTCAGGTTTTCCAAGAGTCACTCACTTTCTTGCCTATAGAATTACTTCTGGAAGAGTTGGGAGCTTAAATGCAAAAAGTGTTTCCAAACTTGGATTCCAAAATAACTATCATTCCTGTTTTACCCTTAATTACACTTGAGGAATATTCTTCCTTCCCACGTCATTGATCTTCTTTAGTGAGCCTTTACCGTTAAAAATGATTTATGCAAGGAATTTGCTTAATATGATGAAGATTGGCTATACTTTTTTATTTTATATAGTGGAAGACTTGGACTACAGCCTTCGTGCAATAAATGAAACGAAATGAGATCGGGGTTAACTTATAACTTAGTAAATTAAGCGGAAGTACTCAGACTGCCTGCTGCCATGACAGTGAAAAGGCCAGGCTGAAAAGCTGTAGTCCAGAGCCCACAGTAGAGGCGAGATCTCTAGGCCATTGGTTCATTTCCTCTCTCCTTCAGCTGTGAAAATGTGGCCTCAGATAGTAACTGTTGGCATAGACTTTTCATTATAATTATGCATAGTCCATGATTCATTGTCACTTGCAAACACATCTGTGGTCTGCTTTTAAAAATAATGTGAATTCATAGATTCAATAAAACCATGACAGACATTTGTAGTAGGAAATACTACGTAGAAAAATACATTTTTAAAGATATTCAGGTGCTCTATTTTGATTCTTTGGTGTAACTTTTACATGTTGGTTAGTGATTTCATGATGATTTAAAACCATTTAACAGATTTATTAAATACTTCAATTTTCATAGAAAAAATTTAATTTCAAAATAATAGCATAGTTTTGCATCATAGAAACTAGCTTTTGTTTTTCAGGAAATTTCATGATATGCTCTCATTATGAAAGCATACTGTTTTTCAATAAAGTAGCCCAAAAGGATATTTTCCTTCATGTGATTATTAACTGAGAATAATTCATGAAATATACTGACAGTTACTGATAATTGCTAAGAAGCTGTTCTGAAAGTCATGAGCCTGTATTTCAACAGAGCATATAACAGGTGTTCCCACTCCCTGTGTCCTTTGTATACACATTCATTCTGTATTCAAATCACAGAAGCAAGAGGCAGGATAGGGTCTGTTACCTCACTGCTAATTTCCCTAGCAAATAAACCAGCAGCTGCTGGTCCATGAACCGAGTTGCCAGCAGGAACAGGGCACTGTATGCATGGGACAGGATGCTTTCATGGACCCCTTCAGCAACACGGTTGGGGTCTTTCAGTGCAAAATATACCTCCTTCTCTTAGGTAAGGCACTACGTGAATTGTGTTTTAGCTGTTTGTTTGTTTTTAACTTGTGGGCATAAGGTAAATATTTGCTTTAGACAGTAGATTCACTCAGATAATTGAAGAACAGCTCAGAACCTTTTAAACAATAAGGCACTTTGTTCCAGCAAAGAAGCAGGAACATTTAGGAGAAAGGAGGTTCAATAAATAGATGGTTATTGTTTTCTTAGAACAACGTTATTATCAATAGCACTTATTAAGAAAGTAAAAACATTCTCAAAGCCTAATGAATTTCTTCTTTTTACAGAGTTTACATATCAATTCAATAGTCTTTAATGCATTTTATTTTTCCAAATATTCTTATAAGCCATGAATATGTGACCGCCTATGGTGAAACTCAAAATGATTTATGAGAATGGTTTTCTGTTTTTTAAATTACAGATATCGTGGCAAGCTGTTAGCGCTACTTCATTTTAAATTACTTATCTTATGAAATATGAAAAAAGTTCCAAACGGACAAAAAATATTTTATACCCAATAGGGAGAAATGTGTAAAAACTATTATATCTTTAAAATGACTTTAGCCTTTCTCTTTGCCCAATGGCTAGTCTTATTAAAAAAATTTTTCTCTACCTTACTATTTTCCCTCATCCTCCTCCTGATTCTTAGAGTTTAGAGGAGTCTTTCTCCAACATTCCCACTGTTTTTATGTCATCATTATTTTCACCAGATGTTCTCTTTTCCATTGTTCCTATTTATCAATTTTAAAAGTCAAATTCATTTCTTCTTTTGTTTATATTCAACAGAAAGGAATTCAAAAAGGACTTTATTCCTTAAATTTTAAGAACAACTTACCTAAATAAGCAATTTAAGTTTTAGCCTTCTTCTGTACTTTAGAGCCTTGCTTTCAATGGTATATTTTGTTATAGTTTTTATTGTAAATACGATTGTTATTCAAATTTATACCTAATGTTGTACATATCCCACAATTTTGAAATGTGTAGTTTGCAAGTTTTTTTAAAAGTGCTTGAGTTTCCCATAGTTATGATTGGTCCAGTGTTTATGTTGTCAAATTCAAACCTATATATAGATTTTTAGTTTTTGAAATTTTTAGAAAAATTAAATAATTGCCATAACTGGCTTTTTATCTTTTCTTTTTTTGCATTTTTCTGGGCTTTGAAGTACCCTATGCATCAGTGCCCCCACTTAATTTTGTAACAACAGGACTGCTGTTATTTCATAAGTAATGTTTTTGTATTTGGCTTTAAGAAGAACTTAGAGACAATTCATTTGAGGAATTCAACTAAACTAAAATTAAAATGTACTTTAGAGAAATAGATAGCATGTTCATAAGTAGTTAAAGCAGTTATTATCCCTTAAGACTTTCTTTCTTAGGCAAATTTACTTTTCTCCGTTGGTAGAGTGTTGCAAAAACCATAGGTAGTATGGAAATCTTTCTCTTTTTTGGAATGAATATCTGTTTCTTTTTTCCTTTTAAAAAACTCTTAAAAATGTGAAGCCCAAAATGTAGTCTGTAAAGTCTATTCAAAGTACGACTTCATAATTTCTATTTTCTCTAAAGATGCAAGAGCTTATTTTCAGTCAACAGTAGTTTTGTTATGCTTGCTAATATCATACATGATAATGAGGAAGTAAATGCCATCTATTTTGAGCTACATCTAGAGGTCACTTTGTGAAGTCTGGTGTTTATATTCAATACAGTGAAACTGAGCTAGGGAGTCTTGTTGCTGGAATATAGATAACTTTACAATATGACTTCAAGGAGCTCTTTACACTGGGCATTCCTTTATAATGCTGTTGTTATATAGTTTAAGAAACTCTCTAAAGGGGAGGTTATTGCTATAATTTTGTATGTCAGTTTATTAATGGTATTGTCAATGTTTCTCCAGGTTAGTATAATGCCTTATATGCAAAAATTCTAAGTATTTTCCTCTTTTATACTCAAAAAGTAAGTATTAATGAATTTAATAATAAAATTGAATTTTTATTTAAGTCCAAATATTTGGAATATCAAAAGGAAATTAAAATTTTATCAATTTTTATATCATTTATTTTCTTGAAGTTTATTGATACAGAGGTTGACTTTCTAAAATCAATAGTTTTAGTCCTTTAGATTTTCTCATACAACTAGAAAAGAGCACTTGGAAAATTTTCAAAACGAAGCTAATTTTTTCCAAGTTAGTAAATTATCGTGGATCTATCACATCCATAGCAGGAAATACAGCAATGGCAGGAGAGTATGTGTTCCTGAAATGTGGAGGAAGCATCCACTTATCTGTTTATTCCCCAAAGTTCACTACAAGTAAGCATTGCATCATGTCAATAGATTCATGTCTTTCCTGTAAAATGAAAAGATTTTAGGTAGCTGAGATAAGCTAATGTATGAAGAAAATTTCATTCCTCGCTGACATTCTTATAACTTGCTACTATAATTTATCCAATAAAAATGATGTAGGCAATCTAAGCAAACAGCTAATGTAACCACTGTACTCTCGCTGTCATACAGATATTTGAACAGGCAACATATTTGAAAAGAATGAAGTCCTATCATTTGATATAATAAGCATTGAATATATTCAGAGATATTCATTGCAATATATTATTTAAGGTATTATTACATGATACAGTTTCTAAAGAAGCCCAAAGAACTAGTTTACCTCTCTTAAACAATTATTGTAAGTGCCATATAAAATGTTATTTTCTGCTAGTTTCATTTTTCCCTGGAGTGAAACATTTGTGCTGTATTTAATATTTCATTAAATAAAATTTGCTTCCCATAACTTCAGTCATAGACTTTCCAATCAGTCTTTTCATACTCTTGATCCAACATTCTGATTCAAGATCCAAAAGTCACCAACGTTTCTATTCTAGTCATGCTGGCACTTCATGGTAATAAAGTGCCTCCCAACCGTTTTCAGAATATAACAATCTCAGTTAATTTTTTTCAACTACTTCTACAAAAAAAAGAAGATAAAAAAGGGTTCTTCCCCTTTTCAAAAAAAAAGTAAACAAGGACTTCTGCAATGACCCTCAAACCACAACAACAGATTGGCGAGAATTGCATTCAGGCCACCTATATGTACATCTCAGTCTAGCAGTGGTTTCTAGATTCAGCTGTGAACTGTATTAAATGGAGTCAGTGACCAAACTACTCACTGTCAGAGGCAACTACTGAGTTTTATGTCAGCAGCCCTGCAGCTTTGTCCAGTGCATTCTCAAGGCAACGATGTGGAATCCCACATCCCTCTTGATTCTTTGGCAATAAACACAGAATTGCCAATTTATTAAAGGATATCCAGGGATTGACAACTTAGTAAGTGGACTAAAGCCGGAAACTCAATACTTCAAAATTCTCTGCATCCTCTCAATTAAATATTGGCCCTTCACCTTCAACTGCAGGGTAGCTGCTACCCTGAGAAAAACCTCTCAGAACGTCAAAAACATAATTGTAGAGAGAGCCTTAGACCTCATCTAATACTACCATTGTCTCACACATGAGAAAACTGAGGGCCAGAGAATTAACATGATTTGTCTAAGGTCACTTAACTGACCAATCACCATGTGTCATTTACTAAGACCTTGTATTTCAGTGGATTTTTAACTTTATCAAAGTATCAAATACAGAAATCTCTCTGCCGTTTTAGAGAATATGTTCCTGAAATCTCTTATTTCAAGGCAATTCGCAAGTGATGAATTTAAGACTATATGGTAGAAACAGGATAAGGAAGTCCAAGATTAAGAGTGAACCAGGAAACCCTCATAAATATGTTCATATTCCCTGAGGTAAAAAAGGAGACAGAAATACACTTAATAAATACAGTGAAAATTACATTTTACCTATCTTAAGTTAGTAATAATGGGTACTTAAACAACTAATTTTTATTTATTGCTTACCAGGAACTTGTCAGGATCTTCCTGTTGTCATTGAAAGGAACGGAAATGCATGTTGTTTTGTAAAGATAACACATATACTAAGAGGAATCTTTTCCTGTACTGGTCCCCCATCCAAATGCCCAGTGTCCCTCTAAATCTACGACTTCAAGAGCTTCACTCCCTTCCGTCAGCCTCTGCTTCACATATCTCAGACATCACTAGTTTAAAGGCCTAGGTTTACTCTATCTTCTTTTCTCTCTCTTATGATTTCCTTGCAGAAACCGCTACTCCTTTTCTGCAGTTCACTTTATCTCCTCTACAGCAGCTAGAGTGCACCTTAAAAAATATTTATATCCCTCCTCTACCCATAGAACTCCAGTTGCATCCCTATCTCACTCAAAGTAAAATTGCCAAAGTGTTTGCCATAACTCTAAGACACTGTCTGATCCGGCCCTGGCCACCTTGCCTCACCACGCTCCTCCTCCATTCTGCTCCATCTTGCTGTTCCTCAAACACGCCAACCAGATTCCTGCTTCTGGGCGGGAATGACTGATCATGACTGATAATGGTTTAATGCCATTTTCTTTGGAATATTTGCATTGGACAAGGCTTTTGCTAAAGGGGAAAACTTCCAATAATAGACTAGTAAGCCATTTCAGAAGACTTTGGAGGAAGATTCTTGGGAGGAAGTATCCCCACAGTGTTTCTCAAATCACATAGTTTGATTAGGAATATGATATGACTCAGACATTAGTGCAGCCACAACTTCAAACGCTTTTAAAGGTTTCACTGGACTTTAGAACTAATAATCTTTCCCAGTTCTCTTTTTCTTTAACAGTCATAGATATTAACTTCTGCTTTTCCTTTTCATCTTGGCTTTAAAGAAGTCACGTAATCAACATAGTCTTTGGGTGGAGTTTTAAAATGCAGAAGGTTTCAGAGACAAATATTTACCTCTACAGGCAGACGGTACTAGAATAGTTAGTACCTAGAAGCCTCTCTTTGAAAAGGATTATCACCCGACCAGGTTCTCTCTGTATTGTCCCTTTAGATTGTGAAATGTGGCTCAGGGTCTTTATAGCTCTCCTTTCCTTTGTAGCAGGTGCTTGCTCAGGGCTGAAGGTGGCAGTGCCATCACACACCATCCATGGCATCAGGGGTCAAGCCCTCTACCTCCCTGTGCACTACGGATTCCACACTCCGGCATCGGACATCCAGATCATATGGCTGTTTGAGAGACCTCACACAATGCCCAAATACTTACTGGGCTCTGTGAACAAGTCTGTGGTTCCCGACTTGGAATACCAACACAAGTTCACCATGATGCCACCCAATGCATCTCTGCTCATCAATCCACTGCAGTTCACTGATGAAGGCAATTACATCGTGAAGGTCAACATTCAGGGAAATGGAACTCTATCAGCTAGTCAGAAGATACAAGTCACTGTTGACGGTGAGTCCACTACGAGTGACATGGGCAGCTGGGTAGCATGGTAGTTAGCAAAGCCTCAGGAGATTAGATTAACTGGCCTCTAGGTCCTGGCTCTGCAACTTTGGGAAAACTAATTAACCTTCAAAGCCTCAGTGTCTCATGGCAAAAATGACATTACCTACCTCATGAGGCTGTCTGAGGATTAAATAAGACATGCATGTAAAGGATATGCACAGTGCCCAGCTAAAGGTAATCAAGCAAGAAGTAGAATTTATCATTTATTTGCTTGCAAAGTATCAGTATAAAGTTGCTGATACAATGAGATGGAGAAAATCTTATTTTCTTAGAATGCACCCTGGGAAGAGCCCTATTCTCATCGCTTGAAGATTTTTATTTTGGTACACTGTTTGGGGAAGGATGAGACTTGCTCAAGCACCAAACCTAAGGAACAATAGAAATTGCTGGAAATGTTCTCTGAGAGAGTGGGGTCAACTCACTTTCAGACATTTATTTTCCTTATTGAGATATGTAAGTGGCATACCTTAAATATACTATGCCCAAAGCCCAACTTCTGATTTTTCCCTCTAAACCTGTTTGTTTAACAATATTCCTCCATTTTAGTAAATACCAACTGCATTCCATCAATTGCTCAGGCCAAAACCTTGCAGTCATCATTGACCCCTCTTTCTCTCATGCACACATCCGGTGCACAAGTTAACCCTGTCAGCTTGACCTTCAAAATACAGACAGAGTTCAATCACTTCTCACCACCCGCACTCCTGCCCCACTCTACCCCGCCATCAGCTTGGCCTGGGCTATCCTAATAGCCTATCACCAGGCCTCCCTGCTTCTCCTCCTGCCTCCTCAGCTTAATATCCTCCCATAGCTTTCCATCTTGTTCAGAATAAAGATCAAATTACTAACAATGGCCTACAAGGCCCCAAATGATCTCCCCAACATACCCAACACCTCGCTGACCCCATTTCCTATCTCTCTTCCCCTCACTCACTCTGTTCTGACCGCACTGGCCTCCTTGCTCTTCCTAGAACAAGCCAAACACCCTCACACCCCAGGACCTTTGTACTTGCTGTTCAGTCTACCTAGGTTGCTCTCCTAGATAACAGCATGGTTCTCTCACCTATTGCCTTTAGGTCTCAGCCAAAGTGTCACTTTATCTGTAAAAGCTTTCCTGACCACCTCATATAAAGTGTAACCTCAGTCCTCAAATACAGAGAGAGCCAGAGCAAGAGAGAGAGAGTTACTCTCTATCTTGAGTTCAACTTTATTGTCTTCATAGCATTTATTTCCACCTGGACATTTTATATATTTGTATTTGCTTACTGTTTCTCTTCACCACCTAGAATACAAGGTCCGTGGGAGCAGGGACTTTGTGTTGTTTCCTGCTTTGTCCTCAGTGCCTGAAACCTGTTGCTAGCCATTAGTGTGTGCTCAGTAAACATCTGTGGAGTAAATGAGTGGAGACAAGAGAGACTGTGGGGGAGCAAATATACGGGATGTAGAAGCAGATGCCTAGACAGCAAATTCGGGAAAAGAAAAGGGGAAAATTCTAAAGGAAATTTTCATGAAATGCTCCTGTGTAGTACTCTTCCCAAAACTTTTAATAGAACATCCATTCCATGTTAATGTGCAGTAAAATTGGATCTGTTTAGGGAAATGCAACCAAAAAGCCTTAATAGGAGTTTAGGGCCTGCCCAAAAAAAGTCTTCTTAGGAACCTTCC
The DNA here is from genome assembly GCF_041296235.1 of Equus asinus. Classification (NCBI taxonomy): domain Eukaryota; kingdom Metazoa; phylum Chordata; class Mammalia; order Perissodactyla; family Equidae; genus Equus; species Equus asinus. The sequence continues at coordinate 136,553,354 of NC_091790.1, read as the reverse complement.
ACATCAATCAGAGTTACACTGTTTTAGGCAAGTGTATGCTCACAATACCAATGTCTGTTCTAATGATTGGTTCTCCCTGTGCGAGACCATCAACATGCTACCCATGTGATTTATCCCATACCATAAATATTTCCACACACACACATATTTGAAACATGAGCTTTTTCTACATGATAAATATATATAACTCATTTTTGTTTTAAAATCATAACAATTTAAACAAAAGCTCTTCTGAATCCTTTGTTCTTACCAGGGAAGATAAAGGATTACATTGAGTGGACAAGTTGATTGCACCCATCTTGATAGGCTGGAAGCTTCAGAACTGCTCAGCTCCCCTGCAAGTTGCCTTTCAACTCCCTTTCTCCTTATCTTTCATTTTCTCCTGTCTTCTCTGGGCTGAGGGATTGGATCTGTTTGTGCCCTAATGAACATTTTCTGTATGGGAAAATGTAAGTATGAGTCAAGACTAATTTACCTAAGGAGATGTATCAATTCCAATTAAAAGCTTGATAGAAAATTAAAATCTAAATATTGAAGCCAATCATCTGTTGCCTAAATATCAGCCCATAGTCTCTGCATCCTGTAGTCATACATGGAAGGAGATTATTAAATGCATATGTCTCCAAAATGCAGGAGAGAAACATTGCCAGATTTAAAGTCCTCTTCATTTTGTCACTAACTGCTCTGTAACTCTTGGAAAGTCACTGTGCTTTATCAAACAGAGTCACGAGCATCAAGGATTAATGAAGGTTGCTGAAAATGGTTGTGGGTACTTATATAATTCCCACCCGTATCCAACAATTTTTGAGTTAAAATTCAGGGAGGAAATATTTACCCATTCTTGGAAAATTATTCATTTGACAAGTATATGTCCACTGTGTACCAGACTCAGGAAATAAAACTACTTCCTATGACTTGAGTTCCAACAGGAATTTCTATTGGATTAGTCTTTTATATCCCTAAAGTGATGTAATCCCAATAACACATTTTATCCTATTTTCAGATTCAGTCACTGTTGAAATGTAGGTTTTGCTTTGTTACAGTGATTAACATAACGTTGCAACACAAATGCAAAGCAATTAAAACATATAATTAGTTTGCTTACATAGAAGAAAAAGTAAATAGTACATATGTGATTCTCTCAAACTTTCCTTCAATCCCCCAAAAGCGTAATGTATATGAGGTTTTTATTTTACAGATGGTGGATAAAAATTTGGGTTCACCACTTCCATCCCAACCAGCTGTTCTTGGGACACCAGGACAAATCAAGAGAGGGGAACAACCATGTGAACTTTGCCTGTGAGAGTCCACCTTTATGGTGTTGGGAAAAGCACAAAGAACAGGAAAGGAGGAAGTTGGCGTTAATTGCAGTTTACCACCAACTGCATTATCTATAAAGTAAAGGTTCTCATTGGAAAATCCTTATCATATAAGTTCTAGAATTTAGTTATCTCTACTATAAATGATATTTTTATATTGTATCATTTTGCTTTTTCCATAACTTTTTTTACTCTCTTTAATTATTGCCTGAACTGTTGACACTTACAAAGTATAAAACTTTGGAATCACTTCCCCAGGATTTAACATTTGAAAGTCCTCACAGACATTTATTGCAATTCGCTGGTGGCAGAAATCATTTCTATCTCTCTTGATATTGCAGACCCTGTCACGAAACCAGTGGTGCAAACTCAGCCTTCGTCTGGGGCTGTGGAGTATGTGGGGAACATGACCCTGACATGCATTGTGGAAGGGGGCACCCGACTGATTTACCAGTGGCTAAAAAATGGGAGGCCTGTCCACACCACCTCCACCAACTCCTTTTCTCCCCAAAACAACACCCTTCATATTGCTCCCGTGACCAAAGAAGACATTGGGAATTACAGTTGCCTGGTGAAGAACCCTGTCAGTAAGATGGAAAGTGACATCACTATGCCCATCATATACTGTAAGTTTTTAAAAACATATTCATGACTTTTCTTCTGGGAATTTCTCACAAAGGTAATCATAGAGAATATCAACATAAGACGTCATTTGGTTTTTGCCATTATTTTAGTGCAATACTAGTTGTAAGTACACTTCCTAGGCACTGTCTTGTCATGAAATATATTTATTTGCATAACCCTATTTCTTGAGGATCAAGTTGAGATACTGGCCAGGGGCCTTTCAGGAAACATTTTGTGACTTAGTTCATTGTGTGACCTTATTTCCAGTGGAAAGTAGAAACTTCAGTTTCAAGAACCAGAACCATGCAGAATGCACTAATTTATTCATCCCCAAGGAGGAAGAGTTGGTGATTGTAAACTGGGAGAGGGGTGTGCTCTGTAGCTGACCACAGGGAGAAAGAATGCTCCCAGGTCATGGGAAGTGCATGAGTAGTGCATTCCAGAGTATGACACTTCTCTCTCCCCGTTTTCTCAGCTCCATTTTTAGAGGCAGGGTGCAGGGAGCATCATAGTTTAATTATTCTGCAGTAAGATATTCAGGTTCCCAGGGAACAGTAATTATTTCAGATTTGCATTTTCCTTGGTTCTTTTTTCTATTCTTGTTGCTACTGTTTAATCTCTTGTACAGAGTTAGGTTCATAAACTCTTCAGTTCATGTCATAATGTTATCACCAACCCAAACAAGATCCCTCTCTAGAGTGTATTTTTTGCCCAGTCCCCTATACTCCATAGAACCACCTCTAATATGTTTAATATTGCCTTCTAATTTCAGCTTCACACAGGGTTTCTCATCCTCCACACTAGTGACATTAGGAGCTGAACAGCTCCTTGTTGTGGGGGCTGACCTATGCATTATAGGATGTTTAACAGCATCCCTGGCCTCTACCCACTACATACCAATAGCAAGCCTCTTCCAGGTGTGACAACTAAAAATGTCTCTGGACATTGCTGTATGTTCCCTGGGAGGGAGGAGGCAAAATCACCCCTAGTTGAGAACCAATGGTCTATTACACTGGGAAGTCTTATCAGTTACCGCGTAGCTTAGAGCATAGCTGCAACAGCAGCTTAACAAGAAAAGTGAGGCATAGCAAAGGAAACCTGCTCACCCCTGTGGCGTCAGGATGGAGGTTTCAGCTGGTTGAATCATAAGGGTAGAATAAAGCCTGATAAATTCAGAATTCAATGTCTCTGAGATGAACCAGTCCTTTCACTCAGAAACAGAACAAATTTTATTAAAAAGTGCCAAAGAAGGAATTTATAGTTTTCCATCAAGAAATACCAAAACACTACAGATTGCAAGCAAATTATATAAGATCTGTTACAATCATGAGTTATATTGTGTTTTGTGGTGTCATTATTTTTGTAACTGAAGTTTTAGTTGTATTTTTACAGTAGTTTTACCTGATCTTATATTTAGATAACATTGTGAAAAAGATCCTGTCTGCCTTAAAACATAGTTTGAGAATTAGATTCACAAAAAAAGTATGAATTGACTGTCTGTATTGACTGTCTAGCATTGAATTGGAGTAAAAAATTCAGATTTAATGTAGTCTGTTTATCGTATAGTCACATTCTTGATTGAATAAGGTTATTCTGACGTGAATTAAAACTTCCATTCAACTCCGAGTAGCACAAACCTAAACATTCATGTTACTTAAGCACAGTGAAGGAATATGAGCAAAGTGAATCAAATCTAGGGCCACGTACATACATCCTTACTTTATATTTTATTGTTTGGTCTAATTAATTTACATTCACATAGAAAAGGTACAAAATGGAAAACAAGATAATAAACCAGCCAGATATCACCTACTGAATATTAATCCCAAGAAACCATCACTCAATGTGGTGAGAGAGAACAGGAAATGACACTGTGTTGGAGCATCCTTGCTAACTGAAGAAAACCTGGTCACGTTTTGTCTTGGCCATGTGCTCTAGTTAATATCGTATCAATGGGAAGTGCACTGAGTAGCACAGTGGTTATGACCCTGAGCAGTAAATTCAGACTGCCTAGGTGAAAGCCCTGGTGCTGCCGTTACCAGTGTGTGCAAGTGACTCCCCGTCTCTGTGCATCAGTGCCCACATCTCTTGATCTACACTGTCCCTGGAGAGAGAAGGATGGGGAGGATTAGGTGAAATTTTATGTATAAAGAAGTTAATGCCTGGCATATAGGAAGAACTCAATAATGTTAGCTCTTTTTCTTTTCCTTTCTTTTCCATTTTTTTTCCTTTGAGCCAAAACTATGGTGACATATTTGGCAACATGACAGGAAGAAGTTTGGAGTGCCTGGATAATCTAGGAGATACCTGCAAAGAAAAAATTGAAAGAATACCTTGAGAAGAACTCTTTTCTTCCCCAAACATTACCATTCTTTAATTTAGCATACTTTTTCTACATGAAAATATTTTCTTTACATCAATTCTTTATTATAGCTATCTATTTATCTCTCCACCTATCTACCTATCTTTAAACTCTAGACATAGATTTAAATGAAAAGTTCCTGGGGAAGTTGTCTAAGCAATTATAGGCACATAAAAATATCATTTGTATCTTTAATTACACTTTTGTTTTGCAATATAGTTTATTTTAATCTGGCAAAGTAAGAAGAAGATCTTTCTTTTAACATGTGCAAGTTCATGCCCCAATCTAATCATTATAACAGAATATGCTGATATATAGTGTGAAAAGTATAAAAATGGGGGAAAACTTCATAATCACAGCTGTTAATGTTAAATATTATGCTTCAAACTCTAAACCTTCTTTCCTTCCCTGTGTTATTTGAGAGAATTAAAATATCCCAATTTGAATAAATTCAGATTTCACAGAATGTGTCTTCTATTCACAGACTGAATTTTCTTCTTTACATTCTTTTAGACATAGTCTATGTAAATCTCACAGAGAAACATCTATCATGAGTGTAGACTAATGACAAATAGTAGCAAGAAAAACACTGAGAAAATTTACAAATGGTTCCATTTACGTATTGTAAACATGATTTAAGAAAGATTTTTATTTTCATTAAGTGATAATTGTGAATATAGTATTATTTATTTTCTTGATTGTTTTTACATTCAAATGCAAAAGACTTCACTTGGTCAAAATCCCACTTTATTGATATTTATTCATTCACTCATTCATTCATTTATTCATTCAGTTTAATTTGATTAAAAAATCAAACATCATAGTCTTATTTGTGCTAAGCATTTATTACCTGTAGAAACATATATATATAGAATGTATATAACATATAGATGCACAACCAAACTTGTTAATTTATTTATTTTTCTTGCTGCAATAGCCCTATTTTATTGTTTGTTTTTGTTTTCTTGGTTTGGGACTATAAGATTTAAATAAAATATATAATCTAAAGATTTGTCATTTATCCTTTCTGCTGGTGTGGCAGCAACATGTTTGCAATCTTTATCATTCCATGCAAACAGAATATATGCCTTGGTTGATGTTATTCCCAGTTTTCTTTCTTCATCTGGTTACACCCTTTTCTTCCTTCACAACGTCTTCTCCAAAAAGGCCCACCTGTCCCCACTTTGTCTCACCTCTTCAGTGTCACTAAGAGGTTCGCTCTGCTCCTGCAGGACCCCATGCATATTTTTCCTCGGGTACTCATTGGATTATATTTGTCTTGAGTCTCTTCTACTCATAAGTGCCCCACCCTAAATAGGAGCTCTGCCTTATTCATCTTTGTATCCCTAGGGCAATACTTGGCACAGATTAAGAACTCAATAGAGATTTCTTGAACCTGATAAAATGGAATGGATTATCTTTCTTCATATCCCTTGCAGATTCTAGTTTTATTTCATGATGCTGTAGAAAGGCTAAATTCCCATTATAAGATAGCAGCTTCTTAGTTATAGCGCTTTGCTCCTGAGTGGTGTTTTTTTTTTCCATGACCTTTAGCAAAATTCCTCAATAATCTAGTAAATGTCATATTCCAATATTCCCCCATAGACATCCACATTGTAATTTAGAATCTCAACATGAGTCATCTATTCTGTTTTCTTAAGGCACTGTTTCTATAGCAATTGTTTTCATGAAAGCAAGAATTATTTTTTATTTTGGCAGAAAAAAACTGTAACAAAATCTGTCAAAATTGACCATATATTTAGGAGGTTATGATGTCATAATCTGGTATTGGCCTTAGTGGAATATAATGTCAAGCCAGTAATTCACTTGCAGTTCCACTTGCAGTTCATGAAATGTATATGCCTTCCAGCTCTAGTTGTAAATAATAACCTGGTAACCACTGCATTTTGTGTGCAACATATGGCACTGCTGCAGGGAAGTACTCGAAGTGATAAAAATTAAAGGAAAAAAAGGTCATTCACAGTAAATACTTACCATCTGCTCCCTAGCAGGGTGGCAAGCAGCATCATGATGGAAATTTAGGTACTGTTCCCGCCCAGCCATAAATTGTTAAAGAGAACAGATGATGATTTTACAAGTCATTTAGTAAACAGCCATTTTTGAGGCAAAGGGTTCATTTCTATTGGGAGTTCTCTGCCAAAGGCAAGAAACTGAACCATAATCCACAGTCAAAATAGAATCATCCTTCTGCTTTCATCTTCAAAGTCAGAGGCTATACTGGTTGAATCACTCCAATGTCTTTGATTGGATTGCCCGTTCCCATGAATAATGTACTAGGCTGCACCTCAAAGTAAAGGGATGGCCAGCCCGAAGTGCTAATGAAAAGGAAATAACATCCTAGTGTAGTAAGAGGAAAATAGATTGTAAGCAGTGTGTAGAGTGTGAAAGATGGATTGATAGATCTCTGTGTGTGTGTGCTAGAGAGAGAGAGAAGAAAGACTTGAAGATCATACACTGAAATATGGATATTCAGCCTCTGAGTGGTGAAATTACAAATGAGTTTTCTTTTCATCTCTGTGCTTCTCTGAATTTTAGGATTTTCTGCAATGAACATTTATTTCTTATGTAAGCAGATAAAATATGTTGCATTTTAAGAAATCATATCAGATGCAAGCAACTTAAACGCTTCAAGGTTTTAGGTTCCAAGAACTGGAAGAGACGCTTGTGTGGGGACTAGGGTAGTTGAGGGATTTGAGGCTAACTCTGAAGAGTGAGATATAGGATATAATTAAGACAGACAAAAAAACCAAAAAGACAGACAGAAGAGAAAAGATTATGCCAATCATGAAACCCAACAAATGGGGAAGTAGCAAAATCAAAATAAACGTGAGTGTAGGGAAGATACGCTAAGATAACCAGATTCCTTTCTTTAGAAGCATATTTTATTTTAAACTGGAATGATGTTATTAAATTAGATGATCAACATTATTTACCAGCCTTGACTCTAAATGACTGTGGGCTTCCTCTACAAATCGAACCCACTCTCCAAAATAGAAGAATTCCTACTTTTGAGAATAATTCATTATGTTGCACGGTCTTAAGGTAATTCCAAATGAGGAGTTCCCAAAAAAGTTTTGAGTAATGTCAGCACACTTTGAAAGGGATATCACTCATTTTTATGTATGTTAAATTATCAGGCAGTTTGTTTTTATAGTCACATTCTGTAAACCCTGAAAACCAGTGGGAAGACCGAGACTGAATGGCTGTATTTTTATGACCACACTTCTCTTCTTTATCAAGCCTGCCCTGTTCTGCCCTCGGAAAGGCTCCAACACTTAAGTTTTTGTGCACAGACTTGGATCTGTTGCTGTTCCAAAACTTGGTTGATTCCTCCCATTGGTTTACTGCTATGTGAACCATAACCAGTGGCCATTGGTTGGTGGCCTTTGCTTCCCTAATGTACCGTCAATGCTGACAACTTTAAGGGACCCTGCTGCTACACTGGCCCTGAGGTAACAGCCACAGGAACCATGTCTACAACAACTCTGATTCCCTCACAATGCCTAGAACAGTATCACGCACACAGTGACATTTCCACATTGATTTTAAATAAGTGAAAACAACTTTTCACTCCCATTACACAACATACTATTTAGTGGAATTCAGAATAAAGGGTCTCATTTTATAGCACACAGTTCTGAAACAGTGGTTTTCCTCTGACACTGTTTCACACCCTGAAATGAGAGAACACATGGTAGGCTTCCAGTGCAGTCACAGGAAAGGGGCATTCATTTCTCTTCACTTTAATCCTCCATCTCTGTCCGGTTCCTGATTACTTCAAATTTGAAAGTACTAACTTCTATCTTTGCTTTGTGAAAGTAGGATCATTTCATATACATATTAATATAAATCTATAGCTTTCCTTCAGATGTCTCTGTGTCCTTAGGAAGCAAAAACACAGAGTGTAAAGTGTATATTCTCTTGTAGAAATTAGTACCATCAAGTTGATTCTGTCTCCTAGTGACCCTGTCCACAGCAGAGCTGAACCATGTCTGATCTTTTTGCTCCATCCTCTCCCCTTCTTTTGCTATATCAGACAATTCTCCATTGCTATTCATAGGGTTTTCACGGCCAATTTTTTCAGAAGTGAGTGGCCAGGTCCTTCTTCCTAGTCTGTCTTAGTCTGGAAGCTCTGCTGAAACCTGTCCACCAGGGGTGACCCTGCTAGTATTTGATATACTGGTGGCATAGTTTTCAGCATCACAGAAGCATGCATCTGCCACATTATGACAACCAACAGACAGGTAATGTGGTTCCCTGACTGGAAAATGAACCCAGGTCATAGTAGTGAGAGTGCCGAATCTTAACCACCAGACCACCAGGGCTGGCTGAGTGTTCCCTGGCTAAATATCATTTATTGTTTTGCATCTTAAGTTTCTGTTATATCTTATGAAATTTATTTCCCCAGTGGTAGATTGATCAGAAATGCTGACATAATAGAGAACCTCTGGAAATTTGCTGTTAGCTAGCTGGTATCCAGAATTGCTTTAGTGTGGCATGAAGAAAGAACTTTTGCAATCAGTCATCTAGTCAACATTTTTATAGTAAAGGTGGGAAAAGTGAGACTCAAAAAGTTTAAATGACTTCTGAAGAACGCTTAACTAATAATTGACAAAATCAAGATTTAACATAGTTATCCTACTCTCTGGTCACAACATTATATTTATCCACATAATGAGAGATGAATAGTTGGTCCTTTCTTTTGAAATCAAAACCTTTGAGATTAGGTTATTACTGAGCAAGCCATCCATGGCCTTATCCAGTTTATGAATTCCTTGAGAGTAGGAACTGTGTCTTAACATATTTCTTATCTGTTGTGTACTAAATACGTTAACACTTACTATCTCTCAAACAAGTATTTATTGATTGATAACTTGACTGAGTACAGAACTAATATATAATTAGAAAATAATTTATTGTAAAATTAATAATAATGTTAGAAAACAAGAAATTATTCTGAGATAGAAATTTATATCACTTACACTTTTTTTAGAGAGGTAATATGATTGATTAAGTGCATATATTTTAGAGTTTTAGCTTTGCTATTTAGTAGTATGTGACCCTGGGAGAATTAAATTTTTAAATATCTCTTCTTTCATCTTATATTGGGAATAATAATATCTACCTCATGTGATTACCTTAAAGATTAAATGTGGTTTTCTGCGTAAGTGCTTAAAGTGACTTCGGATGGCAAATATCCAATAAAAGTTGGTTATAATCAACTGGAAAATGAGCACAGTTGTGTCTAAACCTTAAAGTTTTTAGAATATAGACCAGGATTTAGACTGGATGAGAAAAACCTGTCTAGCTGAGGAATATTTTTATAATCTCTTGATTTTTCTCTGGAGAAAGCGATGGGAAATGTGTCTTCATCTGCAGGCAATCTGGTGCCATAGAAATAGCAAAATGCTACAGGAATATTGCAGGGTGAGGAAAAACAACATGGGATATCCATGATTAAGTAGTTTATTGATGATTTACAAATATTTGTTAATGACAACGAAGATGTATTTTTTCCAAATGAAATTCTAAGCTTAGCTTGCAAAGAGGAATTTTTTAAATTCTTTAACTGTTAAAATGTCATGAAAATATGAAATACTCCTGTATCCATTTGTACAGATTTGTGTTCCATGTGAACTATGTATTTTATAAATATTTCCATGGCCTATCTTAGCACTGAGAGAAAAACGTATAAAACTCAAAGTATGGTTGGCAAAGAAAAAATAGTGGCCATAGTCTATTTTAAAAATGCTTTCAAGTGCAGTTATGATTTCAGAAAGATGAAATTTGTCTAACGGTATTGCACATTTATCAATACATTACTCAAAAGCTTAGCACAAGAATTATGATGACAGTATTTGTAAAGTTATATATAACTTAGTATACTAAGTTTAAAGACTTTCACTATTTCAAATAAGTTCAATCACATCGCAAATAATTTCTATTTCCATGGATATCAGAATAAAACATTTTTAGGTTCTTATCATTTATTGATATTCTAAATGAGGACCTATTTGCCCAAGCTTAACTTGAAGACTTTCATAGAAAGTAAAATGCTGCTAAGTTCTCCTAAACTCAAAAACTTTATTGTGATCATTGATGTTACCCCTTTATTTCTTTTTTCAATTAATGCAGATGGACCATATGGACTTCGAGTTAATTCTGATAAAGGGCTAAAAGTAGGGGAAGTGTTTACTGTTGACATTGGAGAAGCCATCTTGTTTGATTGTTCTGCCGATTCTTATCCTCCCAACACCTACTCCTGGATCCGGAGGACTGACAATACAACATATGTCATTAAGCACGGGCCTCACTTAGAAGTTGCATCTGAGAAAGTAGCTCAGAAGACAACTGACTATGTGTGCTGTGCTTACAACAATGTAACTGGAAGGCAAGATGAAACTCATTTCACAGTCATCATCACCTCTGTAGGTAAGTGTGACAAAAGGCAGGGATCCTAATGAAATGCCAATGCATGCTGGCCTTGCTCTACCCCTATTTTGAACTTATGTGGAAGAGAAAATCATGTGGAATTGTGGGGTTTTTTTTTTTTTTGAGGAAGATTAGCCCTGAGCTAACTACTGCCAATCCTCCTCTTTTTGCTAAGGAAGACTGGCCCTGAGCTAACATCCATGCCCATCTTCCTCTACTTTATACGTGGGACGCCTACCACAGCATGGCTTTTGCCAAGCGGTGCCATGTCCGCACCCGGGATCCCGACCGGGGAACTCCAGGCCGCCAAGAAGGGGAACATGCAAACTTAACTGCTGTGCCACCGGGCCGGCCCCTGGAATTGTTGAAATACTCTAAGAAACTCTTTTTCCTGAGTCAACTGAGCCATGGCTTCTATGAGCCAAAGAAAGAAAACTCAAAATGGAATGAAGGGGGAATTCAATTGCTAACTCTGAGGGACTATGAAGAAAAAGAGAATTCAATGAGTTACCTCTAGAAATGCGTTCTTGCTTTCCTGATTTTACAAACAGGAGTATAAGAGAAGCAGGCTACTCATTTAAAAGGTTTATATCTATGATTGTATTAGGTCAGATGAGTAAATCTCCATGAGTTGGAAATCTGGTTTGCCTACTAACTGACTCCCCTTCTCGCTATCCTTCATGGGCTCCCCTTCCTCTTTCATCATTTAAACACCTGAAATCTGTGGAAGCTCTCAACAGGGGTCTCAATACCTTGGAAACTACAAAATTTTGTAAGTCTGTGAAATTTGACATTCTCTAGAAATCATCTGATTTTCCAGAAAGGTCCTCGATCCACAAAGGGTTAAGAATCATTGTCTAAAATATTTAGGTGCCCCAAATTCCCAACCTTCTGAACCTTCTCTTCTCTCTCTGCAGTCTGACTTCATTCAGTGGTGTGATTTCATTCACTCTCATGATTTCACGCAACACTGGTGCATCCGAAACATATTTTTAAAGCTCTCAACTGTACAGACAGTTGCCTTCTGTGTGTCTCCACTTTGAAGTACAGTTACCAGAGGCAGCATACAAGTCCAACATAACAGAACTGAACCATCTTCTTTTTCCCAAAATTACTATTCTTTCTATATTCCCTGTTTAAGTGAATGTCCCTACTGTCTACCAACCTGAGTCAGAAAGCTAAATGCCATCCCAAACTCTTTTCTCTTACTTATGGCCTTCCCCCCATACCATCACCAAGTTTGTCCACTCTCCTTCCTTCCTTTCTCTCAGGCACATTCTCTTCTCTCCTTCCTTCTTCTTTCTTTCTTTCCTTCTCCCTCTCTCTCTCTCCCTCATCCTCTCCTTCTCTACCTCCCCCTGCTCCTCCTCATCCCCCTCTCTCACCTCCTCCTCCTTCTCCACTTCTTTCTCCTGTTGCTTCTTCTTCTGCTTCTACTATTACTATCAAGTCCTTTTTGGACTCACCTTTCATACAGACAAAGACAAGCCAGATTCCACATGGGGAAAACCTGAGGGCAGGTTTGGACAGGAAGTGGTGTTTAGGGTGCCTGTGATTTGGTGGAGGAACAAGTTTGCAAGAGGTACCACCCATTAATACCCTCTCCGATGATGTCTTCTCTTTCTCTGTCTTTATAGCCCTGGTGCCTAGAATAGGGTTCATAACACAGAGTCAATAGATTTTTTTGAATAAATGAAGCAAAAATATTATTCTTGAAATTCTTAAGCTAGATTTTTCAGCATATGGCCCTTGGACCTTGCATTAAAATCACCTGGGGAAGCCTAATAATGAATTTTCATTAAGACACCACAGACCTATTGGATCAGGAGATCGCAGGTAGGATCTGGGAATTTGAATATTTAGCAAGCACAGGTGTGACAACCACTTGTTTAAGGCGCTTTTTTCTCCATAGCTTTTTCAGTATATTAAAAGGCTCTGAAAGGGCCACCAAGAATTATAAGACTATCACAAACTATAGATTGATGAAGAAATATATAGTGAATGGAGTCCCAGGATTCCTTCAAGTTGAGGGTATTCATATTTGCAAAATCATCCGAGTATATTGGAATGTACATACTGGCATGGTGGAGTTTTGGTTTTTTACATGAAGAAACTACCATCCTCTTGAGAAGAGTGCTATCAAATAGAAATTTCTGCAATGAAAGAATTATTCCATCTGCACCATCCAATATGGTAGCCACTATGGTAGCAATATGGTAGCTTCAGTTGGCTTTTGAACACTTAAAATATGGCTATGCAACTGAGAAGCTGAAGTTATGATTTTATTCCATCTTTATTAATTGTAATTTAAATGTAAATAGCTACATATGTCTAGTGACTACCAAATTAGACAATGCAGATCTAGAATTTTCACCTGAATTATGCTTTATTTGGGCAGTAGATAATAATATATTTCCCTTGTAGACCCCAACAGCATATATGTGTTTAGGATGATAGAAATCAGGCACTCATTCATTCATTATTTAGCACTAATCATGGGCCAAATTTTGAGGTGAGCACTGAGAATCCCACTTGAAAAAAATAATTCCCATAACAGGATGCTCACAACCTAATATAGGTAGCAGGTTTGTAAACAGCTAAAGTGCATCCTTTGCTTTTGATTTTACTAAATTTTTAATATGCTTAACCAGCTTTTTACCTCAGTGGGTAACCAAACATAATTTTAAAGCAAGCTGTAATTAAGCACATGAAATAGTTTAGTAGCAACCCGGATATCATCTTAGACTTGTTCCTAATGTTCGTTGTAAGTGCAAACATGGCTATAATATGTAGATACATACTGCACTGAAGCCTTTCTCACTGCCCAAGCTTTCTCTATTAATATTTAGCCAAGGTATTTTCATAATATCAGAAGCCCCCAATATTTGATTAAGATCTTATTACCAAAGTCCAAAGACAGCTACAGTCTTAATGTCAAATAATTGCCTTTTGCAAAATCTAAAAAACCTGTTTGACCTGTACAAAGACCAGGCATTTGTTATTATAGTAAATAAGAAAAGCAGGTGCTTATTTTTCAGAGGGATGCAGGGTTGTCAACATCAGTGACCTCTTTGTGGTTTTTAGAGCTATTTTCCAACCCCCAAATGTCCATAGAACTTTAACTCAAACAGCGACAAAATGGCAAAGAAAATGAGTAGTATTGACTTGTTTTGTTAAACATTTGATTTTTTTAACTTTTCCAAATGAGTGAATCTTTGCAATGCAGATTAAGTGCACACTAATCTACAGTGAAAAAATGAACATCACTTTGTAACGATCAATTGAACACTTACTGACCATTCACTCTAATGAGCAATCTATATTGAGATCTGTGGAGAATTTGAAATAATTTAGAGGGATCAGGTAACTGCCTTTGAAATATTTTCAGAATCAAGTTGTGTTTGGTGTAACCAGAGTCAAGCTGTAAGAAATAGATGAATCTCTTTGTTTTTAATGAAGCAAAGAATGTGGCCAACCAAAAAGTCTCAGCGGTAAGATGTGGAGGGCAAAGGAAAAAGGAGTCAAAGACGACTCCAAGATGACAAATATGGCAAGAAAACAACAAAATCAGGAAATAATCAAAAGTTTTATTAGGGACTTTCAGCTGGGGAGATGAAGGCTGGAGAATGTGACAATTAACTCCATGTTTTCCTGCCTGTGTAAGACTAGACCAGGAGGTGCCTTCCATGGGCTATGATTCACACCTAATTTGAGACATTAAAGGACCTTTCTGTATTTCACTGGAGATATCCTAAAGAAAACAGGGCAATGAGCAAGTCATACAGCTAGAGAAAATAATATCTGAATTCAAAACACTTGTTTTTAACCACTATACAAACTGTCTCTCTTTATGTTCCTGACTGAGAATATCAGTAAGACTACGATCTTTCTACAAGATATGTCATGTATACAGGATAGTGTGTATTTTCTTATCACCTTAACTAATTTTATGCTATATACAAAGAGATTACCTGGTTTGTTCATGACATGTATATACTTTCATATTAATGAGAAATCATGAAATACCTGTAACTAAAAATAATATGTAGAATATAAGTTTCAAGGAAAAGTAGTAGTTAAAATAATAAATTAGCATTTGTATTTTGAAAAAATCAATAATTTTATTACCTTAAAGTCTTCCTTGAATGCAGCTGTCCCTACTTTAAAATTTTAATGGGGTCTAAATCACTATTGTGCCATGCACATGCAAATGTTTATGATCAGAATTCAAGGATTCATATTTAGTGAAGAAATTCAAATACATAAATTCTTAGAGTTCCCAAGGGCCTCATGGCCATAATTTGAGATTTAGACATGATAGAAATGTTTTTAATCTGTATGTGATCCTAAGAAATCTATCGTTTTTTATATTTATTTCTTGCACATCTTTTCATGAAGCAGAGAATAGGAAAATGACCCAGGGCAGGAAAATGAATTTACCTGTTTCTTCCATCTACCTAGAGATTTCTCAGGTTAAGATCTCTAGGAGATGTAGTTCACTTTGGGTCACCGGAGAAAACGATTGAGGTAGCACTACAGCCCTGAACGACATCCAGACACTGAGACCTTAGGTGACATCCCCATGAGCAACTAGCACAGAATAGCTGTGTCTGTCAGGTGGGGCCATGGTGGAGTGTGGAACCAGCACACCCCTCAATATGGCGCCTTCATCTCCGTAGGGATGTGACTCAGCTGCCATAATCAGTGAACAGGTTGGATGAGAGAGATCGCAGAGCTCCATTCTGATCTAGAAATAGACACGCTGACTGGTAGCATATGGCTGTCCTGTTTTGGGTGCAGTCTCTCAAACAGCAGGGGTGCGATACCATGGATACCACACCTCTTGCCCATATTTGCACTTAATATGTTATTTCATTTTATTTGTTTGCCTAAGGAGGGGGCAAATAGCATTTGCACTAAGGCTTTGGTAAATGAGTCAATCATGTTTAAATAATGGGGTGAACGGCACACTGTGTGCTAGAAAACTCTCTGAAAGGAGAAAGACTGGGGCTCCTGCAAGTGTCCAGAACTGCGTTTGGGATTTCTGTATATTCTCTGTGGCAGTCTGGTCTGAATTTCCCTGCTGTCTTATTTACAAGTTGGGGTTCCGAAAGTCCATCTCTCCTAAACACGCTTGCCTAGAGCTGAGACTACAGTGACTATGCCCCGTGATTTGATCCTTGACATGTTTGGCACTTTTTATTTTGGGAAAGGGAGCAAATTCAAATTCTAGACCTGGTAAATCTTGTGTGTTCTAGGACAGAGAAGCAGTGTTGAGAGTAGAGAGCCAGGATGCCCCAGAGGAGAAGGCAGCCTAACAAGAAAGATCGTCTGTTCTGAGGAAAGACTATCCCTATTCCTCATCTCCAGAGGAAGGAGGCTTGGCCTTTGCCGCAGCCAGGGTTTGGGGCTGACAGGCGCTGGCCACTACAGAGTGGTTCTCTGACGTAGGGCAAACAGAGGCCAAGGGGAAGAGAGGCAAGAGGGCAATAAGGAAGGAGTCTAAAGAAAGGAGGAAGTGATGGTAAAGGGAATGAGTGAGATTACTCTGTATGATAGATGTGCAAATTTGGTCATTTTGAGAAATATGTATCAAAAGGGACAAAAAGTTAGAAATGAAGGAGAGGGGAGGAGAAGTGTCTTGTCTAGTGTAAGACATCCATTCTTACTGTGTATTAAACCAACTACCAGGCCTCAAAATCGTGGAAGTACAAAGAGCTGATGTATGCCAGAGTATGACTTCCCCATTAGAATGAGAAGTACTCTGAAATAATCATTATTAGCGTATTTTCAAGTTTAAGAGAGGAAAAAAGAAAAAGCTGAGACCATACTAAAATGTTTTCCGGCAGTTTTTCTCATGATAAAGTGTGTTACAGAAACTTGACTAGAATAAATTAGCATTGAATACTTTTTGAGGGATCAGGAGTTATGGAATTTTGGTGAAGGCAGCCTGGCTGTCAAGAAATGCGAGAGTTGAAGCACATCAAGTCTGGTGTTAGAAAAGCTTAGAGGAAAAATTGAATATATAGGAGCCTACCTGCCAAAAACCATTCTTGGACCACAGATTAACAGGAAAAAATTGAACTTGCATTCAGAAAAAAACCAATGTTCCAGTCTCAGTTCTAGGACTTACTGACTGTGGCAAATATGTTAGTTTCTCTGAGACTATTTCTTCATTTGTACCTATAAATGGTGCTTTCATTGCTTTATTATTTTCATTATTACTGATGTGATACCTCTATATCAAATAAATGGGAAACAAACAAATTTACATTTGGTTTTTTTATACACATAATGCTCGCTCGTACCTTATGCTCAACAAAAGCATCCCATGAGAATCAATTAACTTTTTATGGAATTAACAATGAAGAGTATTGCATATTTGATGATTATTTCAGAATTTTGTGCTACATATACTTTATATCAGTAAAATTTATAACTTTTATATGTATATATGTGCATACATACAATTTCTTTTGAGACTCAGTTACTAGCATGCCACTGGATGTACTGTCCTATTTACATAATAAACTTCATGGAAAACTCTCTGGCTGCCCCAGCTCATATAATATCAGAGCAACAAGAGAACTTAAAGGCCAGTCACTCTAACTTCCTTATTTTACTAATATGAAAATCCAGACCCTCAGAGCCAAGTGGCTCACCCAGAGTTGCCCAGCTCTCTAGAGAGAACGAGCCTGTGAAACAGGAGCCAAATATCTGAAGAAAGGCCGAGATCTCACAAGGAGATAGCCCAAGTGCTAAAGTAGCTACAAAATAAAGGTCAGCTTTCTAACAAGGGGGGGGATAGAAACCATTCTACAAATTATTAACAGAGAGAAAAAGAGGAAAAATAACCTTCCTAATCAGTTATTTTTTAAAGATTTTATTTTTTTTTCCTTTTTCTCCCCAAAGACCCCCGTTACATAGTTGTATATTCTTCGTTGTGGGTCCATCTAGTTGTGGCATGTGGGATGCTGCCTCAGCGTGGTTTGATGAGCAGTGCCATGTCCGCGCCCAGGATTCGAACCAACGAAACACTGGGCCGCCTGCAGCGGAGCGCGCAAACTCAACCACTCGGCCACGGGGCCAGCCCCCTCTAATCAGTTTTTTAGTGTTCTAATCTGGATCTAGAACCAATAAATTGCCATTCTAATTCATTTTATACCGCCTTGAATTTATTTCTTCCGTCCAAAATTTATGAGTTTAATTTAAAATCTATTTAAAGACAATAAATATTACACAGGTATTGTAAGCTCAAAGAATGGACACTTTAAGAACATCACATCAGAATTTTAAATGCACATCAGAAATTTATAAACTTCTCGTCAGAAATGGTAAAGATTTTTGATAGTGAAAAACAACCTTGCTTAACTCTTGAGGACTTAAGGGGAATAAGCGAACAGCATTATATGGGAAAATCAGAAGAGATAACTCATTTCTACGACTTTTCAACTGGGGTTTGGCATATATGATCTGCACTACATTATGAAGAGGTTGTGGAAAGATTAAAAAATGAGTGTTGTAGGTAGAAAAGCCAAGAGAAGGTATAGGTCTGTGGTGAAAGAAGAAAAAGATTAAGGTTTCCTCCTTATCCTGGCTGCTGGAGACCTTGGCAGAAGCTTTACGATATAGTGCAGGCTGGGTACTTATTGCAGAGCTGAGTGACCACCATGTTCTTCACCACACCCAGCTTCTCCAAGCTGTTCTCCATCACTGCAGAACAGAATTGACATCCCATGGCTTTCACTCCCACACTAAGTTGGACAAAGACAGGCAAACTGCCACAATTCGTTTCCACATCAATATCTGATTCACATCTGTTACTCGCATTGGTTGGAGGTCACAACTACTTGCCACTTTATAGATTAACTCTCTGGCTAAACATATTATAGGCTAGATCTGGTATTAACATTGCCATGGTTAATAAGTTGTGTTAAAATAGCATTAAAGGGAGGCAGCACAAAGTGTCAGGAACCTGGGTTCCCATCTGGACTCTGCCACTTATTACCTGAGTCACCTATGGCAAGCCTCAGCTTCCTCATCTGTAATGGGGGATAATAATAATAATACTCCCCTAATAAAATTGTTGTGAACGTTCAGTGGGTATATGTATCATGCACTCTTACAACAGAGCCTGACATATTGTAAGCACTCAGTAGATGTTAGCTGTTAGCCCTACATTTTATATAGTAATATCAGTAAAGGGAATGACTTGCAAAACAAAGTAAACTTTAATCACAAGATGGGACTTTAGGGGCCAGCCCCGTGGCCGAATGATTAAGTTTGCATCTCTGCATCAGCGGTCCAGGGTTTCACCGGTTCTGATCCTGGGCATGCACATGGCACTGCTTGTCAGGCCATACTGAAGTGGCGTCCCACATGCCACAACCAGAGGCACTCACAACTACAGTATACAGCTACGTACCGGGGGTCTTTGGGGAGAATTAAAAAAAAACAACAAGATGGCACTTTAAAAATTTTCTTGAAATTCACATATGCATTCTATTTTACGGATTAAAATTTCTTTACTGGTCCAAAATCAGTAAAGTATATTTGAAATAAACACGTCCCCTCTAGCACCTTTAATCACATACCAACTCCCTAGAAAATTAACATACCTGAATTATGCTAAAAGAGTGAGATGGAAGGAAAGAGAGAACAACCTAACATCTGGGGATGTTTTATACAATGAGATCAAACAGATCTAAGTTAAATGGTGGTGAACACTATTGAAAAGTAGGACATGAGCTATTTGCTACATCTAGTACAACATATCAGTATTTTCCTGGGCAGCTCACCACATTTCCAATCACAATATCCTCAGAGAGTTCAGTGTGTTCTCTACAGTAAGTGCATTCCTTCCGTTTGATCTCTCGTTCATTCTCTCTCTCTCTGTATATATATACATATTTATGTCTGTGTATTTATGTACATGTATATATTTATATATACACATATGTATAATTGTGTTTTATATATTTCTGTATACATGTATAATATATATATATTTGCAGTAGTGTCTCACTTAAGATAAAACATAAACAAATCAAACTACATAGTAATTTATTATTGATCTTTAATAAAAATATTAAAAATATATTTGTCTTTTGTTTAGGACTGGAGAAGCTTGCACAAAAAGGGAAATCTTTGTCCCCTTTAGCAAGTATAACTGGAATATCACTCTTCTTGATTATTTCCATGTGTCTTCTCCTCCTATGGAAAAAATATCAACCCTACAAAAGTAGGTTAAAATTAGAAAAAAAAATTTTTAATGGTTTTATGTATCTACTAAAAAGTATCTTACTGTGTTTCTTTCTTTCTTGGTTTTAGTTATAAGACAGAAGCTAGAAAGCAGGTAATGCATATGTTTCTATGAAAGTTTTCTTGAATGCTTTTTCCTCAGTTATTGATTCACAGAAATGCCAATTTGTCTTTTCAGGCCAAAAATGGAATACAGGAAAGCTCGAACATTTTCAGGTAATGGCCAGGCTGCAAGGGGCTATTATCAATCTTAATGTATATTAATTAATCTTGTTGATATTAATTATTATATCTAACGTTCTGTTTATATAATAGAATTCATATAAGCTAATATTGATATAATGGTAACAGTCCCTTACCTTTCAATAGTCCTTCTCTTTACAAAGTGCTGTCCCTTGTATTGGTTTCATTTAAGTCCCACAAGTCTGTAAGATAAGCCTGAAGGGCACTCTTAACTCCATTTTACAGTCAAGAGAACTAAGGCTCAGAGAGATTGTCACTTGCCCACTGTCATTGGGTTCTGCTGAATTCTATTCCATTGATCGTATTCTTGGTTTGAAAATGCCCAGGGCTCTCCCTCCTTGTGAGTTCCTAAGGCAGCTCAGTGCTGGCAGCTCCATCCCAGGGAGAAGAGGAAAGGGGGTTTGACAGGTTTGCAGCTTCTCAGGCCCCCCGCTTGCCCCTCATTGCCGTCACTGCTGACTACCTACTGAGTGGTTACAAGTTAACAATCGGGTTTTTGCTCAGGCCTCAGAGTCACACAGAGCTGGGTTTCAGCCCCATATATGCCACTTTACCCCAAAGTCACTTTGGGAAAATTTGTTACCTTTCCTGACCTCAACTTCCTCATCTATATAATAGAGATAATAACTTCCCCCCAGAGTTGCTATGAGAATTAAATACAATGATGTAGGTGGACTGCCTAATACATGCCTGGATGCTTAGTAAGTGCAGGTCTGCTTCCCCTTATCTAGTCGTTTCTCACAAATAGGAGAATGTCAGAGTCCAGCCCCAGAGACTATCTCGTTCCTCCCAACCACTACACTCCCGTCATTTTACTGATGATAGTAAATTGCTATTGTATTGGTTTATATTTTGAATATATGGGCAGCTATAGTTATTTATTCTTATTAGTCCTGGTGATCTCCGTTAGATCAAGCAGGGTGCAGTAGATATTATGGGTGGATTAAGAGCCACTATGACTGCCAGGCTGAAGCCTTAATGTCCGTAAACCTCTGGTAACTGAGAGTTACAAAGGACAAGCCTGCCCACCTGTGTTTATTTGATGTGTTTATGTAATACACTGTTCCCACATCAGGCTCTAAAAATAATTGGTCCAGTTCAGTTTCAATTCTCAGCTTCAGAAAGAGTGATTTCCAACACTGCTTAGTGGCAATATAACTAGAGGGGATTAGGAAATGTTAAATTCGTTTTATACACATACCACTTGAAGCAAACAATAAAGATAAGTTTTACAAAGGTTTGAAAAGAAAAACAATAGCAATTCCAGGCATTTGGTTTGTAAGTAGTATTTGTTTTCCATTTCAGGCCATGAAGATGCTCTGGATGACTTCGGAATATATGAATTTGTTGCTTTTCCAGATGCTTCTGGTGTTCCTAGGGTTGGTTTTCCTAGTGGCTGATTAGCCAAAAAGTAGAATTCTGCTTCAGCAGAGGTGTAAACAGCATTCACTTAAGCCCTCGGACAGTATGGTCAAATGGCTACATTACCCTTAGCAGTGTTTACTCACTCTACAATGAATGACATTGCTGGATCCGGGGAGCTAAAGCGCCTTTCTCAGCCTTTATAAATAAGGCTAACACGCACAAGGAAGTTACACTAATTCATAAACATTCTTTACTTGGTAAGCTCAGTGAAGAAAGAACTAAGTGGGTTCAAGGTCAAGAGAACTGAATAAATCAGGAGACCCTGATTTAAATCATTCTGCATCGCTTTGATGACCACAGCCTGTCACTTCACTGAACTTTCTGTTCCCCAGTTTCCCCTTCATTTTCCCCTCATTTCTCTTGAGGAAATTGCAAAGACAATTGAGCATACCCTTGAAGGTACCATATAAACCCAGAGTATGCAGGTACATATCTTTATTTTTATCCTAAAGGTACCTGAGATGTGAGAGGGGGAGCTTTTAAACAGTTGAAGCCATTTTTTTGGTCTGCAAAGACCAGGTCTTTTAAACGAATCGCTTTTGTCTAACAGGCATGCAGAATGTTTCTCTCAGCTAATCAGCTCATTAACATTTCTATAGATTTGTGTAGGACCAATCTTTCCTCTGCTTCCTTATTCTCCTAATTCATGTAAGGAAGGGGCCATAAACTGACTACTTGCTTCTGGGCATTTTCATTTCCTCTTTTTTGAAGAACTGTTTGTCATTAGGGATTGGTTACCTCCCTTGTTCAGAGAACTCTATCCATGTGTGAGGTTCATCCAGTAAGTTTCCTGGACACAGACTTTACTTCACAAATGCCATGTGAGTAATGGAGGGGGTTGATTAGATTTCACCCTCCTAAGGGTGAGGCAAGAGCACCAGTGCCCATGTCATCACAGATGAAGGGCAGAACTTTTGCAATGCCCTATTCAGTCTCAGATAAGATTGTCTCACCCTTCACTTCTACAACCAGAAAAGACAAAAATAAATATTTGGTGGATCAGTTATTTCAAACAGCTTCTCTCCGTGGCAGAAAGCACCCCTCTCAGGTGTGGCTTTTAAACGGAAGAGCAGGAAACTGAAGAGCTGATAAGACTTGGAATTGAATTTTTGAAGTCAGGAGTTTATTTAAAATAATGCACAGTTTTTATTCCTAGGAATTCATTAGAAAGGAGTGAGATCTACGTAAGAAACTTTAAATCTAACCTTGTCGTTAATCAGTATTTAGTTGTAAGATTTATTGTGAGAACCTCTATTTGCTCAAAATACTACAATCCTCAAGACTTGAGGCAGAGAAATGCATGCTTTGATTATATATCAGAAGCCCCACTTATTTCTGTCATAATTAGAATAACTTGATTTGCAGCCGTGCCCATCTTCAAAGCTGAAAACTCCTGATGAATCAGCTGAGGTTCTTCATCGGTGGTGTCAGGTGCTTTGGATGGAAGTGAGAAATCAACAGCAACCACCAAAGGAGGAGATGAGGGCCAGAACATGAGTAGGAGGATCTGTGTGAGAAGGAGCCAGAATGGCAGTTATGTGTGAAGATTAGCAGCTGAATACAACCGTTTCAAGAAGAAAAGGAAAAATAATAATAAAACCAAGGTCTCAAAATGGATGTTAAGAAAGGAAATAAGTTGAATTACTAACTTTTTGAGTTTTTAAAAATCAGATGCATCTCTTAGCTTGTTGTGATATGTGTGCAGATGGAATACTCCTCTCTATTTGCTGTACAATTCACTGTCCATTTTGCACGTCTTTGGAGGGTTGGACAGAAAGCAATGGCATGAAATGTACAAATTTATTACTTTTTAACAGCTCTAGTGTGAGATGAGTTAGTTATTATCTATAGATTGCATTTATCATAGCCCCTGAACACCTCCCTACCAAAGAAAACCAAGAGTTGATCTCAAGTACAAACTGTAAACCAAAAATCTCCTTGATACAGAAAAGATGGGATGAAACTCATGCCCATGAGAACTTTAGCAAGTGGATTGGAAACAGGAAATTTCAGAAAAACATAAAGCTAAGATCTTCCAATATAACCTAGCAGGTCAAACTGAGGTGAGAGAGAGAACTCCTCAGATGATTTATCAAGGGCCGAGTCCTCTAGGTGGAGCTATATAAATATAAAGAACAGAAAGATGTTGGAAGTGTGATGAAAATAGGAAGAGTTTGGGATGAGGAGGGGAACCAGACTTTAGCTAAATAATTGGAAAGCAATGTTTACAGGAAGAAGAAAATTATCAAATACAAAGAAAGGGAGTTAATCAAACATGAATGCCACTTTCAATAAAATATATCTTGATTTTTATCTGACGGGAATACACTACTATACTTTCCACATTCATCCAAGCCCCATTACTGCATTCAAACTAAAACATCTCCCTTTGTGTGTTCTATATTTCTTGGTACTGTCTTTACGAACTTGCAATGTGATGAGGGCTTTTGACTGTACATTATTCTTTCTTTTCAACAATTATTGCACACATAATTGGCAAATAGGGTCAAAAAGATAATCGAGATGTAATGTAAAAGATAGTAATATATGCTCTCTGATTCTAAACTTTCCTGATATCTTCTCTTTTGCTACTTTTTCTTTCTGTTGTATTCCCTTTACAGTACTGCCAGCTTTTTTCTTAAATGAAGAAAAAAAGTGATGGTTTAGTCAAGCTATTCCTCTTCTGACCTCATAGCTATGCTGCTGCACAGACTACCATAGGGTAAGTGCAGGGAGCTGTAGCAAGGAGGAAATGAACATTGTAGGGAAGATAAACAGTTCCAGTTCTCTAACCATCACTACTTCCAGTTGCTTTCAACTATGCAGCATAGTGGAAATACTATTTACTAGTCCGCTAATTTCTTTTAATGTGCCACATTTTCTAGATGCCAAGGTCTGTTCCAGCCTCTGATAGTATATCAGGACAAGATTTGCACAGTACAATTTATGAAGTTATTCAGCACATCCCTGCCCAACAGCAAGACCATCCAGAGTAAGTATGAATTTGCATTTGGTGATATGTTGCTTTGGAGAGATTTGGCTTTCAGCCCCTGCTTTCCCCAGAATTTATTGAAAGGCTCAGAAGAAAAATATTAGAATGGGAAATTATAGCCTCTGTACATTTGAGCACACTTCCCCACCTGAAAATAGTTTTAAGAAATAAAACAGGCAAACACACAAGTGTCTTCTGGGGCTGTGCACTTGGGCCTGTGGACTAGATGCAGATCTCTAGAATCCAACATTTCCCCCAGTGAATCTAAATCCGGGTGAGAAAGGGATCTTTAATCCAGTTCTCAAGCCATCTTAGTTATCTGGGTGATTTTCCAGTGGCTATGGTGGTTTTAGAATGAATGATCTGTCACTACAAATAGGACCAGGAAAAAAACCCTACAAAATGTGCACAACACTGTCACCATCAAATGCCCAACCTCTTACAGATACAAAGCAATCTACCCCCAAGTGAAGAGAACCACAATGAGGACTGGCCTTGCACCTGGAGATGATAAAACCTGAGCTGAGGCCAAAGCCAGGAAACTACTTATTGAGTTAACCTCAGGGCTGACACTGAGTTGCCCTCCCTTCCCGCCGTGAAGAAACTAAGCCTACAGCCTTTTGAAATGATGAAATGAACTTCCCTTTTTTCTGCGCAGTAGCTGCCTGTAGGCATAACTGCCACAAATCATCTTCCATCATTTCTTTATTTGTCATTTATTGACTTTGAAAAGAACATCAACAACCACACAAAGGAACTTCCCCTCTGGCAAAAGAAACAGTTCCAGCAAAGTAATTCATGCACACCTCTGGGTAAACACCAAAAATAACAGCTAGCAGTGGATGAATTCATGGGAAATCATCTTAGGGGAGGGGACCCAGTCCTGGGGGAGCTGTGTGATCATTTAAGGGCTAAATAAGAGGCAAGAGCCCCTCAGAGGATCTGGTCAGTGCATTCCTTGTCTCAGGGAGCCTGGAGAAAAGAGTCAGGGAAATTAAAAGCAGGCCTGTTGGAGCTAGGAAATTCTGGTTTGAAAAGAAAAGAAAATCATTTTAAAGCATTATATTATTAATCTAGTGGAATAGAAGAATAGAATATTATTCCATGACAGTTAAAGAAGAAAAAAAAAAAACTCTCTAAAATAGTACCTAACCCTCCTTACTTTCTGGAGTAGAAAATTCAGGGATCTTTTTCTTTGTTAAATATAAGGAATAGAAAGGATTTTGAGAGTGTGCCTGCTTCCAAATTTTGACATTGTATCCAATTAAAAATTTTATTTGTTTTTCTATATGTCCTTTATTCTACGTATGATTTTTTTTTTCAGTTAGAATGCAAACAGGGCCAGCCCCATGGCCAAGTGGTTAAATTCGTGCGCTCTGCTTCAGTGGCCCAGGGTTTCACCAGTTCAGATCCTGGGCATGGACACAGCACCGCTCATCACCATTGAGGCGGTGTCCCACATAGTGCAACCAGAAGGACCTACAACTAGAATATACAGCTATACTGGGGGGCTTTGAGGAGAAGAGGAAGGAAAAAAAAACACAAAGATTGGCAACAGATGTTAGCTCAGGTGCCAATCTCTAAAAAAGAAAAAAACACCGAGTGAAAACTTGAGGTTTAAGGCTTATAATAATTAAATAAATGCTGATTTTAAACTGTGGGATATGGCAGCTACAACTTCAGAACACAAAATAAAGTGATTAGGTTGGTTTTGCATGTAAAAAAAATCACCTTCCTGAAACTAGACTATTTCAAATATGAGCAATATCTTTAGAATTTCTTGGGAATATAAAACTTTATTTCAGAAATAAACTTTGAAGGTTGAAAATAAAGCAGAAATGTTCTTTTCAGGCACATAAAGGACTATTCAAAACTTCTATTGGGGACATGCTCCTTCTAGGGGCAGTCAACCCAAGGGCACCAACTCACACTCCCATCCCTTGGCCTCTCCTCACCTCCTTCTTCCCAGTTTTCTCAGCCTTTTCTTGCTTCCCTTTTTGTGTGTGTGTCTTCCCATGACTCTCTCTGCCTTTACCTCCATCCATTGATGTCTTCCCTCTCTGAATCTGCCCTTCTCTTTTCTTGGCTTCCTCTGTACTCTGTCTCCTCTCCCTCTAATATCTGTATTAAAATTTTCCTCCTCTGTTTCTCTTCCAACTCATCCTAAAGGGGAGGTAACATTTTTAAAAGTGTTATTTGAATGCAGATTTATGTTACCTATTCTAAATTTTAAAGGCAAACAAGTAGAATGTTTTCCTGTTATTTCATCAGACACTGTTTTGCGCTTATTTTACTTACAGTCAAACCACAAACATTTCCAGGACATTAACTATGTGCTCGGGATAGAGATTAAATGAGACTGGCTTTTAAGGATATCATAATTTAGTGGGCTCCTGCTTGCTTATTTTAAGTAAAGACTAGTGGGCCTTAGTAGAATAAATATTCCTCAATAAAATAAATATTGCCTAAATGTGCAGAGACCATTTTTCTCTCCTGATTGCCTATGGTTTTATTCTCTAGATCCAATGAAATTCAAAGATCAATTTCATGAATAATGCAGGTATTACAGGTGGTTAATGAATCTCTCTCATCCCCTCTTTCCAAAGTGAATACCAGCTCTGGGTAAAGAATAGTAATTTTCCGCTTTCTTTTACCTCTATTTGGTGGTTGCTTCTGAGATAGGAAAGACAGCCAAAAAATTTTTTCTGTGTCTCTTAGACTATTCTGGCAATGTTCTCTTCATAACTACATGTATCTATTACCTAATTGGACTGATGTTTAACAAATTGTTAAGTTGGCCTGTGTTCATATTCGAGTACTCAGCCCGATTATTTGTTTATTGAACTTATGGCTGCATTTATTTAAATTCTGTCAGTTGACCTCATTAAATGTTCTTGGCACGGTTTGTCTTGAACCAAAGACTGGCTGTTAGTATCTTAAAAATAGGACATTCAAGTACGTAAACCTTTAGATTCAGAAGGAAATTATCTACAGAATTTAATGATTGCTTATTCATACTTATTGGTTTATAAATGTAATTTTCTTGAACTAGTTCAAAGCACTCATATTATTCATAGCTATGGAAAGGAACAAGAGAATTTGAAGTACTTCTACCTGTAGAATTGGAAGTCTGTAGAACATTTTACATATCTTATGACATCTCTTTGCCAGGTGAGCATTCGTGTGCAAAGCAGTGCATTGGAGTGAAATAATGAAGGAACATTTTTGAGGAAAAACAGTGAAAATGTATACTCATCCGGAATCAGTGAAGAAATCAAACCCAATACCCCTTACTCATTTTTCCTTTTAAATGCAGAATAGAGTCATTTATAAAAACTGGACTGCAGGTTTTCCAACACACACGAAGCATTGTGTACAGAGGATGATGTGGTGGGGAAATAGACTTCAGTGATCAGTCTTATCACGCTGACTGGGAAGAAGAAAAGGATGGGGCTTTCCACTTTTTTAGTCTCAAGTTTCTCTAAAAAGTTCAGTAGTTCTAATCTGTACTTTTACTTCCATCAACATTGACACTATCCTATCTAACCTACAAATGTGGAAACTTTATATTTCTAAAATTTTCAGCAAGCTTTGTTTTATTAAATTCTCATTACTGTTAAGATTGCCATATTTATTTTTTTATTTCATTCCCAAATTTCCTTCTTGCTATTTGTGCCACAGAATGATAAGGGTGATAAGGGTGAAGGATGGCTATCCCAAGAGCAGCACTGTGCCTTCTTCTAGGTTGTTGATCATCAATGACGTTTTTGAAAAGACTTATAGAACACTGAAGAAAAAGACTTAGTAAAGTCTTTTTATTTTTTTCAAGGAAAGATGGATTCAAATAAATTATTCTGTTTTTGCTTTTATATGGCCTTGATTTTTT
This sequence comes from Equus asinus, assembly GCF_041296235.1. NCBI lineage: Eukaryota > Metazoa > Chordata > Mammalia > Perissodactyla > Equidae > Equus > Equus asinus. The sequence goes on along the minus strand of NC_091790.1, from coordinate 136,524,789 downwards.
GTCTTGTAGAGTAAAAATTTACATAAAAGTCAGATTGTAGAATTAGATTTTTTATCCTTATTTCGCCACATGCAATAAAGTATAGATTGTAGAGAACTACTGAAATAAGAATCTTGCTCTCTCATGGGTTCATGCTTGGAATTTTTACTTTATTAAATTGTTGATTCTGGGAAATGTCTTCTTCCTTGTTTACTGCTGTATTAAAAATAACCAGTTAGAGACCAAATGGTAGAATTAGAAAACACCATTTTACAACCCCCAAAGATATCAGATAAAACTACTAGGTGACCAAGGGTCAGACTGCAGAAACTCTGTGAGGGGAAGGCCGCCTGAGGCCTAGAGAGAAGAAGATATACCAAGTGGCCCAAGGCAACTGCTCCGGGTACAGTGAGGCCCAGAGAGTGGAGACAGAATGGTCATCTGAGTCTTGCAGATCTTGAAGATGAAAGAGGAATATTTATGTTTAATAACATTGGCTGCAAACACTCTGACCTGGCAATGCCACTCTTTAGGATTTCATTCTAGACAAATAAAGGTAGAAACAACCCAAATATCCAACAGTAGAGGATTTTAAAATAACATTAATGACATTAGATCTGTACAGTGGTTCACATTGCAACTATTAGAAAAGAAAATATATGGTTATATTTACTGACTTTACGTTTCATGGTCTATTATTTTATGCAGAAGAAAGAAATCAAAAGAATACCATTTCTTTTTTCAAGTGTCTCAAGTGAACCACTATATTTACACTGTACCTCTCATAGTCTCGTAGAAGCACATGGTAAAAGGAAAATTAAGACAACCCCTTCCTGGTGTTCTTTCTCTACCACCATTATATATTTTTCTGCTGGAAAAGTCCATCAGTCCTACCACAAATATTTTCTCCTGCATTTGGTAAAAAAGTATTTTATCTAATTAGAAAAGGAATTCATGCCCATTGTAAAAAATATATATATACTTGGAAATGCAGAAGGCTAACTATAAGACAATTAAAATCACTTGTAGAGAGTACATCTTAAATGTTCCCATGAAAAAAAAATTGTAATTATGTGAGGTGATGGATGTGTTAACTAACCTTATTGTGGTAATTATTTCACAATATATACATCTACCAAGTCATGACACCTAAAACTTACACAATGTTATATGTCAATTATATCTCAATAAAGCTGGGAAAATAATATAAAATCACTTGTAATCTCACCTCTCAGAAATAGTGTGTTAGCATTTCCTAGATTGGTTATGCATTTGTTTATTCATACTCCTTCCAGTTCCAGGAAGGATTTATGGTAGCTCATATAAATGCATATTATAACAAGATAAAATACACCCCCAAAAGAATAAAGTTGATAAAGAAAACAGAATGAGAGAACAATGAGAGTTTACAAAGGCAAGGTAAAGGCAGAAATGAGGTTAATAACTAGTATGATGAATTCCCTTTCATTTGTGAGTAAGGTTTTATATCACCGAGATCACACAGCATGTACAGGTGGATGTGGAAGGAGGGGCTTCTAAGCTGAATACAATTTCTAATTGTCAGAGCCCAAGAAAGGTTGCAATCCCTTTACAGGGCTAGGAGAGAGCAGGTCAGCTTTCTCAGTCACCCAGTTGCCCAGGTCCAGTCACCTTTCCCCTCCTTTCTCAGTCTTGAATCCCCTCTCTCCCCGAGGCCATTGCAACTCTTTTTTTTTTTTTAATGGCATCAGTTATTTTATTTTATTTATTTTGGTGAGGAGGATTGGCCCTGAGCTAACATCTGTTGCCAATATTCCTCTTTTTGCTTGAGGAAGATTATCCCTGAGCTAACATCTGTGCCAGTCTTCCTCTACTTTGTATGTGAGACACTGCCACAGCATGGCTTGATGAGCAGTGTGTAAGTCCATGCAACTCTTACTTGGAGAGCAGATACTAACTACAATGAGCCATGGCTGCATCTTGGTGTTGCCCTTCCTAGACCCAACCCTGGAAAACTTTAAACCATAGACACTCTTAAACAGCCTTTTCTTCAACAGGTAATAGTATAGTCACACGACTCACAAATCAAAATCCTATAAAAAGTATGCACCAAGATAGCCGTTTTTATTAGTTTTTGGTTTTGGTTTGGGGTTTGGCTATTTTTGTGTATCCCTCCAGAGTTTCTCACCACAAGCCAAAGGAAACACAAACATATATTCTTATTTTTCCAATTCACTTTTCAATCACTTGTAAGTCCTCTCATTTCTGTATCTCTCTCACACTCACAAAAATATACAGACTCTTAGAGCATGGTTCCGCTCAAAGCAGCCAGGAATTGCTGAAGTGAGAAATATTAAAGGATCTAGAATCCAATTAACTTTTGCTGTCATTGGTGTGTGACACTGGACGACTCACTGCTTTCTAGTAAATAGGGATGGAAATCTCACAAATTAACCAAGGTTTCCAAGGGGAGTGATGAACCAAACCCAGATGTTCACTTAATTAACAAATTAACAAATCAGCCTAAAGTGCTTTCCTTCTTACTAATCATAATCCTAGCTATTGTTAAAATATTTAACTTTACATTGCTGCTTCTAACTTGGAATAGAATCATATTCCTACTGCTTCTTATTTTTCAAGAGTATATCCTACTGGTAGATTTTTGAGGAATAAGTTAAAATACTGATGAATAAAACACAGTTTTCCTTGTTTTTCTGGCATCTTCCATGCACTTCCATGTTAACAATACAGCTGCAATTAAAAAAACTGCACAAATAACCTTCAAAGAAGGTCCATGTGATTCCTTAGTTCTACAAAATCACGCACCTTATAAAATTTTGTTAAAATAATAAATTGAGGGGCTGGCCCAGTGGCGCAGTGGTTGAGTTTGCACATTCCACTTCTCAGCAGCCTGAGGTTCACTGGTTCAGATCCTGGGTCTAGACATGGCACCACTTGGCAAAAGCCATGCTGTGGTAGGCGTCCCACATATAAAGTAGAGGAAGATGGGTATGGATGTTAGCTCAGGGCCAGTTTTCCTCAGCAAAAACAAAAAACAAAACAAAGGAGGATTGGCAGTAGTTAACTCAGGGCTAATCTTCCTAAAATAATGATAACAATAATAATAATAATACATTGAGTGATAACATTGCATATAGGGAGCTATTTTACTATATATTATTAAAGATTTAATTTATTTTTAGAAAGTTTTTTTATTTTCTGCTCCTATATAGCTATGCATCCCTATGAATTCCTGTTATTCTTATATATTCCTCTAAAGTTCATGTTGAAATACATATGAATGTGTATGTTTTAGTTTCACGAAGCTGTAAGAAAGCAAAGTTTTCTTCCTCGTAAGCAGACACGGAAATCAGACACAGCACTTGGACTTAATACTGTTACTCTCCTTCCTTCTCATCTCCCAGGGACTGCCATGTTAACCGCAAAGTTTATAAACACTTTCACATCCATTACCTCCTTTGATCTTCACAAGAATCTTGTGGGCCGGAACAAGCATGCCCACTTTACAGATGAGGGAACAAAGACTCAGGAAGTTAAAAAACTTTCCTAAAGTCATCAAACCAGTGAGTGGCAGAGTGATCCTTAAACCGCACCTCTGCCTCCAAGTCCAGGCTCTATTCCAACACACCACGCAATTTCTCTGGACACTGCATCCTGGAGTGGAGTGCACACCAGTTTTTCTTCCGTCAGCCTTACCTTGGGAACTTCGTTAGTTTTAAATACCATTGGGCCCCCAGGAAATAGTTTGTTTTTTGTTTGTGTCTGAGAACTTTCTCATTTGAATATGCTCCTAGAGAAGAGGACAGCTCAGTTGTTCACCATACAATAGGGCATAAACTGGAAGATTGCTTCTTCCCTGCTGCAGAATTCCACTTTAGGTTTATGACAGAGGCTTTTTGAAGCTTCAGAGAAGTCAGTTCCTTAAATCCTACAAAAACCAGCTGTCCCAGGGGGTGGGGACTTCAGAGTCCCCTCTCTCCCATCAGAGCCACCGCCCCCCCATGGCATCCGTCCCATCATACACACCTTAGAACACAGACAATAAATGGTTTTTGAATTGTACTGAATAGGATTACCTGCCCTCTGTATATTTAATGAAGATAGCATCTCAAATGACAGGAAGCTCAAATGCAAGGTGGACTCCAGGACTGGTTTTTAATGACTCATCAAGAACCCAAGTTCTATTCTGTCCTCATGGTTGGAGAATGGCTGCAGCAATTCCAGAAGTGACATCCAGACAACACAAAATCCAGAATATGGAAAAAGCCATCTTTTCCTATGTCATTTCCTTAGGTGTTAGGAAACCTTTCCCAGCAGCCTCCACCAGAGTTCCAGTAGTGTTTCTTTGGCCATACTACAAGTCCTTTCCTAAATGAATTACTGGCAAGAGGAATGGGATTACCTTGATTGATACAGTACTCAGAATTTACTCCCCTGGAGATGGAGATGTCCCCAGAAGCACATGGCTGGATAGAGGAACAGTGGATATCTGAATAAAACCAGAAGTTTTCATGGAAATGAGTAATAAATGGAAATGGATGCAAGAATGAGATCAAAAGCAAATAAAGAAGGAAACACCCTTGAAAACAGCAGCTTCAGGAAATTAAAGAGAAGCCAGGGAAGGTTAAGCAGCTGTAGTTAAGAGAGCAAGACGAGAACTTGGAAAAAATTCTTTAAGGATAATCTGGGCACACTTGGAAAAGGCAGTGAGAGAGAGAAACTGAAGAGGAATTTTATTGTTGTGTCTCCATAAATATCTAGGAAAGAGGGTGGCCCTATATATTCTGGTTCCTGCTGAGGGAGGTTCCTGTGCTTACAGTGACCGCCGCCCAAAACCACATTTTCTCAGACAGTTCTATTTTAGTGAAACTTTATTAGTCTAATTAATATACTTACTACATCATTAAATTTAATTTTTTAACTGTTTTATATTAAGAAATTTACCAATTGGGAGTCCTGATTCTTGGTTTTTAAACCCTCAGTGTAGAGACTAACCTGCCAAGCAATCATAATTGGATGTTAATAGTCAAATATATTTGCTGGATTCCATATCCATCAAACATCCATTGACCTCGATTTAGTTTCCCACGTCATGAAGGAAACTGCCCACCTTCTCCCCACCGTTCCAACACACACTTAAAATGCATTCATTTCACATACTACTCTCAATTTGAATAATGTGCCAATTGTGACCATACAATACATCTTATCTGCCTCCTTGTCCTTCTGGAAAATTCCTGTTTACTATTCAAGATTATCAGTGCCAATATCACCTCTTCTATGCAGCCACCCTAGTAATGCCCGGTACCCTTATATGGTCCCATAACACTGCCCACAAAACTCTGTTGGAGCCCTGGTCATTGTCTGCTTTCCCCTACAAGACAGTGGATGAAATCATTTAGTTACTAGGTTACAAGCGTAGAAATGATATCGCAAACTACTAGGGTGTATGTCTGTGCGAAACCAAACACTGTTTTTTGTTCCCAGTCCTGGTTGTCTAAGCTGTAACATGAGAGAGTAGGACCAAACAAGCTCTTTAATTTCTTTAAGTTCCATGGCCTATGATTTATTAATTTACTAAAAATATCTGTATCTTCTTAGCAGACAGATATTGGAAGGTCCAGATCTCTTAACCAAACTGCTGCCTTTGCCTAAATACCTGAACCAGGAACTAGACATAGATGCTTTGTTTCCTCATTGGAGAACTCAGCCTGGTGCCTCACTTGTACCCAGGTGTGTAGGTTGTGTAAGCAGGTGTGTAGGGCCTCGCCTTCCACTGAAGTTCCAGCTGTCATGGGCTCCCACTCACTCCTAGGCCCAGGGACCATGGACACCCCTAGCTTCCCCGGCCGGAATCACCCAGCACCAAGGGGACTTCTTCTGCTTATCATTTTCATGCAGCACTACTTAGTCTAAGTACCAATGAGTAATTACACACACAGTGTAGAGTGATGCCAGTAAAATGTTGTCTTTTTCTAGTCAGTATTTTTGGACTTTTTTCTTTTTCAAGTTATCCATTTAAAGGAAGAGAACAAGAAACCGGCCTAAACACCTATCAACGCAAGGGACCAGTTAAATACTAGTTACATCAAGTTAGTGCACTCTGTAGCTATTAAAAAGTAAGAAATAAATCTAATTGTAATAACATGGGGAAAAGTTCTGTACATATTATTAGCTGAAAGACAATATGTCACAGGTCAGTTTCATGGTATGATTCCTTATGTGGATAAAAAATTTCTTTATGCAAAGAAAATATTGGGTAGGAAACATACTAAACTATCAATGGTAGCAAACTCTGGAAAGAATGGAGTAGTGAGTGGAGAGGTTTAAATGTTTTTCTTTTTTACTTTACAGAAATGTGTACTGCTTGATACATATGTTTACAGTAGTAAAAGACAAAAACATTTATGAGGAGAACCTAACATTCTAATCACACATTTGGCTGAATTCCATTTGTTCAACATTGTTCTGTCTTCTTCATTTACACTCTTTTTCTTTCTCTCCATTTTTCTTGTCCCTTTCCTCCTGGTTTTCCTTCTTTTTTTCTGATTTTATTTCTCCTCGTTATATTCCATATCGTCTGGCCTTTAATTTCCTTTCTCCCTGTCCCCAAGCTGGATCCCTGAAAGGGGGAAATCAGAAAGTGTGAACAGGCAACATTTTTGTTAGGTGGCACCTCTGGGCATGGCCCAAGGCTCCCCAAATAGATGATTCTGAACCAACTCTGATTCTGGCCAACTGAAAGGAACTGTGGCCAAGATGGAAGGACATCAAGATTCAGAAACTGGAAATAGAGATATTTAAAACAAAATTTTATGACTGAAACCCAGAATTTTCTTTCTTCATCAAGACGTGTAGAGATCTGGCTTTAATGGGCTGGTCATTCCTCCCGCTGGACTGTAGAGGAAGGAAGAAGGGTGAAACCTAGAGTTATGAAGCCTGGTCACCAAGAGAAGAGGGGGCCGTTACCATGGCAACTGCAAGGTTAGTCAGAAGGGTTAGTGAAAGATATAAAATATTTGGGTTCTTGCTTCTAATGGCTAAAAGTCTATGTCTTTGAACTGAATTAAACTGAATCAAATCAAATCGACTTGAATTAAAACACATCGAATTGGAACACAAAAGACTAACCTGAGGCAAAGGCCTTTCATGGATTCACTTAATCAATTTATAGTTGCAATCTATTGTGCAATATATGCCAACCTCTGCTGGGGACTTAGAATATATTCTCCGTTAACCCTCAGAATAACTATATGAAACATTATCCCTACATCTTCATCTTCATATAGATGAAGAAACTGAGATTCAGAGAAGTTAGGTCACCCCTCCAATGTCATCAGCTAATGAGTAAATGTCTGTCTCACTTTCAGCTCCCCCCTAGCCAATCCAGCAAAGACTACTTTGTGAAATTAAGTGGGAGGCTTCGTGAAGCCATGTGTTTACTTACAATGTCTGCAGCTGAAGCCTCTATGCTCTCCAGGATTAAATAGTTGTGGAACATTAATTATTCCATTTGTTCAGTGCTGAGGAGGCTTCCAGTTTACAGAAGGAAACTAGAAAAAAATGGAGAATTTTTTTTAAGAAAGTAGAGTCAACAAGCTGGAATCAAAAGGAGTATGTCTCTTTCAATATGTATACAATATATACAGATATAAACATAAAAATGTTTATTTCTATAAAGAAACATCTATATAAATATTTATATATTCAGACTATGTTTCCATTGCAGAGAGGCAGACTGCAAACTACTTTATCTTCAGAGAGAGAAAGATAAAGCAGTGTTCTTGACATTTCTAGAATTGAATACCCAGAATTTCAGCTCATATCTCTGATAGCAAGCTGCTCCCAGAATGTTGTCAGTAAGAACTTTATTTATGGAGAAACAAGAAGGCCCAGATGAAGAAGGTGTGTGTGTGTTTAATGGGGCTCTGAAAGGTCTCTGAAGCAGTGGGTACTTGTTTAAACTAGTATAAACTAGTTTTAATGGTTAGACTCAGCTCTGGAGTTCTCTGCATCTAACGTATTTTTATTGTGCGTGGCTAGTAGCAGGGGTTAGCATTTTGTGACATAGCTTTGCAAAGGCACTAATGAGAACGCTTCCCATTGCTTCTCTCCCCTTCCTATCTCTGAACCATAAGTTGGGGGTGACTCAGATCGTAAGTTGGGGGTGACTGTCATTGCTGAAGGAGGTTACAGAGGGAGAGCCAACTCCCAGATTTTCATTTCAAGCTAAGTCAAGGCAAGCAGTACTTCATGTGTGTTTCCTCTGTAGCAGCAGGGGCGGCTTGGTCTTCTAAGAAAAGCAGGTGCCGGGCAAGCCTGTTTGCTTCTCAGTCACTGGCCTATTGAAATCTAGAAGAATTGGGTAAGAAGTCACATGAATGGCAAGAAGAGCTGAACATCTCCCACTAACAGTGTAAACAGTGGACAGTGGGGACATGCAAAACCATCTCTACCAGGACACATCAGTTTGGTATCTATATATTTTGTTTAAAACACAATTTTTCACACTGCAAAACTAGAGAGTTACCATACAACTTAGCAAATTAAGTATGTCATATAGATTCATATCCAAAGTGTTACGGTGCTAATTTTTATGACCAGATCATGTGAGATTTATTTACCTTTCTCACTAATGGCCTATGTGTTTCCTTCTTGGAAAAAAACAAAAGTTATAGAAGCAGAAGAACAATAAGTTCTGTGTAAGGCAGTTGTTATTTTAAGGAATCATTTGCAAGGGGCATGGTGAAGTACACTCCACAGTCTAGAGGACAAGATAAATGCAAGTAGGCCTGCGTTGTTACAGAGTCTCAGGTATGACAGACAGTTAAAACTAAAGGTATAATATTAGAATGTGCGACCAAGGTGATTTATAGACAATGTTAAGAACAGAAGGGATTATTTTTCTACAGTTGTTTATAGCTTGTCTGCTATTAAAGAAGGTAGCTGAGTGTCCATTCATAATCCCTTCCTGGAAAGGATGCTAGAAGTGGTTCCATTCGTTGATCCTTTAGTGCCACCTATGGTTCCAAATTAGAAAGTGTTAGTTTAAAATATAAATTCTAGATACTGTGAACAGTATCCTGGTTTTAAATCAGTGTATTTATCACTCTATTATATTTTGCCTTCTGGGTTTGACTAAATGAACTGAATATCTTTCTGGAAGGCAATTTGACAATATGTGTTATGAGATTTAAAAACGTTAAGACTCTTAAACCAGTAGTTTCATGTTTAAGAAATATGAGAAAGATTCAGGTGTAAGAATATCTGTTACAATATTATTTAAAAGAACTTAATGTTTAAATGATTATAATACATATATAAGGTATATAATGCAGCCATTTAAAAACTACGTCAAAAAAAAAAGAAAATCAGCTTTAGTTGTAATTTCTATAATATTTCTCCTTATAGAAAAATTTTAGGTTTCTTATAAACTGTCAAATACCTACAAGATATATAACTCTACAGTGTGTAATAGCACACCAAAACTAATATAATCCGTAACACACAAAACTAAACAGCTATGTGCCTAAAAAGTAAAATTTGTAAATATGCTGCAAGAGATCATTGTATTTTGCATATACAACAGTCAAGATAAATAAGATAAATCCCCACCTTGCAGAGAAAATAGAAGTCACCAGATGGAAATATACCCAAACCCATGTCCTCCATATCCTCACTTCTAACAAACTATAGTCCTATCTCTCTCTCTCACTTTATAGTCAATCCTCTTAATTTTCTATATTTGTTATCACAATTTTCACACGTCCTGCTCAATCCTAAACTCACTTCAGTCTGGTATATGGCTCCATCATTCTGTTAAAACAGCTCTCTGTAAAGTCACTAATGACTTCCATGTTGCTAAATTCACGTATTTTTTTCAGTACTCATTGTCGTATCTCAGCAGTAGTCAACACCCTTGACCAATGCCTCTTTCCTGACACACTCACTCTTGATTTTCCCTTGTTTCTAGGCACTCCTCCATCTCCTTTGCTGCTCATCCTTCCTTTATTGGCCATTATATATCAGAGCTCAGTCTTTGACCCTCTCCTCACTCTATAATCTCTTCCTAGGCAATTTCTTCATACCTATAGTTATAATTACCACCTATAGGCAAATAAATCACAAACCCTAATTTCTACCTCAGTGCTTTATAAGTTTACATATATGTGTGTGTGTGTGTGTGTGTGTGTGTTTCTTCACTTCTTAAAGGTCTCTAAGGCATCTCAATCTCTATTTGACCAAAACCCAACTCACGATTCTTCCTTCCAAATTTACTCCTTCAGTGCCCTCTTTCAGTTCTATAAATGGCCCCACCACCAATCTAGTTATGCAAACCAGATCCTAAAAGTCGTCCTTGATGATTCTGTCTTCTTCACCATCCACATTTAATCCATCTCCAAGCTCTGTTGCTTCTCTTTCCTACATCTTAAATCCATCTTCTTCTGTGCATCTCCACCACCTTATTGACCCAGGTCACCATTACTTCTTATCTACATTACTGCAATAGTCTTATTAGTTTTAACAGTCTTAATAGTTTTATTTCTTCTTTCCCAATATGTATAACATTTATTTACTTTTTTGTCTAAATGCACTAGCTAGAACTTCCAGTACAATGTTGAGTAGGGATGGTGAGAGAGGACGTCTTTGCCTTGTTCCTGATCTCAAGGGAAAATCATCGAGTTTCTCACCACTAATTATAATGTGAGCTGTAGGTTTTTGTAGATGTTCTTCAAGAAGCAGGGAAATTTCTCCTTGACTCCTAGTTTGCGGAGAGTTTTTATTATGAATAGGTGTTGGATTTTGTCAAATGCGTTTACTGTCTCAATTGATATGATTGGATGATGTTTTTCTTCTCTAGTCCATTGATGTGGTAGATTATATTCATTAATTTTCAAATGTTGAAACAGACTTCCATATTTCCATCCCTGGAATAAATCTCAGTTGGTTCAGATGTGTAATTCTTTTTAAACACTGTTGAATTCGATTTGCAAATACCTTGTTGAAGATGTTTGCATCTATGTTCATGAAAGATATTGATCTTTCTTATCATATCTTTGTCAGATTTGGGTATTAGAGTAATGCTAGCCTTGTAGAATGAATTAGGATGTGTTCCTTTGGCCTCTGTTCTGGAAAATATTGTATACAACCAGCATTGCTTCTTTTTTAAATGTCTGGTAGAAAGCACAAGTAAAACCATCTAGGCCTGGCGATTTCTTTTTTGGAAGGTTATTAGTTATTGATTTAATATATTTAAAAATATAGGCCTATTCAGATTATCTGTTTCTCCTTGTGCAGGTTTTTTTTTGGTTTTGTTGTTGTTGTTGTTCATTTTTATTGCTGAGGAAGATTTACTCTGAGCTAACACCTGTGCCAATCTTCCTCTATTTTCTCTGTGGGTCACCACCACAGCATGGCCGCCAATGAGCAGTATAGGTCTGCACCTGGGAACTGAACCCAGGCCACTGAAGCAGAGTGCGCCAAACTTAACCACTAGGCCGTGGGGCTGGCCCCTCTCCTTGTGTGAGTTTTGATAGTTTTTGTTTTGCAAGGAATTGGTCCATTTCATCAAAGATTCCAAATTTGTGATGAAAGGGTTGTTCATGGTATCTGTCTATTGTCTTTTTAATATCAATGGGATAAATATTAATGACCTCTCTTTCATTTCTGATATTATCAATTTAGGTTTTCTTTTTTTTTCCTTTGTTAGTATGTTTTACGAGCCAAACTGTGTCCCCCCAAAATTCATATGTTGAAGTCCTAATCCCTAGTACGTAGGAATGTGACCTTATTTGGAAGTAGGGTCATTGCAGATGTTATCCATTAAGATGAGGTTATACCAAAGTAAGGTGGGCCCCTACTCCTCTAGGACTGATGTCCTTATAAAAAGAACACCATGTGAACAGACAGAGACACATACAGGGAAGACCATGTGAAGATACCAGGAGAACACCACTACAAACCAAGGGTTGCTTGAGGTCACCAGAAGCTGGAAGAGAGGCATGAAATGAATTCTCCCTCATATTCCTCTGAAGAAACCAACCCTGCCAGCACCTTGATTTTTGACTTCCAGCCTCCAGAAGTGTGAGACAATAAATTTCTGTTGTTTAAGCCACCAGTATGTGGTAAGCTGTTTTGGTAGTCCTCTCAAATTAGTACAATGGACCCTGGGAATGCATGAGCTGAAGGTTTCAACATCTTTAAATTCCTCTAATATTGTTTTTGCCACTTTCTTAAATAGAGTCTGTGTTTTGAAGTTCTTTTAGCTATAATCCGCTGTGCTTATATTGGAGTCCCATTGATGTGGTTCTCAAGTGTGAAAGAGGGAAACCATTCCATAACCCTGTGATTAAATATCAGTCTTTTAGTGAGCCTGGGTCCCTGGGCTGTGACTTTCACAACTGTTTCTTAGCTTCTTCCCCTTAGGTAAGACAGGAAGCCTAAAGTGAGCTGGAGTTGGGTAAAGGCCCTTCCTGGTAGGTGGGGTAAGACTCTAGTAAAGTCTTTTCTGCTGGAGAGTAAGCCTTTGGTATGAAGAGTGCTCTGGGTATATTTCAAAATGGCTGCTTTTCTCCTCCCCGTGCCAGAGCTACCAGGCAGAATTTTCTTGGTTCTTCACCATGGGTTTCCTGAAGGTAAAACTCTTGAAAGTGTGGGGGCCTCCTAAAGCAGAGAGTTTCTCATTCTCATGCTAGTCCATACTCAGACTCCAGCAATTCATCATAATTACCATTTACGTCCACACCAGTTTATGGCTTCATTGGCTTCTGCCTCAGGTAAGCAGATCTTAATGATGATTCTCTGTATTTGCTGAATTTGCCTATGTCTAAAGATTTCAGGATGGCAGTTTGCCCTGTGACCTCAATTCTTGCTGGTCCAAGAAAAGTCATTGATTTTCATGTTGTTGAGCATTTTTCTCATTATAAGACTGGGAGGGACTATTTCCAAGCTTTATGAAAGTCAAAGTCAAGCCAAGTCAAAGCTGAAACCAGAAGTCAGATTTATTTTTTAAACACAAACGTCTAAAATTTCTTTTGTGCTATATATTTACATAATCATGGTCAATTTATAGTACTGTTTTCAAGATTTTAAATTTTAAATGAATGGTGCCATATTATAGATACTTTCCAACTCGCTTTTATCATGCATTAATAAATTCTGGAAATTTATTCGTGTTGATACATATAGGTCTAGTTCATCCATCTTAATTGTTGTGTAATATTAAATTGTATGAATAGCTCAGAATATATTTATTTTTCCTCTGGATGTTAGACATTTGAATTTTTTCTTATTCTTCACTACAATAGCAAATATTCTCATTTATTTCTTTCTTGAACTTCTGTGAGAGTTTCCCTATGGTATAAACCTAGAAACTGAAAACCCAGCTTATGGTCATGGATATCTTCAACTTTTCTAGTACTGACTAACTGTTCTCCTTAACAATTTATATTCCCACAAGGAATGTATGAGTGTTTTGTTGCATCAACTTTTTATTTTATTTTTCCTATATAATGGATGTGAAATATTACCTTATCATATAATTTTCATATATATATTTCCCAGATTACTAGTGAGTATGAAATATTTTCTTATGTTTATTGGACATTCAGGTTCTCTCCTATTATATTAATTCTTTACTTGATTTTCCCATTTTTCTAATAAGTTGTCATTTTATGTTGATTTGTAGGAGCTCTTTACATACTGGACATTAATTAACTAGTTAATTAATTTTGTAGATTTTATAATCCTATATTGATTACGTGACTTGTGGTTTCTCCCTTATATGGCCTTTTCTGTTATCAAAAAGTTTTTTTAATGTAAAAAAATTTGATAATTTTCTTTACGGTTTGTGTTTTTGTGCCCTGTGGCAAAAATTCCTTTTTCAAGTCTCAAGTTTTCAATATTTTTTCTGAAATATTTTCCTTCATATTTAGGTTCAACTGGATTGTGTGTTTGTCAATTTCACCACATAATTCAGCTTTTGCTTTATAAATTTCAAGGCTATGTTTTTAGTTGCTCACAAATTCATTATTACTATATTTTGTTGGTAGAATGTTCTTTATTCCTATCAAAGTTTGTTTCTTGCATTCTATTTTATTTCATTTGAAATTAACATTGATATATATCCTTCGATTATTTGCCTGGTATATTCTTCAATATTTTATTTTAAATCTATTGCAGGATTTTTATTTTAGTTGAGTCTCTTGTAAGCTGCATAAGTCAACATGATAGACTGAATTTTGATAAATGAGTTTAGTCCATTTACATTCACTGTGATTACTATATATTTGAATCCTTTTGCCTTCATATTTCATGTTTTCTATCACTCTTTTTGTTGTTGTTTTCCTGCCTCCTGTTAAATCGATAAAGTTTTCCATGTTCCTTACATTCCCTACTCTCATGGAAGTTCTAGAATGTATTTTTCTTCCTTTAGTGGTACCATATATTTTTTAAATCACTTTTATTTCAAAATCTGAAGTTAATCCATATCTTTATTCTCCTCTCTGAAAAACGCAATGCTTTAATATTCCTTTATCAGGACACATACACACACACCTTATTATTGCTGGCTAGAGTTTTAGTTAGAGAATTAAATTTTCAGCATATTTTATCAATTTGTGTGCCTACATGGTTTTCCTAATGTCCCATGTGCCTCCAATTTTTTAAGTCATGCATCTTCCGTCTAGGTTCATTTCTTTTCCCATCATCATGTAATCACTTTTTCAATAAGAATTAATTAGCCACAACTAGAAGGACCCACAACAAATACAACTATGTACCAAGGGGCTTTGGGGAGAATAAGGAAAAAAATAAAATCTTTAAAAAAAAAAGAATTAATTAGTGATAAATCCTCTAGAAATCTGCATGTCTAAAAATGTCTTAATTTCATTTTTACCTTTGAATTATGGTTTACCTGAGTGTAAGTGTCCAGGCTGTTGCATATTTTCTCTCAAAATATTGAATATATTACTCCACCGTCTTTTTTTCATCAGACATTTCTGATGAGAGTTCTGCCTCATTTTTAGATTACTTGAGATTTTTCCTTTGGGAATTTAAATTTTTCCTTTTTATACTTGATACTTTTCAGTTTCATTATGCTATGTGTAGCTGTAGATTTATCTTTATTTCTTCTGCTTTTATTTGTTATTTTTCTTTATTTTGAACCAATAAATTTATGTTTTTCTTCAGTTCTGAAAAGTATCTGCTGTTATCTCAATAAATATTACTTTGCCATTATTTTTTCTTTTCATTTTCCTGGAACAACAATCAGAGATATGTTGAAGTCTCTCAAACTCTTCACCGTGTATTTTAATTGTTCTTTCATATATATATATTTTTTTTTCTGTATGCTTCATTTGGGTAAATCCCTCAGAAGTATCTTTCACTACACAAATTTCCTTTTCACTGTAATCAGAATTTATCTTACTTATTGAATATACACATATATATAGTATATGAGATGTAGGTACACATGAAATATGTATATATAATACATACATAACATATATGCATATATCATTAACACATAATGTATATATACGTATTTTATATATGTATAATGTTTATGTATGTATTTATATATATGTATAGATATGTTTCTATGCATATATTTATATATATGTATATATATTTTTGTATGTATATAATTTTCAAGATTTTCGGTTAATTCTTCTTCCTATCTTTTCTTACTTAATTTCTACTTTTTTCATAATTTTTTTCATTTATTTGTTTATTTTTGGATGTACATCATAATATATTTCGAATTCTGTGTAGATTACATCATGTTCACCACCCAAAGACTAATTATAGTGCATCCCCTCACATGTGAGCCTAATCACCCCTTTTGCCCTCCCTCCTCCCCCGTTCCCCTATGGTAACCACCTATCCAATCTCCAATGCTATGTGTTTGTTTATCGTTGTTTTATCTTCTACTTATGAGTAGATCATATGGTATTTGACTCTCTCCCTCTGACTTACTTCACTCAGCATAATACCCTCAAGGTTCATGCATGTTGTCAAAAATGGCCGGATTTCATCATTTCTTATGGCTGAGTAGTAGTCCATCATGTATAAATACCACATCTTCATCTATTTGTCCCTTCATGGCACCCAGGTTGCTTCCAAGTCTTGGCTATTGTGTATAATGTTGCAATGAACATAGGGGTGCAAGTATCTTTATGACTTTGTGTTTTCAAGTTCTTTAGATAAATACCCAGCAGTGTGATAGCTGGATCATATGGGAGATCTATTCTTAATTTTCTGAGGATACTCTATACTGCTTTCCATAGAGGCTGCATCAATTTCCACTCCCACCAGCAGTGTACGAGGGTTCCCTTCTCTGCACATCCTCTCTAACACTTGTTATTTCCTGTCTTGTTGATTATAGCCATTCTGACTGGATACCTCATTGTAGTTTTGATTTGCATTCCCTGATAGCTAATGATGTTGAGCATCTTTTCATATGCCTGTTGGCCATCCATATATCTTCTTTGGAAAAATCTCTGTTCAGATCTTTTGCCCATTTTCTAATTGGATTGTTGGCTTTTTTGTTGTTGTTGAGCTGCATGAGTTCTTTGTATATTTTGGATATTAACCCCTTATCTGATATATGGTTTGCAAATATCTTTTCCCAATTGTTAGGTTGTCTTTTCATTTTGTTGATGGTTTCCTTTGCTGTGCAGAAGCTTCTTAGTTTGATGTAGTCCCATTTGTTCATTTTTCCTTTTGTTTCCCTTGGCCGGTCAGACATGGTATTTGAAAATATGTTGCTCAGACTGATATCAAAGTGTGCACTGCCTATGTTTTCTTCTGTAAGTTTCATGGTTTTGGGTCTTACATTCAAGTCTTTAATCCAATTTTTTGGAAGAGTTTGAGAAGGATAGGTATTAAGTCTTCTTTGAATGTTTGGTAGAATTCACCAGAAAAGCCATCTGGTCCTGGACTTTTATTTTCTGGGAGGTTTTTGATTGCTGTTTTGATTTCCTTACTGGTGATTGGTCTATTCAAATTTTCTACTTCTTCTTGGTCCAGTTTTGGAAGGTTGTATGTTTCTAAGAATCTATCCATTTCTGCTAGATTATCCAATTTGTTGGTGTATAGCTTTTCAAAGTATTCTCTTATTATCTTTTCTATTTCTGAGGTGTCCGTTGTAATCTCTCCTCTTTCATTTCTGGTTTTATTTATTTGAGCCTTCTCTCTTTTTTCTTGGTGAGTCTAGCTAAGGGTTTGTCAATTTTGTTTCTCTTTTCAAAGAACCAGCTCTTGGTTTCATTAATTTTTTCTATTGTTTATTTAGTCTCTATATCGTTTATTTCTGCTCTGATTTTTATTATTTCCTTCCTTCTGCTGATTTTAGGCTTTGTTTGTTGTTCTTTTTCCAGTACCTTTAGATGCGCTTTTAGATTGTCTATTTTGGATTTTTCTCGTTTGTTGAGGTAGGCCTGAATTGCTACAAACTTCCTTCTTAGAACTGCTTTTGCTGTATCCCACAGATTTTGGCATGTCGTGTTTTCATTTTCATTTGTCTCCAGGAATTTTTTTATTTCTTCTTTGATTTCTTCATTGACCCAATCGTTATTCAGCAGCATTTTTTAAATCTCCACATTTTTGTGGCTTTTCCGGTTTTCTTCCTGTGGTTGATTTCTAGTTTCATACCTTTGGGGTCAGAAAAGATGCATGGTATTATTTCGATCTTCTTAAATTTATTGAGACTTGTTTTGTGGCCTAATATGTGATCAATCCTGGGGAATGTTCCATGGACATTTGAAAAGAATGTGTATTCTGTGGCTTTTGGATGGAAAGTTCTGTATATATCTACTAAGTCCATCTGGTCTAATGTGTCCTTTAAGGCCAGTGTTTCCTTATTGATCTTCTGATTGCATGATCTATCCATTGGTGTAATTGGAGTGTTAAAGTCCCCTACTATTATTGTGTTACTGTCTATTTCTCCTCTTATGTCTGTTAATAATTGCTTCATATATTTAGGTGCTCCTGTGTTGGGTGCGTAGATATTTACAAGTGTTATATTTTCTTGTTGGATCGTTCCCTTATCATTATGTAGTGCCCATCTTTGTCTCTTGTTACAGTTTTTGTTTTAAAGTCTATTTTGTGTGATATAAGTATTTCTACCCCTGCTTTCTTTTCTTTGCCATTTGCATGGAATATCTTTTTCCATCCTTTCACTTTCAGTTTGTGAAGGTCTTTAGGTCTTAAGTGTGTCTCTTGTATGCAACATATACATGAGTCTTGTTTTTTTATACAATTGGCCACCATATGGCATTTGATTGGAGCATTCAGTCCATTGACATTTAAAGTAGCTATTGATAAATATATATTTATTGCCATTTTGTCACTTTTTTTTCTGGTGGTTTAGTAGTTCTTCTCTGTTCCTTTCTTTTTCTCTCGCTCTCTTCCCTTGTGGTTTGATGGCTATCTTTAGTAATATGTTTGATTTCTTTTGTCTTACCTTTTTTCTTGCTTGCTATATGTTTCTGATTTGTGATTACCATGAGGATCCTATTTAATATTCTATGTATATAACAATGTATATTGAGTTGATAGACTCTTTAGCTTGACCTCTTTCTAAAAGCTCTGCTTTTACACTCCCCTCCTCCTACATTATATGTTTTTCAAATCATATATAGTCTCTTGTTTAGTGTGTGTCTATCCATTACCCTCTTATCATTGACATGGGTGATTTTAGTACATTTGTCTTTTAACCTTCATATTCTCTTCACAGGTAGTTGATCTGCTGCCTTTACTATATTTTTACCTTACAAGTGATTTTATTGCCTGGTTTTTGTTGTTGTTTTGCTTTTTTGATAATTTTTTTTCATCTCTATTTGTGGTCATTGCTTTCCCACTTAAATAAGTCCCTTCAGCATTTCTTGCAGAACTGGTTTCTTGGTGATAAACTCCTTTAATTTTTGCTTGTCTAGGAAGCTCTTTATCTCTCCTTCCCTTCTGAATGACAACGTTGATGGATAGACTATTCTTGGCTGTCGGTTTTTTCCTCTTAGCACTTTAAATACTTCATGCCATTCTCTTCTCACCTGTAGGGTCTTGGCTGAGAAGTCCACTGGTAGCCTGATGGGCTTCCCTTTATATGTCACTTGGCCTTTCTCTTGGTGCTTTTAGGATTCCCTCTTTGTCTTTAATTTTTGACATCTTAATTATAATATGTCTTGGTGTGGGCCTCTTTGGGCTTTTCTTGTTTGGAGCTCTGTGTACTTCCTGAACTTGGATGTCTGTTTCCTTCCTCAGGTTAGGAAAATTTTCGTCTATTATTTCTACAAATAAATTTTCTGCCCCTTTGTCTCTCTCTTCTCCTTCTGGGACCCCTATAAGCCGAATGTTAGCACACTTGATATTGTCCCAGAGTTACCTTAGACTGTTCTCATTCTGTCCAATTCTTTTTTCTCTTTTATGTTCTGCTTGGGTGATTTCCTCTAGCTTTTTGTCTAACTCGCTGATCCGTTCTTCTGCTTCCTCTACTCTGCTATTGAGTCCCTCTAGTGAATTTCTCATTTCCAGTATTGTATTCTTCATTTCTGACTGTTTTTTTTTTAATATCATCCACTTCTTTGCTGATGTGCTCACTGTGTTCATCCGTTCTTCTCCCCACATCTGTGAGCATCCTCATGATATTTTGTTTGAACTCTTTGTTGAGTAGGTCGCTAGTCTCTGTTTCATTTAGTCCTTTTTCTGGGGTTTTGTACTGTTCCCTTGCTTGGAAAGTATTCCTTTGCCTCCTCATTATGCCTCTTTCTCTGTGCTATTTTCTTTGTACTAGGTGAGTCGGCTATGTCTCCTGATCTTGGAGAAGTGGCCTTATGTATGAGATGCCTTATGAGGCCCAGCAGTGTGCTTCCCTCTCGTCACCAGTCCATAAGAACCAGGAATGACCCCTTTGTGAGCTACTTATGTCCTTCTCCTGTGGCAGGGTTGCTCCCACTGCAGATACCCAGGGAGTCTAATCTTTCCTTCCCTGGCCAGCTGTTTGTGATCTGGTTTGGGGAGCCCCAGCACTGTTGCTACAAAGTCTATCAGCACACTCCTATTGCAGTTTTCCTCTTAATTGGGTTGGTACCCAGTGTAGCTGGTTGCTAGGCTCAGGGGCGTACAGTTGTGATAGGCCTCAGGCCTACAAGGCTGTTGTCAGTTCTCACAGGAGTGCAGCTGAGTGGGGCTGGCCCTAGGCACAGGGGCACTCAATTGTTTCCAGCTTTGGAAGGTGGGGCTGATCCTTTTTATGGCTATTTGTGGAGCACAGGTCTTCTGCCACTGATAAGCCTCACCCCCCACAGGACCACATACAGCATTAACACAGTCCTGGTTGTGCACACTTCTCAACCCCCTGGAGCATACCCCGATGCCACACTGCACGGGCTCCCACTTCTCCACCATTGCTCCCCACAGTTCACCTGGTCCTCACACAGACCCTGCCCCACAGAGGCAGATACCCTTGCCTGCCTGTAGAGGATCAAGGCACCCAGTCAATGCAGGCTGAAACATAGCCTGAGGGCTTGCTGTTAGGTGGGGCCAGTCCCTAGGGCGGGTTGCCTGACCTGGCTGAACTGGGTTAAATCTGTGCTCTAGTGGGTGTGGCAGACCCTCAGGCTAACAGGCCAAGGGATGAACCTCAGTGGTGCCCACCAGGGTCTGTGTCAGCACGCCTGGACCAGCTCAGAACAATGGCCCCCACCAATGTCTCAGTCTCCAGAGAGGTCCCTTGTCTCACCAAGATGCCCCCAGAGCCCACCAGATGAGTCTCGTTTCACCAAAGGACTGTCAGCCTTCTGTCTGGTGATTTGAGGTTGCTGCAGTGAGTGAGCTTGTGCGTGCGCCCTTTAAGACCTGGGTCTTTTCGGCTTTCAGCTGATAGCTTTTCTGGGGGAGTCCCCGCTGCAGTCAATAGCCAGCAAAGCCAGACAGTAAGACACCCGTCTCAGTTGGGCTGCGTCTGAAGGATGCTTATAGCAGTATCGCCCCCTCTCCAGACCTCACTCCTCCAGGGAGGGCTGTGTACCTTAGGGTGGCTCCCACCTGGCCAGCTGAGAAGCTCCACTGCTCCCAAAGGTGGCTTTTTTCCTCTCTAGCAGGAATTACTGCCTCTTCTGCCTTCGTCAAAACTGTCCCTTGTTGTGGGGTTTTTTAAATCCAGTTTTCAGTTTTCAATCCAGGGTAATTTTTCCAAAAATTGTTGTAACTTGGTTGTGTTCATGGGCGGAGGCGAGTTCAACGTCTGCTCACACTGCCATCTTGACTGCAAGTCAACTTTTTTCATAATCTCTTGTTGTATTTATGGATAGTGTATCTTCATTTATCTCTTTGACAATCCTAAACCTGCTTATAAAAATTTTAATTACTTTTTTTAAAGGAATTTTACTCACAATCCCTTCCTTTTTTTTTTTTTTAATGATTGGCACCTGAGCTAACATCTGTTGGCAATCTTCTATTCTTTTTGTTTTTTCCTTCTTCTTCTCCCCAATCCCCCCAGTAAATAGTCATATATCCTAGTTGTAGGTCCTTCTGGTCATGCCATGTGGGATGCCACCTCAGCATGGCTTGATGAGTGGTGCCATGTCTGAGCCCAAGATCCGAACCGGCAAAACCTTGGGCCACTGAAGCAGAGTGCACGAACTTAACCACTTGGCCGTGGGGCCAGCCCCTAAAAATTTTAATTATTTTTGTTTGGAATGAATTCATAGTTAATTTTGTTGTCTGTCTCTTTGACATTAGCTGTTTTGTGTGTTTTGGAATTTTCATTTGTGAATGCATTTTTTTTTTTTTTGAGGACGATTAGCCCTGAGATAACTACTGCCAATCCTCCTCTTTTTGCTGAGGAAGAGTGGCCCTGAGCTAACATCCATGCCCATCTTCCTCTACTTTATATGTGGGACGCCTACTACAGCATGGCTTTTGCCAAGCGGTGCCATGTCTGCACCCGGGATCCGAACCTGCAGACCCCAGGCCGCCGAAGCAGAATGTGCAAACCTAACTGCTGTGCCACCAGGCCTGCCCCCCCGTGAATGCATTTTAAGTGGACCTATCCTCTCTCTCTCTATCTCAATCTCAATTCAATCCCTTTCTTCACCAGTTTACCAGTCACAGTTTGGCAGACTTGCAGTTGCCTCCACCTGCCATCCAAGACTCCCATTGTGGTGATATTGAAGTTGTCATTGATGGAGACCTGAGCCAGTTGTTTTGGTTTGGTTCCTGGTTGGTGCTTTGTTGTGAGGTGATGCCTGTGTTCTCCCAACTCTCTGAATAGGCCCAGCTTCACAGAAAGACTCACCATGTCTCTGCCTAATGTGCTGTGGCTGTCCAATAATTACCTTGTAGCCTGTTCTGTCTGTGTAGGTGATTCTCAGCATTGGCTAGAGAGTGGCCCATAGGATTACCTCATGGCTCCCTGGTGGGAGTGATCCTGAAGAATTACAGTAACTCCTCCTCTCTCTCAGTGGGCAAATTGAGCTCATCCCCTAAGGACATCTCTTACTTTACTAAGTCACCTCTCGGTGCTCGCACAGTGGAACCCTTTGCCAACTTACTTCACAACTCTTGAAATTTGATCCACTGGGAGCCGGAGCCTATTCCTTCCTGGCTATCAGGGCTCATGGCCTGTCCTCTACCCCTATTATTCCAGGGAATAGGAAGGAGCTTCCCATTATCCTTCACTCACTCTCCTGAGAATATTTCAGGTTCTTTCCTCCAGTTCCTTCACTACCTTCTCCCACCCATCTCCTAGACATCCTTGATCCCAGGGCAGGGTAATTTTTTTTAAATGATTTGGTCTGATCCCATCTAATTTCTAATTCTCAATGGTCTGCACTGTCCTTAGAGTCTGACACAGGAAAATTGAATTTCTTTGAGTATGGAAGCTAAACTGAGTAGTACCTTTTGATTTCTGAGTTCTAATAACCATCCCCCAGGCCCTGCCAATATTTGCCCAGGGAAAATGGTGACAATGGATCCCTTTTTCTCCTCAGATCATATTTTGGCCAGGATGATGCAAGGAAGAAAAATACAACAGATCATTTTATTTTTCTAGTTATTTGTTTCTACATAGTTGTTCTCTGCCATTTGAATAAAATGTGCACAGAAGAATAGTTTAATGCATGCTTAACCAAACACTTTTCTGCTCAATATGTTCAAGGATAATTCAGGAAAAATGACGCCAAGTACAAATATTTAAATAGTTGCAAAACTGAGAGGTGTGGTCGCTTAGGAGCCTCTGTTGCTCACAGACTCTGTCCTTTGGAAGATATGAGTCAGATCCCTCAGAAGTCCCACTTGCTGTGCTTCCTGAATGAGTGAGAACTTCAGCTGTAAGCACTGATTCTCATGGGCTCAAGATTTAGTCAATCAATTTCAAGCTCCAAAATTCTTAAATCCCTAGGAAAGTTTATATTTATAACAGAAAAAAGCCTCCAAGATAGTTCTTTTGCATGAAACTAGACATAGTCCAGGAAGGAACACATCAACTTGGAATGATTACTATACACGGAAGTTACCTGAGAAAAGAAAGCAAAAAGAGGGGCGGGCCAGTGGCCTAGCAGTTAAGTTTATGCCCTCTGCTTTGGCAGCCCAGGGTTCACCAGTTCGGATCCTGGGTGTGGACCTATGCACCACTTACCAAGCCATGCTGTGGCAGGCGTCCCACATATGAAGTAGAGGAAGATGGGCACAGATGTTAGCTCAGGGCCAGTCTTCCTCAGCAAAAAGAGAAGGATTTGCAGCGGATATTAGCTCAGGGCTAATCTTCCTCAAGAAAAAGAAAAAAGCTGCCTCCATCTGAAATATTCTCCCAAACACTACAGGAAAATCCTGTGCCTTAGGGCCATAGGAACTGCTGCAGGCACATTTCCTTCCCTTACCAGATGGGAAATCCTGTAACATGTAACACTTCTTCCCTTACAAGCTACACCTGCAAACCACAACACCACATCCAGAATTCATTCCTAACATTATACCAGACAGTATCTAAAGGGCTTTTGTACACACTATCTCATCTCACCTTAACAGGATGCTGTCATCCTCATCTTAATATCAAGAGAAACTGAGACAAAGAGATTAAATAACTTGGTCAAGACCACAAGGCTAGCATAATGTTGAGTCAGGACTTCCCAGATCCTCCAGTACAATAAATCTTCCTTTGCCTTAAAATGGATCTCTTGAGTCTGATGAATTTTTGTGTAGAATCCCGTATCAATAAGTCATACATCTGTAATCACTCGGATGGTACTTTAAGTGCACTCCAGAGCACTCTAGGCAGGAAGACAAACATGTATGCAGAGTGGGTACCAATTCCAGTAAGGATAAATTAGTGAAGGGTGGAAGGACAATCAACCTATCATTAAGTGCCTGGCTGGTATCCTCCAAGGATGGTGTCATATTGAGGGCTCAACATTAATCTATGTTGTTGGCAGGTGGTTCAGTAGGCAGGGACAGTAGCTAGATCCAGCTTCATGAGAGGAAGTCATGCTACTGGGTACATGAATAGCCTCCAAACCTGTCATTGTAGCCACTCCATTCAAGGGCCTATTGTGCAAGCACTGAGGTGGCTAAGAACAGAGGTGCTGACATCTATAGGATGACTTGCCCCAGCTGGTAAGACAGATTGGTGGTTTGGTGCCTTCTCTTCAGTAAATGTTCTCTGGTAGGCATAACATAAGGCAAAGAATCCACAGGGTTTGTGATCACTCACAAAGATCCATCTATAGGCCTCTTCCTCAAACTTCCTTGTTTCCAAGATTCCAATTTTCTCTTTCCAGGCCCCTGAACAGCCCTCTAAGCCGTTTGCCACTGGCGAGGGTCCATGTATATACATACTTCACTTCATTTTACCCTCCATATGAATGAATGACCAACTGCACTGCTTATAGCTCTGCCTAATGGATGGATTTTCCTTTACAATTTTTTTTGTCAGGGTTACTATTACTACTACAAGGCTATAGTGTGGCAATAGTCCATTTTTATTAGTGCCAATATATTGAGCTGACTCATCTGTGAACCAAGTCTTATTTTCTACCTTTTCTCTCAGTTAGTCATGAGGAATCCCCATGAGGTCATGAGGACAATTTGAGGGAGAGGCAACAACACAACTGAGATAGATGATCTGGCATTCCTATTTCTGATAGTGATATACCTGTCTCTGTTCCTACTTGTGAGCTCTGGACCTGCTCAGATGTGATCTAAATATGCCATTCTGTCATTTAACAGAGTGCGGTTGCACCAGCTTGACCTCATGACTCATTGGATCTGATAATACATAGCTTGTGCTGTGAAACTCTAGGCACATAATCACTTGTATCCGATGGTCAGGCACTCAGTCTCTTCTAGCACCCTCAAGTAAGTTCTCTGCTACAAAAGTCCTGCCGTTACTCCAGAATCTTGGAGAATCTGCAATGTGTCTCTCATATTAGGCCTTTCTAGTGATTCCATGAAGCATTTTTATCCACAGTGGATACCTCTAACCTCATGAAATCTGCCAGGCCACATGGCTTGAATAGCAGAGGAGCTGGGACCACAGTTTGGATCTTCTGCAGAGGTCCTTCTTCCTCTAGACTCCATAGACCGTAAGACCCCTAAAAACTTCACTGATGTAACAGACTCCTGAATTTGTGTGATACATCTTCTACCCTCTGGCGTGTGTTCTCTTCCTAAGGAATCCAGAGTACTCGCCATTTCTTGTACACTAAGTCTAATTAGCATGATGTTACCAACGTAGTGGACAAGTATGACATTCTGTGGAATATCAACATGATCTAGGTCCTTGCAGACTATATTAAAACTGTATTAAGAGATTTACTGTAGCCCTGGAGCAACACATGGATATGTACCACTCTCCTTTTAGTGTAAAAACAAACTGTTCTTGTCATTACTGATACAGATTGAAAGCAATACATTAACCAGATCAACAGCTGCATATCAAGTCCCAGAGGTTGTGTTCACCAGTTGCAGTAAAGATACCAAACCCAGCAGAGCAGCTATGGTTGGGAATGGTAGTCCACCACCATATGCTTGATTCATCTACTGTTGCAGGGGACACACAGGTGATTTGAATGGAGACATTATGAGGATACTACTCACTCTTTAAGTTTTTTGTGGGAGTGCTAATCTCTGCAATTCTCAGGACAGAGTATTGTTTCTGACTCATTGTCTTGTCACGAGAATGTATGGGCAATTTTAGGAGCCTCCACCTGGCCTTTTCTACTATAATGGCTCTTGTTCCACAGGTCATGAAACCACTGTGAGAGTTTTGCCAGCTGATAAGAATATTTATCACAATCATGTACTCTGGGACTAGAGGCATGACCAGGGTGAGTTGGCAAATGCATTGGACCAACCCGTGAGAAGGACTTGTGCCAGGACTCTATTAATCTTCTTCCTCCATGAGCCTCTACTCTAACCAGAGGCCCACAATGGCATTTTGGATCCTTGTTATCAGCTCAGAACTTATATCCAACAACTCTCAAAAGGTCTAGGTAATCCCCTTTCCTCATTGCACACTTGGGTAAATGAGTACAGGTCCCTGTGGGGAGGGATTGGGGAAATATTTATCATATTTACTTGCTGTGGCATTGCAGGAGCCTTCATCAAGAGAAAGTTCACTTCAACCAATGGGCTCTGGGTCTATAAATTGGCATAGATCTCAAAACTGGCTTTCAGAACAAAATTTTCCAATGTGGTGACTGACAACTGCTCTCCGACTCTTGGCCTTTTGGATTATGCAAGTTTGGTATACTTGTCATTCTTATACCTCTTGGCTGCCCATGCATCTTATTCCTAGGAACATGCTGTGACCTCTTGGACAAACCACAGGCCCCTGTCCTGGTTGCCATTCTGGTCTTGCTGCTCATTATTGTTATTTTTTTCACCTTGCTTCTGTACATAAGTGCTCTCCCTTGGACACTGCCAGTCCAGAATGCCATTATCCTTATTGAACCCAGTTCTATGGCTGTTTCTCCCACTCTGTTAACACTGGCCCTCAGCAGATAGCCATCACTGAGCTTCTCAAAGATGCTGGTGCTGGGGCCTGCCTGGTGGCATGGCACTTAAGTTCGCTGGTCAGGATCCCAGGTGCTGAGGACCTACACACTGCTTAGCAAGCCATGCTGTGGTAGGCATCCCACATATAAAGTGGAGGAATATGGGCATGGATATTAGCTCAGGGCCAGTCTTCCTGAGCAAAAAGAGGAGGATTGGTGATGGATGTTAACTCAAGGCTAATCTCCCTCAAAAACAAACAAACAAACAAACAAAAAGATACTGGTGCTGCCTTTAGCAATGCATTCCATATTGCCTTAAACAAGAGTGTCCTCTGGTGAGTTGCCAAGGAACAGAAGCAAATAATGGGTTCTCTGGAATCATATAATAAATTTATTCTAAATTGCTCTCCTCCCTGAGCCTTGTGATCTCTTTTTAAATATTCTTCCAAGGTAATTCCAGCATTTCTACCTCTTTTACTACAAGACATTTATTACTTATATTATTACTTATTACTTATATTATTACTTATGTTATGCCTATTATTATTATTGTTATTATTACTATTGTAGGGGAGGAAGACATTTCCTCTACCTGCTCTGGGTGCTTCTGGATGGAGGACAAATTAAATTCACATGAGACAGAATAACAGGAGAAAATTAAACAAAGCTTTATAACATGTATACATGGGAGAGGCTCAGGCAAACTGAGCAACTCCCAAAATGACTGAAGCCACCACCTTAAATATCATCTTCAGCTAAAGACAAAGGAAGATGTTGGGGGTGGGGAGAGTCAGTTACGGGAGATTACCAGACAAGTACAGTAAACAAGGGTCAGGTTATTATGCAGATTTAAGTCCCTGCCTTCTGCATTGATAAGAGTTTCTAGAGATAAGGTCATCCCCCATTCTTCCTGGTACAGAGAGGGAGACACCTTTACAGATGGAGATTTCCTTTACATTGTACATGTCTCTTAACAAAGGGTAAGTCAATTCTACTTTTCAAAGTTTCTTTCCTGTCTGCAGTTTTTAAAAGTAACCAGCCCAAAATAATCCTCATGCCAAAGAGACATATCTTGGGGTGGTCAATTCTAGTGCCCCACACTATTATACTATACTTATATTATTACTTATATTATTTCTTATATTATATTACTATAAAACATATATTTGCTATAAGACTATTTGCCAGGATGTTAAACCCAGAGCAGGAAAGAGTGCCCTTTGGCAATAGATTTCCCCATTCAGGCTTACATTCTGCTGTTTTCACACCACCATGCAATGCCCTTAAGATCTACTCTCACATGTCACCCTTGTCTCTCATGGTAAATATGAGAGATTCTTGTACTTTTGGGGTATGTATTCTCAGGCTCTAATTTTCCTGCTCAGTCTGTACTCAGACCTGACCCTAGCTATTGGTTCTCAGTTTACTGTATTATTGGGTCTGAGTTTGGCCAATGATAATGTCAAACATAAAAGCACTCTGTCAAAATGCATCTCTTCACAGAAACATCAGCACATTTATTCCCCTACATCTTCCCAGATTTTCAAAGTTTTCATTGTACAAATCTCAACTTCTTCTGTGTCACGTGTTCGTCTTTTCTCTTCCCATTTTTTATCATGCCAGAAAAGCATATTGGACCTGAAAATTTTGAAGCATACAGAAGTTAGTTTTCACAGATTCCAATTTCACTTAAGGGAATATATGCTTTTTAGGAGTCATAGAATTGTGAATAGACGTCTGTGGAAGACATGGCTAATTATCTCTCAATATCTATTCTCCCTTGATATATAGCAATAGAATATTTAGCTGCACTGCTAGGTATGACTCTGTTTTTGGACTTCTGTTTTATTTATTTATTTTTTTAAGTATGCTTTTTGGTGAGGAAGATTGGCCCTGAGCTAACATCTGTTGCCAACCTTCCTCTTTTTTTCCCTCTCCAAATCCCCAGTACGTAGTTATACATCCTAGCTGTAGATAATTTTAGTTCTTCTATGTGAGATGCTGCCGCAGCATGGCTTGATGAGCAGTGAGTAGGTCTGTGCCCAGGATCTGAACCAGCAAACCCCTGGCCACAGAAGTAGAGCATGTGAACCTAACCACTTGGCAACAGGCTAGCCCCTGTACTTCTGTTTTATGCTTTCAAAATAAATAAGCACCTACCATTTCCCTATCCCACTGACCATGGCTGTAACAAAGACATTATAGCAGCAGCTAGAGCAGCCATCTTGAGTCACAAGATGGAAGTCATGTGTTGAAGATGGCAGAGTAATGAGATGGAAGAAGCTTGGAACCTGATGGCTGTGGAGTTTCCATACCAGCCTTAGTCCAAATACTTGGACTTTTACATAAAAGAAAAATAAACTTCAATCCTTATTAAACCACTGCTACTTTGGGTCACAGTTTGAGGAAATGAGTGAAACTAATGTTCCACCTGATACAACAGCATTAATATACACTATCTTTGATATTAAATTCTATACTTTCTCTCAAAAGCGTGGTGGGCAAAAAGTCCCTCAGTTTATTTCCCTGGTACTTCTGCTGTGAAAAGATAAGCTAAAGGATAGATTTTTCACTAGGAAACACTACATATAAAAGAAGCAGTTTAAATTATCTCCCTAGAATTGTGTTAACTATTCAACTTAATGGATAAATGAAAGGATGCTGGCTTTAGCAACAGATTGGACAATTGATACAGCCTTAAAACAGTCTCAAAACTTAGCTCATCATCTTGATGCCCCAATATGCCTCTCCCTGTATTCCCTTCCCTGATTTGTTGGACCACCATTCAACCTGTTTCTCAAATTTAAAAATTTAGGAATGATTTGAGACTTCTCTCTCTCCTTCACACATCTACATCTATATCATATATTCTAACAAGTCCAAATTTTTCACAAATAAATAAAATGTAAAAAAGTAATATATAGACATGGGAAAAAATCAGACAGAACAGAAAGAAATACAGTTTTAAGCAAATCTCTTCTTACCCCTAAGCCCCAGTCTCTTTCCTCAGAGGTAACCACGTCCATTTTCTGCTAATTTTCAAAAAGGTTTTTATGCATATTCCTGCTTATGTATACATGTGTGTACAGAGTCTATGTTTATATACTTTTATACACTTTTAAATATTTTTACAGAAATTGGATTATATAATATCACCTGTTCTACCACTGAATTATAAATCTTGGATTCTGGAAATGATTCCATTTCAATAGGGGTGTACTAAAATTATTTTTAATGGCTATATTTCAGTTGTACGAATATGCTACCAATTCCTGTTTGTGGTCAGTAAGGTTGTTGCTGGCTTTTCTTTAGGATTACCAAAGTGCTTCAGGAAATATCTTTGTATAAATACTTTGATGTGTTTCAGAAATTTTTCATAAAATAAAGTCTTAGCAGGGAAATAATTGGACATTTTCTAGTATAAATTGAGTATTTTAAGTAAACTTTTTATACAAGTATACGATATATACAAAAAATGCACATATCAAAAGTGTACAGCTTGACGAACTTTCACTAAGTGACCACAGCTATGTTGCCAGCAGCTAGATTAATAAACAGAACACTGTCAACATCCCAGAATATATCCTTGTGCCTCCCTCCAAGTCCCTACTCATTTCTCAAGGGCAACAACTATCATGAATTCTCCCACCATAGATTAATTTTATCTGCTTTTGACGTTTGTGCAAATAGTGCATAATACCATTTGTATTCTTTCCTGTATGGCTCCTTTCACTCAACATTATATTGCTTCAGGTGACAATGGTTCGTTCATTCTCATCACAATATAGTATTTCATCATATAATTCTACCACTATTTCTCCCTTCTACTCTTGATGGACATAGCATGAATAAAGCTGCTATGAACTTTCTTGGACATGTCTTTTGGTGAAGACATGCATTCATCTTTCTTGGATATACCTAGAATGTTCAGCATTTGTAGATAAATCCAAACAGTTTTCCAAGGTGGATGTATGCATTTATACTCCCACAATCAGTGTATGAGCGTTCCAGTTGCTTGATCTTAATATATGTAATCTAATTTATCAATTTTTTCTTTAGTGTTAGCACTTTTAGGTCCCATTTAAGAAATCTTTGCCTACATTTATATTCTCCTATGATTTTTTTTTCTTCAAGCTTTGCTTTGGTTTTGAGCATTTATAGTTGTCAGAGATACTGCTGAATTTCTCTCAAGATTATTCTCATTTACATTTCTACCTACAGTGTATGAATTATCTTGCTTCTGCATACCATCCCCAATACCAGGTATTATTAAACTTTTTCTTTTTGGCAACAAGATATGAGAAAATATTATTGTATATTGTTTTGTTATAAAGCATTTGACTATGAGTGAGGTTGAGAATATTCTTGTGTTTATTGATTTTTTTCTTGAAAATTCTTTTCATATCTTTGCTCATTTATTTATCTATTTATTTTAAATTGAGCTGCTTTGTTTTTCCTTACTGATTTGTACAGAGTCTTTATAGGTTAAGTAAATTAGTTCTTTACAGCTAAAAGAAAAAAGAACTAAAAAGATAGAGAAGAGTCTAAGGGACCTCTGGGACAATATCAAGCATGATAACATTCGTATTAGAAGAGTCCCAGAAGGAGAAGCGAAAGACAAAGGGGCAGAGAATCTATTTGAAGAAATAATAGCTGAAAACTTTCCTAACCTAAGGAAAGAAACAGACATCCAGGCACAGGAATCACAGAGAGCACCAAACAAGCTAAACCCAAAGAGGTCCACACCAAGACACATTATAATTAAAATGTCAATGTTTAAGGATAAAGAGAGAATCCTAAAAGCCACAAGAGAAAGGCAACAAGTTACATACAAAGGAAACCCCATAAGGCTATCAGCTGACTTCTCAGCAAAAACCTTACAGACAGGCTAGAAGGGAGAGGCATGATATATTTAAATTGCTGAAAGGAAAAAAACCTATAGCCAAGAATACTCTATCCAGCAATGTTATCATTCAGATGGAAGGAGAGATAAAGAGTTTCCCAAACAACCAAAAATTAAAGGAGTTTATCACCAAGAAACCAGTTTTACAAGAAATGCTAAAGAGACTTATTTAAGTGGGAAAAGGAAGACCACAAATAGGAATAAGAAAATTATCACACAAAAAAAGACAATAAAATCACTGGCAAAGGCAAAAATACAGTAAAGGTAGCATCAACCACCTAAGAAGATAATATAAGGGTCAAAAGACAAAAGTACTAAAATTACCTATTTCAATAATAAGAGGGAATGGATACACACACATACAAAAAGAGGTTAGATATGATCCAAAAAACGCAAAATCTGGGAGGAGGGGAGTAAAAGAGTAGAGCTTTTAGAAAGAGGTCAAATTACGGGAGCGTCAATACAGACTGCTTATACGTAGGTTATTATATATGAACCTCATGGTAATCACAAGCCAGAAACCTATAATTAATACACAAAAAATCAAGAGAAAGGAACCCAAACATAATACTGAAGAAAGCCATCAAACCACAAGGGAAGACAGCAAGAGAAGAAGAAAGTAACAGAGAAGAATTACTAAAACACACAGAAAAAAAGTAGCAAAATGGCAAAAAGTACATACTTATCAATAGCCACTTTAAATGTCAATGGACTAAATGCTCCAATCAAAAGGCGTAGAGTGGATGAGTGGATAAACAAACAAGACCCGTATATATATACTGCAGACAAGAGACACACTTCAGACTTAAAGACACTCACAAACCGCAAGTGAAGGGATACAAGAAGATACTCCATGCAAATGGCAAGGAAAAGAAAGCTGCAGCAGCAATATTTACATCAGCCAAAACAAAGTTTAAAATAAAAACTCTAACAAGAGACAAAGAAGGGCACTATGTGGTGATAAAGGGAACAATCCAACAAGAAAATATAACACTTGTAAATATCTATGCACCCAATACAGGAACACCTAAATATATAAAGCAATTATTAGCAGACATAATAAAAAGAGAAATAGACATTAACACAATAATAGTAGGGGATTTTAACAATCCACTTACACCAATGGATAGATCATCCAAACAGAAGATCAATAAGGAAACATTGGCCTTAAATAACACACCAGCCCAGATGAACTTAATAGATACATACAGAACATTCCAACCAAAAACTACAGAATACACATTTTTTTTTCAAATGCCCATGGAACATTCTCCAGGATTGATCACATATTAGGCCACAAAACAAGTCTCTGCAAATGTAAGAAGACTGAAATAATACCAAGCATCTTTTCTGACTACAAAGGTATGAACCTAGAAATCAACTGCAGGAAGAAAATCGGAAAAACCACAAAAATGTGGAGATTAAACAAAATGCTACTGAACAACGATTGGGTCAATGAAGAAATCAAAGGAGAAATCAAAAAATACCTGGAGACAAATGAAAATGAATATACAACATGACAAAATTTAGGGGATACAGCAAGAACAGTTCTAAGAGGAAGTTTATAGCAATACAGGCCTACCTCAACAAACAAGAAAAATCTCAAAGAAACAATCTAACAGCGCACCTAAAGAAACTGAAAAAAGAAGAACAAAGCCTAAAATTAGTAGAAAGAAAGAAGTAATAAAAACCCGAGCAGAAATAAATGAAATAGAGACTAAAAAAGCAATAGAAAAAATCAATGAAACCAAGAGCTGGTTCTTTGAAAAGATAAACAAAATTGACAAACCTTGAACTAGACTCACCAAGAAAAAAAGAGAAAAGGCTCAAATAAATAAAATCAGAAAACAAAGTGGAGAAATTACAACAGACTCCTCTGAAATACAAAGGATTATAAGAGAATACTATGAAAAGCTATATGCCAACAAATTGGATAATCTAGATGCAATAGATAAATTCGTAGAATCATAAACCTTCCAAAACTGAATCAATAAGAAATAGAAAATTTGAACAGACCAATCACCAGTAAGAGATCAAAACAGTAACCGAAAACCTCCCAAAAAATAAGAGTCCAGGACCAGACGGCTTCCCTGGGGAATTCCAGCAAACATTCAAAGGAGACTTAATACCTATCCTTCTCAAACTCTTCCAAAAAATAAAAGAGGAAGAGAAGCTTCCTAACTCACTCTGCGAAGCCAACATTACCCTGATACCAAAACCAGATAAGGACAACACAAAAAAAGAAAATTACAGGCCAATATCACTGATGAACATCGATGCAAAAATCCTCAAGAAAATACTAGCAAATCGAATACAACAATACATTAAAAAGATCATACACCATGATCAAGTGGGATTTATTCCCCAGATGTAGGGATTGTTCAGCATTTGCAAATCAATCAACGTGGTACACCACATCAACAAAATGAAGAATAAAAATCACATGATCATCTCAATAGATGCAGAGAAAGCATTTGACAAGACACAGCATCCATCTATGACAAAAACTCTGAATAAAGTGCGTATTGCAGGAAAGTACCTCAACATAATAAAGACCATATATGACAAACCCACAGCTAATATCATTCTCAATGGAGAAAAACTGAAAGCTATCCCTCTAAGAACAGGAACCAGACAAAGACACCCCACGTTCACCACTCTTATTTAACATAGTATTGGAAGTCCTAGCCAGAGCTATCAGACAAGAAAAAGAAATAAAAGGGATCCAAATTGGAAAAGAAGAAGTGAAACTGTCACTATTTGCAGATGACATGATTTTATATACAGAAAACCCTACAGAATCCACCAAAAAACTTTTAGAATAATAAATGAATATGGCAAAGTTGCAAGATACAAAATCAACATACAAAAATCAGTTGCATTTCTATACACTAACAATGAAGTAGCAGAAAGAGAAATTAAGAATACAATCTTATTTACAATTGCAACAAAAAGAATAAAATATCTAAGAATAAACTTAACCAAGAGGTGAAAGATCTCTACACTGAAAACTATAAAACATTGTTGAAAGAAATTGAAGAAGACACAAAGAAGTGAAAAGATATTCCGTGCTCTTGGACTGGGAGAATTAACATAGTTAAATGTCCATACTCCCTAAAGCAATCTACAGATTCAATGCAATCCTTATCAAAGTTCCAACAACATTTTTCACAGAAACAGAAAAAAGAATCATAAAATCTATGTGGAACAGGAAAAGACCCTGAATGGCCCAAGGAACCTTGAGAAACAAGAACAAAGCTGGAGGTATCACACTCTCTGATTTCAAAATATACTACAAAGCTATAAGAACTAAAACAGCATAGTACTGGCACAAAAACAGACACACAGCTCAATGGAACAGAAGCAAGAGCCCAGAAATAAACCCACACATCTATGGACAGCTAATTTTTGACAAGGAAGCCAAGAACATACAATGGAAAAAGGAAAGTCCTTTCAATAAATGGTTTTGGGAAAACTGGACATCCACATGCAAAAGTAGGAAAGTAGACCATTATCTTACACCATGCACAAAAATCAACTCAAAATCGATTACAGACTTGTAGGTAAGACCTGAAGTCATGAAACTTCTAGAAGAAAGTATAGGCTCTACGCTCTTTGACATTGCTCTTAGCAACACATTTTCAAGTACCATGTCTGACCCGGCAAGGGAAACAATAGAAAAAATAAGCACATGGGACTACATCAGACTAAAAAGCTTCTGCACAGCAAAGGAAACCATCAACAAAATGAAAAGATCTAACAATTGGGAGAAGATATTTGCAAACTATATATCTGATAAGAGGTGAATAGCCAAAATACATAAAGAACTTACGCATCTCAACAACAGAAAGACTAACAATCCACTTAAAAAGTGGACAAAAGATCTGAACAGACGTTTCTCCAAAGAAGATATACAGATGGCCAACAGACATATGAAAGGATGTTCAACATCATTAACTATCAGGGAAATGCAAATCAAAACTACAATGAGATATCACTTCCCTTCAGAATGGCTATAATTAACAAGACAGGAATTAATAAGTGTTGGAGAGGATGTGGAGAGAAGGGAGCTCTCATACACTGCTGGGAGGAGTGCAAACTCATGCAGCCACTATAGAAAATAGTATGGAGATTCCTCAAAAAATTAACAAGAGAACTACCATATGATCCAGCTATCCCAGTGCTGGGTATTTATCCAAAGAACACGAAAACACAGAGAACATGAAAACACGAATGAGTAAAGATGCATGCACCCCTATGTTCATTGCAGCATTATTCACAATAGCCAAGACTTGGACGCAACCTAAGTGCCCATCAAGGGACGAATGGATAAAGAAGATGTAGTATATATACACAATGAAATATTACTCAGCCATTAGAAACGGCCATTTGTTAACATGGATAGACCTTGAGGGCATTATGCTAAGCGAAATAAGTCAGAGGGAGAAAGTCAAATACCACATGATCTCACTCATAAGAAGAAGATAGAACAACAACAATCATATAGAGACAGAGATTGGATTGGTGGTACTAGAGGGAAAGCGGGGAGGGAGGAGGATGAAAGGGGTGATTAGGCACATGAGTGTGGTGATGGATTGCAATTAGTCTTTGGGTGGAGAACATGATGTAATCTACACAGAAATCAAAATATAATAATGCACACCTGAAATTTATCTAATGTTATAAACCAACGTTACCGCAATAAAAAATAAAATAAAATAATTTTTTTAAAAAAGAAAATTAATTCTTTGTAAGTATTGCAGGTAGTTATCCTGGTTGACCAAGTGCTCTTTTGGCTTATTTTATGTTATAGTTTGCAAAGTCATTTACATGTTTATGCAACTCAAATTTATTAGTTTTTTCTCTGTATGCCTTTTAGGGTTTACATTATTCCTTCCCCATTTTAATATTTTGAAAACGTCATATTTTTGGAGAGTGTATTAATGAATTTACTTACTACATTTAAAACATTGAGTCATCTGGTACTTAATTTAATAGGAGGAGACTTAAGTGATTTAATTTTATTTGGCCCCACAGCAGGGAGCATGCTATGTAATGAACACCATGTGGAAGACATACCATTAGCATCATTCTCCCAATCACGTTAAGCCCAGAAACATTGATTCCAAGAGAGGCCACAAGCCCCCATCTACCCTGAGTTAGATTCCATAGTTATTGTGTGTCAAGTATATATACATTTCTTTTTTCCAGAGAATTAGGTCACCTTTAAAGTGGTGACCTAATTTTTTTTCCACTTGCCTCTTTAACAACCATTCCCAATCCCTTCACAGATAGAGAGGGAAAAAGAGCTGGAACCTGCAGGTTATAATTACTGATCTGAACTAGTGTGAAAAAATATACTTAAGCAGAAGCTCTCCATGTCTCGTGCTCTCTGGCCTGTCATCCCTTCCTTGGATCTTATCTATTCATTTTCTATTTTCTGGCTTTCATTGCTGGAGATATTTCACTTTAGGAAAATCTGATTTTTATACCATCTGTCTACTACTTTCCCCTGATTGGGGTGAGGATGGAGACACTAAGATGATAGGAAAGAGTTTCTATTCTCAAGAGTTTTTTCTTCTTTCCTCTTGGTTGCCTGCCGAGCCATTTGAGTGGTTTCTCCACAGCTACGAGTATTTGAAATTTTCCAGGATTTTGCTTACTCACTTTTCCCTCATTTTGAATTTTGAAAGTAGATGTCACATGTCAATTCTTGGATTATTGTGTCTCTTTTCATGATTAACACTTTAAGTGTATGGCATAAGCTCGTACCACTTTCTTTGTTTGAATGTGGCTGGAGGCTTTTTCTTCTGATTTTTATTTTCTCTTCTATTCATTTTACTAAGTTTCAGAGAAAAAAATTCTTTAATTTGGTTTAATACTTCTATATACAAAAGAATAAAAGCCCAAGAATAGCCAAGACAATTTAAAAAGAAAAAGCTGGGAGGACTTCCCTTACCTGACATCCAGACTTACAACGTGGGGCCGGCTCCATGGCTGCGTGGTTAAGTTCATGCACTCTGCTGCAGAGGCCCAGGGTTCGGATCCTGGGCACGGACATGGCACCACTCGTCAGGCCACGTTGAGGCGGTGTCCCACATCCCACAACTAGAAGGACCTGCAACTAGGATATACAACTATGTACGGGGGGGTTTGGGGAGATAAAGCAGAAAAAAGAAATAAGATTGGCAACAGTTGTTAGCTCAGGTACCAATCTTTAAAAAAAAAAGAAAGACGTAACACTGTCACAATCAAGTCAGTGTGCTTTTCTTGCAGGGAGAGCAAATACACAATGGAACAAACTATGGAACCCAGAAATAGTCCCAAGAATATTTCTATACTTGAAATATTGTGTGATTTTTCAGATCAGTAGGAAAAGGATAGATTTTTGAAGATATGGTGCTGGGAAAATTTGTCAGCCATGTGGAAATAAATAAAATTGGACCGCTTATCTCATACCCTACACATAAATCAACTCCCAGTATAAGGCAAAGCCTAAAGAATTTACAAAACCATATGCAAGAATATCTTATGACCTCAAAATAGAGAAGATATTCCAAATAAGACACTAAAAGCATAAACAACAAGGAAAAGACACAAAAATTTAACCACATTCAAATTAAGAACTTCTGTTTATTGCCACAAAGTAAGCAAAAGGAACTAAAAACTAGAATTAATTTGCAATACATACAGTGGATAAAGGATTAGAATCCAGAGCATATTAAAACATTCTAAAACAAATAAGAAAAACACGCACAATCTGATAGAAAAATGTGCAAGAGAAATGAACAAGAATTTCATAGAAGAGAAAGCACAAAAATCCCTAAACATATGAAAAGATTTTCAACCTCATTAGTAATGAGGGAAAAGGAAATTAAAACCACAACCAGATACAATTTCACACCCACCTGCATGGCAAAAATTAGAAAGTCTCCTAATACCAAGAGTTGGCAAGGATGTAGAGTAAGGAGAACTCTTAATGAACTACTGATAGGAGTGTAAACTAGTACAACGTTGGGAAACACCTAGCATTATTTAGGAATGTTGATCATTTGCATACTCTACAACCCTCACTTCCCCTCCAAGCAATATTTTCTAGAATAGTTCTTGCTCATGTACATCAGAAGACATGGACAAGAATGTTCAGAACTGCATTATGCCAAATCCTCATCAACAGAAGCATGGATAAGTCAGATTCATACAATGGAACATTACATAGCAATGAAAAAAATTAACTACAGTTACATCAACATGAATGATTCTCAGAAACAATGCTAAGTGTGTGAATACATAAAACCCAGTTCTAACAGACAGAACTAAGCAATATATAGCTTATGGATACATTCATGTGTTGGGGAGGAAGACATTTCCTCTACCCTCTCTGGGTTCATCTGGCCGGAGAATGAATTAAATTCACATGAGACAGAATAACAGGAGAAAATTAAACAAAGCTTTATAACATGTATACATGGGAGAGGCTCAGGCAAACTGAGCAACTAGCCAAAATGGCTGAAGCTGCCACCTTAAATACCATATCCAGCTAAAGACAAAGGAGGATGTTGGGAGTGGGGGGAGTCAGTTACAGGAGGTTACCAGAAACAGGAATAAGATTATTATGCAGATTTAAGTCCTTGCCTTTCGCATTGATTAAGAGTTTCTAGAGATAAGGTCATCCCCTTTCTTCTTCCTGGTACAGAGGGAGGCACATTTACAGATGGAGATTTCCTTTACAATGTAAATGTCTCCTAACAAAGGGTAAGCAAACTCGCTCCTAAGAGTTGCTTTTATTAAAAGTAACCAGCCCCCAAAAAAATCCTCATGCCAAATAGATATATCTTGGGGTAGCCAATTCCAGTCCCCCACACATGAGTGGTAAAATCTCCAAAGAAAATCCAGGAACTCTAAACCTATTTGTTTGTATACTGATGGAAAATATGACATTTAGAGTGGGAAATTGAAAGTGTAAATATAAGAGGAGAAACTGTTGGAGTTAAGTCCCTGAGAGTAAAGAAGAGGATGGATTTCAGAAGATTACTTCTTTTTTTTTTTATTTGGGGTTGGGAGTGTTGTTATACAGGTGTTAATTGTATGATTCCTTTTTTATTTTTAATAATTACAAACTTGTAACCCATTAATCACAAACTTACAGATTAGTAGGAAGTGCAAAGACAAAAATTTTAAATGAACAATTTGAGTAAGATGTCTAATCGTCCCCCAATATCTGAGTGTGTAGTTCAATAAATGAGGAAATTCTTATCACGATACAAGGACACAGAACCACAACACAACTATCAAAGGAGGTTAACACTGATGTTAACTTAGATGCTAACATTGATTACTTTTATCTAATCCTCATACTTCATTCAGGTTTCACCAGTTGTTTCAATCATGTCTTTTATAGCAAAAAGACCCAATTTGGAATCACATTTTGCATTCAGTCTCCAGTCTGGAACAATTTCTCAATTCTTCTGTGACATTTATGACATTGGTACTTTTTAAGATTACAGGCCAGTTATTTTGTAGAATGTTCCTCAATTTAAGTTTGTATGATGTTTCAAGATTATTAGACTTAAGCCATGCATCTTGGCAGGAATATCACAGAAGTGATGCTTTGTTTTCATTGGATCATATCAGGTGGCACATGATTCTCATTTGTCTCATTTTGATGATGTTCACTTTGATTTGAAAATATCACTGAAAAACAGCAAACTGACCAAGCTTCTCCACAGTAATGTTAGTTTTCCCCCACCTTTTCATTAGTAAGTATTTTGTGGGGAGGTAATTAGAAACGGGCTGAATGTACTATTTCTCACTGAACTTCTCATTTATTCATTTATTTGTTTATATCTGTGTGGACTCTTCTTAGTTTTCTATTTCATTCAGTAAATTAAAATCTGTTGTAAAACTATCTATTTTGATGCTCGAATTGTCCTAGATTTGGCTAGTAGGAGCCTATTCAAGTTGGTCTTTCAGATTTTTTGACAAATCCTCATCTTTCTCTGAGCTCTTCTTTGCTTTCTGGCACAAAACACGTTCCAAGCTTATATTTTCCCTGTCCCTAGACTCAGCCGTCTTGACAAGGTTTCCCGGTCCTTTACAGAGAAAAACAGCATTTAGAAGCCAAGATCCGGGTGCTAGTGAGGTGTCTCTCCTCCCCTTTCATG